>NC_135479.1:138344405-138655716 GCF_052094955.1 Ictidomys tridecemlineatus | reverse complement strand
GGAGTTCACCATTGGAGGGGCCTGTGACCAGTGTGGTGGAGCCTGGGGCTTCTATGGTGAATTCCTGCTGAGTGCAATGTGACAGAGGGCTCTCTGACCCAGACCCTCCAGCTTGAAGGACCCCACAGAATCCTGACCTCCATCCATCACTCTAGCTCAGACAGAAGTCAGAGGATTATTGGTGATAATCATAGAATATTAGTGATATTAACAGAAAGACAACCCCTGGACATTGACTGAGCAGTAGATGGTAACGTATAAAGGTACGTGTGTCTCTGTTGTGGTTTTTAAACCTTCCTTTCTGTCTAGAGGTGGTGACAGTGATCCTGTGGTGCCCTCCTTGGTGGGGTTGGCAACAAATATGACAAGATGAGGGTGACTGGGAAAAAGAGCAATGAGTGGATCCAGAGGTGACATGCCACATAGATCTCAAATTAGATAGCACTGGTCATTGTTTTTCAAGGAAGCCTCGGCCTCGCTCTTCTAAGCTCAGCTAGAAAGGAAACGCATGGAAGAGATTTGCTGGAGGCCCAAGGTGGCCCTGGGCATTGATGGTTGTGACTATAACTGAGTCAGAATAGCACGGGGCACCTGGCGAGAGACCATTTAGGACTCATTCAATTGTTCCACCATTCATCATTCAAAAAATGTTTCCTGAACAGCAACGTGGCCCTCATGGTACGAGTACCTGGGACAAAGATGAGTCAGAGACGCCCTCACGGAGTTTACAATCCAACTGGCCTTGCACTGACTCGCCTACCCTTCTTCTCTGGGGATGACTTGGCTTCCTACTTCAATGAAAAATAGAAGCCATCAGAGGAGACTGTCATGACCTCCTCCTCCTCTTCCTCCTTCTTCTTCTTCTTTGCAGGGGGGATACCAGGGTTTGAACTCAGGGGCACTAAACCACTGAGCCACATCCCCAGCCCTATTTTGCACTTTATTTAAAGACAGGGTTTCTTTCACTGAGTTGCTTAGTGCCTTGCTTTTTGCTGAGGCTGGCTTTGAACTCGTGATCTTCCTGCCTCAGCCTCCTGAGCTGCTGGGATTACAGGCGTGCACTATCACACCAGCTTGTCATGAGTTTCTATTCCCACATCATCGCCCACCCCACCGCATGCCTGTGGGTTGTCTCTGCCTCTCTCCTGTCATGTGGATAAACAACCTATTCCCTGGCTAAGGCCATCTCTCCACCTGCATTGTCTATCCCATGTCCTCCTGGCAGCTCCAGGACATGCCCAGTGTTTCTCCTCCCTCCTGGGACCATCAGTCCTCCCCTCTCTGCTGGGTCTCTTCTAGCAGCATTCTATCACGCTATCACCTCTGCCGTCCAAAGGTACCCACTCTTGCCCCATTTTCTCCTCCAGGAAAATGGTTCCGGTTCTTTCCTCTTTACAGCTAAACTCTTAAAACCGTTATCTGCACTTGCCATCTCCAAAGCCTCTCCTCCGGTTCACCCATGAACTCACCCCAATCGAACTGTCACCCTTTGCTCTTGCCAGGGCTGCCAATGTCCTCACTTTGCTACACCCAGTGGGTGTTCTTGAACTCTTCTTATCTGGCTCCTTGCAGTAGCCGCACCACCACCCCTGCCTTCAGTCTATTCTCCACCCAGCTTCCACAGTGCCTTTCTCATTATTTCCCACTACTCTCTTTTACCTCAGGACTTTTTACACTTCCTGTTGCTCATGAGCTTGGACCTTTTTTCTTCCAAGATTTTTGCTCAAATATCATCTTAGTGAAGACTTCCTATTTAAAATCACAACCTCTTCCACCCACATTCCCCATCCCTTCCCCCTGCTCTATTTCCTCTGTGTCCTTATCACTCTTTAATTTAGTGGCACACCAATTCAGCGGTGGTGGGGGTGGGGGAACCTGTCCTGGGTTCAGATCATGAGATGCAATATCTGAGAGAATTGAGGGGATGGGGAGTGCACTCAGGGTCAGGCTGTTCCTCACAGCGCCACGCCCTTAGCAATGCTGCACAGCGTTCCCTCCAGCCAGGGTGAGCTGCCTCTAACCCCCTACTATTTCCCCACACTGTATTTCCATGTTTATTCTGCTAAGTCCCTGCACTAGGATGTAGCTACCGGAGAGTGCCTCTTTATTCACCACTGTGACAATATCTGACACATGGTAGGTGCTCGTTAAGTTTTTATGAATGAATGAATGAATGCAGTAGAGGATGTCAGGGAAGCCTGTTGTTAGGGTATCAGGAGGGCTTCTTGGATGATTTGGTGTCTGCATTGCTCATAACAAGGAGAAAGGTACTCTGGGCAGAGGGAAGAGTAGGCACAAGAGCCTGGGGCAGCTTCACTGTCAAGGCCATTTGTCAAGGGTCAGGGAGTCCTGAGTGGTGTTCCTTATAGGCTTTTCCTTCATAATGTTACTGTTTAGTAAATGAATGCTGTCCCTAATTGCCAGCTGGTTGAGGGTCCTGTTGACATCTTGCAGAAGGCTGGTTGTCCCTTTTAATCAGAATGGTCATTCCCCACTCCTGCTGAGGCCCTCCAGGCCCAGCTGGTCAGCACCTCTCCCAGCACAGTGTCAGAACTTTTCCCTACCCTTTGCTCTTAGTGTAGAGGCTAGACAGCTAAGCACACTGTGGGTACAATCCCTGGGAGGGACCATGAGGGCTGGTCCTAATGCCACCTCCCCTAGGGGCTTCCCTACCTTCTCTTCCCTGCCCTGAGCAGAGTTTATATATTCTTCCCTTTGTCTTCCTGTTCATTTCTTTACTTTAGAACTTATATTACCATCTCTATTAACTTCTGTGTTTGTGTCTTCTATTAAATGTGACTCCAAGAACAGATTCACTTCAATTCCTGCTCCTTATGGAGAACTGACACCTTGCAGAAGATCCATAAAGGCTTATTGAATCCACACCAAAACCAAGTAGATCTTGTGTGTAGAGCTATACCAATATCAAATAAATACAATAGTTTTTGTGATTATGCTTTTGCAGGATTAATCATGACAGGGATGTGATTAGCCCATGAGGATTACATATAAACATACATATGTATATACACGCACATATATATACACACATGTACCACATATATTTTTTTTCTGTGAAGGTAATATATCACTTACTTTTTCTCTTTAAATTCCAGAGACCAAATATCATCCATAATTATTCAAATATTATCAATGTAGAGTGCTTATTAAAGCATCAAGCATGTTATCTCCACCAAAAAATTATGAATTAGACTCAAGATTATTTTTTATTTTTATTGGTATGAACTTAAATACTGTTTTTATATGTATGCCAAACCTGAGCTAAGGAGACCAGATTATATACCAGTATGCTGAGTGGGCAAGTGGGCCAAACCCCCTAGACAGAAATCTTATAGGCTTCAGAAATAAGTATACTGAAATAAGATTTTTAACTAGGGCAAAACCCAAGTTCAAAAACAGTTCAGTTAATATTTGATTATCAAGTTAAGATAGGTTGAAAAAAAACAAAACTTTAGACTTAAAATCGACTGTTTCCTTATGTGAGATGCATTTGAGAATTAAATATGTTAAATTTTTCATTTAGCAGATTCCTCCCCAGACTTTTAAAACCACTTCCAATAAATATTTACATATTCTCTCCCCTCCCCAAAGCATTTCCCCAGGTACACATGAATACCCCGCATTTGGAGACCCTGTTGCTCCAGGTTAACCAGGCTCTCCTTCCAAAGGCAGCTCTTAGGATTCTGCCCCAGCCAGAGCAGGGTTTGTGGCCTGTGGATAATTTCGCTGCCGCTGGTTGACGATCAGGGCTGGGAATCTCATTATGGATGCCTTGGGACTCTTGTTATGGAAGTCTTGCCCCTCCCCCCCCTTCCAAGCCAGTCTTCCAGAAGAGGCCAGGATTGCATCATCTGTGCTGGGCCCCAGCCCACCTTGCCTGAGGCTCACTCACCTAAAGTGTTTCCAGAGACTTCCAACAGCCCAACTGTCATTCGCACCACTGTTCCAGATGGGGAAAACTTGTGTGGCAGGAATTTTTCTTGTGCTTTCAGGACAGTGTTTCTTCATGCGATCCATGCCAGCCATCAAGTCTAGGAGTTTTGGGGAGAGGGAAATGTCACCCTTAGGAACAAAATAATCTTATCTGCAAGGGCGGAAAGTGGAGGCACTTTGTAAACCTGGGACAAAGGTTTGGCTTCCTCACCTGACCCAAATACTCTAATACCTCTTGGCAGTTGATAAATCTATTTTAATCTCAGCTCGGAGTTTCATTCTCTGGAATATCTGAGTTCACAGATTATCCAATGGGTCTCTTTTATTTTTTAATATTAAAAAAAATTTCACAATTAAGTCATGGTCACTGTAGGAAAAAAAACAACAACAACAAGGAGAATATATAAACCAAAGTTGAAAATCTATATACATCAAAGAAGTTACTAATCAGGTTTGTTGGACTCGATCAACAAGGAAAAGAGGTTGAGCTTTGAAAATGCCAAATCTGCTTCTTTCCTTTTCTCCTCTGGGGGCCTTAAGTACAAGGGCTGGTGTACTGTGGCCAAAAAGGTGTCACTATTGTCTGGGGCTCAGTATGAACCAGAGCACACTACCCCTTCTGAAGGGCCACTGTTGACTCTGTACCCCCAACCCCTTCCATGATCCCAGGGGGTAGTCTTGATGAGACTATGGCTGGGACCTGGGGACAAGTTTGCCCATCTCCAGTTTGAACTGCTGTCTGCTCCACTCTGCAATCCGTGGCCTTCCTTATTGCCTGTCCCAAGTAAGAAGGAGCAAACTGTCCTCTGCTGGGGTGGAGGGAGACTACAGCTGCCTCCAGCTGCCTGTGCGTCTCTGCCTCCTCCTGTCCCACCCAAGCTGCACCGGATGCTGTCATGAGTCGTCTGTGGAGGCACCGGGAGAGCACCCATCCTTAGTCCCAGGGCATCATTGAGGAGCTGGAATGCCAGTTCTCTGAACCTTTGGGGAGCTCCCCAGGAAGGTGTGCTCTTATTCCACTGGTGAATGTCCTTTCCCTCCTGTCCTGTGGGCACTGGCTAGATCCTATATGAGAAATGCAGCATGACATGGTTCCATCTGGAATTGCCCTCTCAGGAAAATCTGCCTCTTCTTATTTGCCCTGGCTTCCCACAACATGGCCCATTTGGCTTGTCTGTGGGTCTTAGGCATCAGGATTTGCCAAGGGGAGCACCAGCCCCAGGGCTTGGCACAGGCTCTGAGAACCTCGTGAGGCAGGGCAGCAGGTACTGGTGGATCAGGCTTCCTCTCCTGGAAGGGCATGCACTAGGACTTGCCTGGCCTGTGGTTTGCCCCCACAGACCTTATTACTCTTCTCAGAGGCCTTTTCCAGAGCTACTGCCCTTGGAAGCCCACTCTAATGCTATAATGACATTGTAATTATGATTTAAGCAACGCCTACAGGAAAGAGGAAAGGTGCAAACATTACTGTTCACCCTTCAACTGCCTAGCTCCATTTTGTCCAACAAGAGGCCTAGAGACCGTCTGAGGTCACATGTGTATATTTTATGTTAAAACTAATCCTGACCCTTGCGTGGCCCACTCCTGGTTATGGTCAGCCAGGTCTGTTCAGCCAATGGGGGACGAGGAGAGTCAGATAACCATAGATAGGAGTTGGTGTGTACCCCTGAGCTAATAAATGTGGCCCCTCTCCATGGTGGATTGGGTCCCAGTCCTTACTTCACCCTCCTAATGAGTCAGAGCTTCCCCACCAGGAAGGGAATGCGCCTGGGGTTGGAGGTAGGTCCTAGGCAGGTCCTGAGGGGCCTGGGTGGTTTCTTAGGGTCTGGTGGCACATGGGCCAGGGCTGAGGCTCAGGGTGCAGGGGCTGCGAGGGAAGGTATGGACAAGTGGCAACCTTGGGGGGCCGGCAGGACATCTTTAGGGTCACACTGTGGCAACCAGAGAGGTGGCCTGCTAGCATTCCCAATGAGCACATAATGAAGCCCGCTGCCTGGGCCCCCTTTGTTCCCAAGAAACCATTTAAAAAAACTCCTCAGCCCCCATGCTAGGTGTGCAAGGCGAGTGGCGGGGGGGGGGGGGGCGGGGTTGGGGGGACAATGGGTGGAGTGGCAATGGCAGAGAAGAATGCCTTGTTCAGAGTGGACTTTCTGCGGCCCAGCCTTGCAGGCTCTGGGCGCCATGAGGGCCGAGGGCTGGGGCACAGCAGGCCAGTGCACAGTGTCCTTAGGATCCAAAGGACCAAGAGTAGAACACCGTCAACAGCAACAATGTCTCCATTGAGGTGAAGGGGCAAGGCTCTAAGACCTCAGGGATCCTTGGTTGATGGCAGAAGTGACTTCTCAGTCCCCCAGCTGGCACAAGAGAAAGGAGCGTCACAGACAACCTGCCTGCACTTTCCTGCAAGCCACGGTGGCACATTCCTGGCCTTTGCGATTATTGGGAAATGAGAGGACCTTTTTTTCTTTCCATGCTACCCTCCCCTCCTCCCTCCGTTTTTCTTCCAGGCATGGAATTATCTACTTTAGCAGTTCAAAAGACATTCCATTCCCATGACAGAAGCCAGGCCGCGCGATGTTGGCACACACGGAAGACTCTTTTCTTACAGGGAGATTCAGGCAATAAATCATAATAAGTGCAAAATTTAAATAGCATTTCTTTAACTTTTAATGGCCTACCTTGCTTGCTTTCAAAGTGCCATTAACAGCTATTTCTTCCTGTTTCCCAGCAAGGACCCATCTCACTAACAACCGTGAGTTTTATTCCTTTCATATATCCCCAAAGAAAATAGGTTGAGGAGATTCGTTCTGAACTTGCTCTCGGCTCTAAAATTCCTTATCTATTTTTTTTTTTTTGAGAGAGTAAGAGAGGAGAGAGAGAGAGAGAGAATTTTTAATATTTATTTTTCAGTTCTCGGCGGACACAACATCTTTGTTGGTATGTGGTGCTGAGGATCGAACCCGGGTCGCACGCATACCAGGTGAGCGCGCTACCGCTTGAGCCACATCCCCAGCCCCAAATTCCTTATCTATTACTGAACAAAGGCTGACAGAAGATTTTAAAATAGATTGGAAAAAAAAATGATCACCATGGCCAATATCTATCCTATCCTATCTTCTCTTTTTTTTTTAAAGATAGAGTGAGAGAGGAGAGAGAGAGAGAGAGAATTTTTAATATTTATTTTTTAGTTCTCGGCAGACACAACATCTTTGTTGGTATGTGGTGCTGAGGATCGAACCCGGGCCGCACGCATGCCAGGCGAGCGCGCTACCGCTTGAGCCACATCCCCAGTCCCTATCTTCTCTTATTTCATGCTTTTCTCTCCTTTGGCAAGCCCCCTACATCTGTTCCAGAAGCAATCACATATATACATCCATCCCTTGACTCACAAGGCAGCGTACCCCAGAGAACGTGGAAGTAGTTAACCAAACACACCCCGAAATGTACTATCCAATGGGAGACACCAAACTGCTCAAGAAGGAACCATCAGAGGATATTTTCCCTAGAGAACAGATCATTTGAAGTTTGCACCCATCTATAAATAAGGGGGTCCCACACTTCTATTCCTAAAAGTGTTGTCATTTACCGCTGGGCTGGAGGGTGAAAGACTATCTCTCTAAGTAATTGCCTCTAGCAAGGGTCTTTGTCAGTCTCTTAAAACATGACTCTGGTAAAAATCACATTGTGCAGGTATTTATCACAGTTCACTGGGCTTGATGGGTGTGAGAGTATTTAAAGTCTGCCCTGGAGAGGTGTCCAGGGAGATGGTGATTGGGGGGGGGGGGCTTCTGCAGGAAGCATGGTGGAAGGGACAATGGGTCAATTACCAGCAGAGCCTGCCGTCTCCCTTGGAGAGGTTAAGGAGGAGAGCATGCAGCCTTTGAGCTACCGTGTCATCTGTCCTGGGGCTTAATCAAGTTATCATATCACCCCCAGTGTCTCCCAGCCCCTATCCATGGATTTGAATGAAGAGAAAAATTTGCAGACAAATTTCTAGCAGCAGGAAGTTGGTGCTCTCCTGTGAGGCTGGATGAAAAGCACCTGTAACCTTGTCGGCCCCCATCCAGCTCCTGCTGGGAGCCGCTTCAGGCAGCAGCCTGCTGGCTTCAGAGCCGGCTTGTCAGGGGAAGCTGGGCTGAGGGATGCTATTATGTGTTTCAAGAGAATGGCCCCGAACGGGCTCAGCCGTGGCCAGAACAGCACAATGCGGCCAGCTACCCATGATGGGGTAGGTGGACATTGTCCCCTTCCTTTTGATATTGGCCTGGAGTTATTTAAGTTAAAATGGGGCTGGCATAATACAATCTTCTTGGTGGCATGTCTCTATCGATAGGGAGGGTGAGAGGCAAGGAGGTCTCCAGCCTCCCATCAAAACCAGGTCTCTGGTCCTCTTTCAGCTGTCGCTTCCTCCTTTATGAAGTTCAGGTGCCTTGTGATTTTTACCTAATCTGTAGAGAGGGAATTTGATGATTTGATGTCATATTGAGCATTGGTTCAGGGTCATGAGACACATCTTGTAGACCTAGCTCTGTGACTTGGGGAAGTGGCTTAGCTATTTTGTGTCTTCATTAATTAATTTGTAAGATGGATAATGACCCAGACTGTTCCTTTCTTCTCAGGTTATGAATCGGGGGAATTGCAGACTGATCAGTAACTGAAAAGCGTTAGAACCACATTCCTGATGCCTCTGAAATCCTTCCAGCAGGCACACACTTTTTGATTCAACGTCACAAAGGAGGGTAAGAGAAAGGAGAGTTATTAATTAGCATTAATATTTGAGCATTCCATCCTGAGAATAAGTTAATCACTGAATGTGAATTTCATAGTCATTAGCAGGAAAAGCCAGAGGCTTTTTTAACACTCTGTGGGACTTGTCGATCGGTCAAGATCAGCTTTTCTGAAGTTCCCAGGAAGTTGGACTTTTTGGCATCTCCATGAAAGGCTCAGAGCCTACAAACCAGGTGGAGACCTGGTTAAGAAATCTCTCCCTCTCCCACCCCCGACTCCCTCCTGCCCTTCAGACTGTTGTTTCTGTTCTTCAACTACATTGTGGCAATACCCATGGGCTTTCATCTAGTTGTAAGCTCCAGCCCTTTCTCCAGCTGTAAAATGGGGTACCCTTTCTCTGCTTCCTTACCTCATGGGAGCAAGGTAGAATGGACTGGTCAATGGTGGGGAAAGTGCTTTGTGAAGTGTAAGCGCTGGGTAGGTGACACACACTCACTAAGGAGCACATCACCCATCTCATTGGGGTGAGAGTGGACACCGTGGGTCTTGCAGACCTGGCACCATGAGCCCAATGTCACGGGTGATCTGGCTCAAAGGAGGATTCTTCTTGCCAAGTTATGCCCTGGTCACTGGTTTGGATAGACAGACATGGGAGGTATGATGCTTTTCTGAGAGGGTGGCCCTGAGGGCATGGACAGGACAGGGACATTGATGTCCAAATACAGAAATAATCACACAACAAAACAGCTAAAACTCACTTTTGGTTTTGCTTTTCAAATCCTGATAAGAAAATTTGCATAACTGCTTTCATGTAAATGGGAATTTCAATGTAAGTGTGATTGTATGAGTTGTCTGTAGAGAAACAGCACCAATAGATGTGTGTGCATGCATGAACAGTGTGTGTATGGAAGCATGTTTACTTGTTTATTATAGGAATATTATAGGAATGATTGCTCTCCTTTAGTTTGCATTTGTTTGCCCCAAGCCCCTGTCCTAACCAACAACCACTACTTTCCTGAATATGGCATGATGCGCTGCCCAGCAATTTTGTCTCAGCCATGCCTCTTATCTTCTCTGCTTATTAAATTTTCCTAGTCCTCAGGGTTCTATGCAGTGTTCCCTCCTGTAAGAGGTAGCTGTCTTCAAGTCCTAAGGCACTCTTTACTGGCCCCTGTGAACCTCTGTTCTGTGCTTTGCCCCATCACAGTCGGGTTGGTGTCAGCTTCTGCTGTGGGTCCTTTCTCTCCTGCTCACGCTGGGAGCTTCTCAAGGGCAGCAAGTGAGTGCTTCTGGTGTCCCAGCCTGAGGGTGGCTGCTGGAGAGAGGACTGTAGTTTATGTGTTTGATGTTGGATTTAATTTTGCCACTCTCAACATGTCTGTGATGTGAAGGGATTGTGGGATGGGAAGAGAATATAAAATCTTATCTTTTCATGTTTATTTATTTAATCCAAACTCACTTTTGGTTTTGCCTTTCATATCCTAGCTGATAAGAAAATTTGCATAACTGGGGCTAGGGATGTGGCTCAAGCGGTAGCGTGCTCGCCTGGCATGCGTGCAGCCCGGGGTTCGATCCTCAGCACCACATACAAACAAAGAGGTTGTGTCCGCCAAGAACTAAAAAATAAATATTAAAAATTTGCATAACCACTTTCATGTAAATGGGAATTTCGATGTAAGTGTGATTGTAGGGATTATCTGTAGAGAAACAGCACCAATAGATGTGTGTGCATGCATGAACATGTGTGTGTATGGAAGCATGTTTACTTGTTTATTATAGGAATTAGTTCAGCAATTATAAAGCCAAGAAGTCCCACAATCTGCCATGTGCAAGCTGGAGACCCAGGAAAATCAATGGTGTAATTTAGTCCAAGCCCAAAGACCTGAGAGCTGGAGGTGGGGTGGGGGGTCTGATGGTTGATGGTATCAGTTCTGATTTGAGGACCCCCAAACTAGGAGTACTGATGAGGACAGGGGAAAATAATGAACATCTCAGCTCAAGAAAAGAGAGATTTACCCCTTCTATTCCACCCCCCCCCCTCTCTTTGGGCTTCAACAGATTGGATGAGGACATCCTTTTCCCATTCTGTTGATTCAAATGCTAATTACTTCCAAAACACCCTCAGAGAGCACCAAGAAATATTTCACTAGCTGTCTGGGCATGCCTCAGCCCAATAAAGGTGACATACAAAACTAATCATCACTGTAATTATGACTCCTTTCCAAATTTTAGTCATGCCTCAATAAAGTCTTCTTTTGCTGTCTTTTAAGAAATTTCAGGAAATCCTTGCAGAATTAGTTCCTGGCCAAGCAGACAGGAAGGCAGCCCTGGTCAGGGACCCAGTCTCACAAAATATCTCTTGTGCACCCATCTCCACTGGTTCACTTCCATAGGAAGGTACAAATTTCACCTGATGGCAAGGACCCAGTGTCTAAGTTTCTGTTTCCCAATTCCATACTTTTCATATTTGATCAGGGAACTCATTGGTCAGGGAGACCATTTCCTTCTGTGATTCTTAGTCTAGATCCCTGAACTCCCAGGCACTCATGGAAGTGGTAAACAGGCCAAATGTGGTGCTGCACAACTTCTTGGGAGGCTGAGGCCAGCCTCAGCAACTTAGAAAGATCCTGTCTCAAAATTAAAAATAAATACGTCTGTGGATCTAGCTCAATGGCAGAAATCTTGCCTAATGTGTATGAGGCCTGGATTCAAACCCACCAAAGCAAATAACCAAACCAACCAAACAAACAACAACAACCACAAAAGAAATAAATATAAATATAGATAAACAAAGCTTTTTGAACGTTTTTAATGTTTCAGAAAGCCTGAGATAAGGACGCTGGATCTACGAACATGTGAAATTTCTAGGCATTTCCTTTTCTTTTTTTCTTTTTGGTTCAATTCACTATGGTAGTGCTGAATAATTCAGGATAATAATAATAATAATAATAATAATAATAATAATAATAATAAAACCCCTAAGACATACCTGTACTTAAGTTTTTAGATCAAAGTTTTTTTTTAATTGAGGTATCATTTACACAATAAAATTTATACATTCTAAAGATGCAGTTTAATGTTTTTGCAAGCATATACGATTATGTGACCACCACCACAATCATGATATAGAACATTTCCATCATTTCCAAAAGTCTTCTCATGCCTCATTGCTGTCAATGTGATCCCCAGACCCCTGGCTTCAGGCACCTGCTAATGCTGTCATGGTGGTTTTGTCTTTTCTAGAGTTTGAATGAAAACTGACTTTTGTGTCTGACTGCTTTCACTTCCTATACTCTCTGTGAGACTCGGCCATGTTGTTGCGTTTATCAGCGTTTTTTGAGTAGGATTTCATAGGATAACTACAATTTGCCCACTCACCAGCTGATGGACATTTGAGTTGTTTCCAGATTTTGGTTCTTACGAATATGTGGGTATGAAAAAATGTCACGACAAACTTTCACATAAAAGTCTCTAGGTGGACATATGTTTTTGTTCTCTTGGGTTAAGTATCTAGAAGTGAAACTGCTGGGCTGTATGATGGATTCATGATTAATTTTATTAAACACTGTCAAATGCTTTTCCAAAATGGCTGCACCAGTTTTACACGCCTACCAGCGGTGTGAGAGGACATTTGTTCTTCATACTTGCTAACACTTGGTGTTGAATACTTTTTTTTTTTTTTTAATTATACTAGTGGGTATATAGTGGTATCTAATTATGGTTTAAATTTATATTTCCCTGATGACTAGTCATGTCCACATTGGCTATTTATGTATCTTTGGGAAGTGTATGTTTACCCATTTTTTTATTGCATTTTTTCTTATTTGTCTTATTGAAAGAAGTCAAGCCTTTCCTAAGACATATTTTCAAATATTTTCTCCTAATTTGTGGCTTGTCTTTTCAACTTTGAGGAAGTCCATTACACACACATACATACATAATTCCTTTTTTTTTTTTCTGGTACTGGGGTTTGAACTGAGGTGCACTCGACCTCTGATCCACATCCCAGCCCTATTTTGTATTTTATTTAGAGACAGGGTCTCACTGAGTTGCTTAGTACTCACTTTTTGCTGAGGCTGGCTTTGAACTCGTGATCCTCTTGCCTCAGCCTCCCAGACAGCTGGGATTACAGGCATGTGCTACCTTGCCCAGGCCCATAATTCCTGTTGTTGGTGTTCAGGTGATTTTGACAAAATAACCTCATAGAGATTTTTGGCTAGAGATTATTTTCTTAGAAATTTCATCGTTTTAGCTCTCACATTGAGATCCATGATTCATTTAGATCATTTTGTACGTGATA
Organism: Ictidomys tridecemlineatus; assembly: GCF_052094955.1. Taxonomy (NCBI): domain Eukaryota; kingdom Metazoa; phylum Chordata; class Mammalia; order Rodentia; family Sciuridae; genus Ictidomys; species Ictidomys tridecemlineatus. Next base: position 138,642,734 of record NC_135479.1, on the reverse strand, counting down.
TAAGGTTTAAGATTCAATATTTTAGGCTGTGGCTGTGGCTCAGTGGTAGAGCATTTGCCTGGCATGTGTGAGGCACTGGGTTCAATCCCCAGCACCACATAAAAATTAATAAAATAATGGTATTGTGTGTTTTTTTTACAGCTAAGAAAAATATTTATTTATTTATATTTTATATATGACAGTGGAATGCATTACAATTCTTATTACACATACAGAGCACAATTTTTCATATCTCTGGTTGTATACATAGTATATTCACACCAATTCATTCTTCATACATGTACTTTGGATAATATCGATCATCACAATCCACTATCATTTATAACTCCATGCCCCCCCTTCCCTTCCAAACCCTCTATACTATCTAGAGTTCCTCTATTCCTCCCATGCTCCCTCTCTCTATCCCACTATGAATCAGCCTCCTTATATCATGTAGTATTTGGTTATTTGGATTGGCTGACTTCACTTAGCATTATCTTCTCTAACTCCATCCATTTACCTGCAAATACCATGATTTTATTCTTTTCATTGCTGTGTAATATTTCATTGTGTATATATGCCACATTTTTTAATCCATTCATCTATTGAAGGGCATCTAGGTTGGTTCCACATTTTAGCTGTTGTGAATTGTGCTGCTTTAAACATTGATGTGGCTGTGTCCCTATAGTGTGTTGTTTTTAAGTCCTTTGGGTATAGACCAAGGAGAAGGATAGCTGGGTCAAATGGTGGTTCCATTCCCAATTTTGCAAGAAATTTCCATATTGCTTTCCATATTGGCTACACCAATTTGCAGTCCCACCAGCAATATATGAGTGTGCCTTTTCCCCCACATCCTCACCAACACTTATTGTTGTTTGTCTTCATAATAGATGCCGTTCTGACTGGAGTGAGATGAAATCTCAAAGTGGTTTTGATTTGCATTTCTCTAGTGATGATGAATTTTTTTCATATATTTGTTGATTGATAAATGTCTGATAAGTGTCTGTTCAGGTCCTTGGTCCATTTATTGATTGGGTTATTTATTTATTTATTTATTTTGGTGCTTAGCTTTTTGAGTTCTTTATATACCCTAAAGATTAATGCTCTATCTGATGTGTGAGGGGTAAAATTTTGCTCCCAAGATGTAGGCTCTCTATACACCTCACAGATTGTTTCTTTTGCTGAGAAGAAGTTTTTAGTTTGAGTCCATCCTATTTATTGATTCTTGATTCATTTTGATCATTTTGTACATGATGTAAGGTTTAAGATTCAGTATTTTGGGCTGTGGCTGTGGCTCAGTGGTAGAGCATTTGCCTGGCATGTGTGAGGCACTGGGTTCAGTCCACAGCACCACATAAAAATTAATAAAATAAAGGTATTGTGCGTTCATCTGTAACTAAGAAAAATATTTTTTAAAAAATATTCAATATTTTGAGCTGAGCACAGTGGTGCACACCTGCTATCCCAGCAGCTCGGTGAGGCAGGAGGATCATAAGTTCAAGGGCAGCCTGGGCAACTTAGACCTCGCCTTAAAATAGATATAAACAAGACTGAGGATGTAACTCAGGGTACAGCACATGCCTAAACCCCTGAGTTCTATACCTAGTACAGCAAAAAACAGCAACCAACAACAAAAGCAATTCAGTATTTCTTTTCTTTTGGTACTGGAGATTGAACTCAGTGGTGCTTAACCACTGAGCTACATCCCCAGACCTTTTCATATTTTATTTAGAGTCAGGGTCTCATCTAGTTGCTTAGGACCTTGCTTAGTTGCTGAGGCTGGCTTTGAGCTCACCATCATCCTGCCTCAGCCTCCTGAGCTGCTGGGATTACAGGTATGTGCCACAGCGCTTAGTACAATTCAGTATTTCTACCCCATAGATACCCATTGCATTTATTGAAAAGACCAGCCGTTCCCCACTGAATTACCTTGATGCTTTTGTTAAAAAAAAAAAAAAAGTCAAATGATTAAATTTGTGTAAGTTATTCTTGGACTTTCTATTCTGTCCTATTAATCTATATGTCTATAATTTTGCCAGAGCCATGGAGCCTTGATTACTATGGTTTTTATAGTAAGTCTTGAAATTAAGTAATGCAAGCCATTCAAATCTGTTTATATTTAAATATTAATTTTGGCTATTTTAGATTCTTTGCTTTTCCATATAATTTTAGAATCAATTTACAAATTTCTTTAAAACAACCTTCTACATATATATTTTTTAAATATTTATTTTTTTAGTTTTAATGGGCACAATATTTTTATTTTACATATATGTAGTGCTAAGGATTGAACTCAGTGCCTCAAGCATCCTAGACGAGCACTCTACCATGGAGTGGCCACCCCAGCCCCTGTCCTTCTATATTTTTGATCAGGATTGTATTAAATCTAAAGATCAATTTGGAGAAATGAACATTTTAACAATATTGACACTTCAAGTCCCCAAATATAATATATGTCTCCATTATTACTTAGGTTTTCTTTCATTTACCTTAAAATTATAATTTTCATCATATAAGTTTGGCACATTTTTCTTTAAATTCATTCATCAGTAATTTTTTTTTTAAAGAGAGAGTGAGAGAGGAGAGAGAGAGAGAGAATTTTTTTTTAATATTTATTTCTTAGTTCTTGGCGGACACAACATCTTTGTTGGTATGTGGTGCTGAGGATCGAACCCGGGCCTCACGCATGCCAGACGAGCGCGCTACCGCCTGAGCCACATTCCCAGCCCATTCATCAGTATTTTTAATATTATTTGTGAGTTTTAAAGACCTTTATTTCCCATTTGGTCCTTGCTTGTACATAGAAATACAACTGATTTTAATTAAGCTTTTTATTTTTAAATAATTATAGATTTATAGGAAGTTATAAATGTAGTTATTAAGACTCATGAAACCTTCACTTGGTTTCTCCCAGTGACTGTGTGTATGTATGTGTGTGTGTTTGTGTGTGTGTGTGTGTGTGTGTGTGTGTGTGTGTGTGTGTGTGTGTATATATTGAATCCAGGGGCACTCTACCACTGAGCCACATCCCCAGACTTATTTTTTGTTTTATTTAGAGACAGGGTCTCACTGAATTGCTTAGTGCCTTACTTTTGCTGAGACTGGCTTTGAACTCATTGTCTTCCTGTTTCAGCCTCCTGAGCCACTGGAATTACAGGCATGCACCACTGTTTCTGGCTCCAGTGGTTATATTTGACATGGTCATAGTATAATATTAACTGGGCATTTGATATTGATACACTGTGTGTGTATGTGGTTCTGTAATTTTATCATATGTGTATATTCTTGTAGCTATCACCAAGATTCAAGATGCAAATTATTCTGTCACCACAAAGGTCTCCATTGTGCCATTTACTTACAGTCACACTCCTCATTTTCTCCCCAGCTATCCCTAACCTCTGTCAATCACTATCCTGTTTTTAGTCACCATACAGTGTGCTCCCTTGGGCTTCGCTCCCTGGTCTCAACGTAATGCCTTTGAGATCAATTCAAACTGCTGTGTGTATCTATAATCTATGCCTTTGTATTGCTGAGCTCAGTACTCCAGAAACCTGTGGTCTGAAACCATTTGTTTAACCACTCAACTATTGAAAGACATTGGATATTATAAATAAAATGGCTAAGAACAATCATGTATAGACTTTTGGGTTGGCATACGTTTTCATTTCTAAGGTATAAAGACCAAGGAACATAATCACTATGAGGTACAGTGTTTATTTAGTTTTTAAAGAAATTGCAGCAACAGTTTCTTTAAAATGGTTGGAAGCAGTTTCTGAGATTCAGTTTCTCTGTATCCTGGTCATTATTTGGCATTGTGACCATTTTTTATTTTAGCTGTTTTAATGGATGTGTAATGTTATCTCATTGTGATCTTACGTTGGATTTTTCTAACTGCTAGTGATGTTCAAAATCAGTTAGTATGCTTATTTGCCATTTGTATATCCTCTTCAGTAAAATCTCTTTATGTATTCTTCCCCTTTCCAAATTGAATAGTTTTTTACTCTTGAGTTTTAAGAATTCTTTATATATTCTAGACATGAATTCTTTGTCAGATATGTTGTTTGTGAATATTTTCTCCCAGTCTATAATTTTTCTTTTTATTCCCTTAAGAGAATTCTTTTCAGAGAAAAAGTTGAATTTTGACAAAATTTAATTTATTAACTTTTTCTTTTACTGCCTCTTTTCCTTTGGCCTTAAAACTCTTCACAAGCTCTAAATCCTGAAGATTTTTCTTTATAATATCTTCTAATCGGTTTATATTTTACATTCAAATCTGTGATCCATTTTGAATTATTCTTTGTAAAAGATATGTTTTAGGTTGAGGTTTTTCTTTTTCCTTTCTTTATTTTTATTGATGTTGGGGTTTGAACCCAGGGCCTCATGTGTGCTAGGCAAACACAGTACCACTGTGCTACATCCCTAGCTAGTTTTAAAATTTTACTTTGAGATAGGGTTTTGCCAAATTGACCAGGCTAGCCTTGAACTGTAGCCTCTCAAGTAGCTGGGGTTATAGGCATGTACCACCGAGCCAAGATCTTTTCTTTCTTCTTCTGTCCATGAATTTGCTTCAGCATCATTGGTTAAAAAGTCCTTGGTTTCTCCGTAGACTTGAATTTGCAGCATTGTCAGAAATCAGTTGGCGACCTTGTGTGGGGATATATCTGGGGTTTTCTGCTTTGTTCCATTGCTCTATTTATTTATTCCTCTTGCTTACTTGATTACAGCAACTATATAATAAGTCTTGAAGTCAGATGGATTTCTCTCACTTCCCCCCAATTGATTTAGTTATCCTACTTCCTTTACTTTTCCATATACATTTTAGAATAAGCTCATCTACATCTATGAAAAACCATGCTAGGATTTTGGTAGGAATTATATTACATCTGTATATCAGTTTTGGGAAAATCGACATCATTGTTATTGTTGAGTCTTTTTATCCAAGGGTATTACTATTTGCTCAGATTTTTCTTTGATTTCTTTCATTAGCATTTTGAAAGTTTCAACATGTATGCCTTGGACAAATTTTGTTAGGTTTACACCTACGTATTTCAGTTTTTGTATGATTATAAATGGTACTAATTAAATTTTTTGCGTTCCATGTATTTGTTGCTAGAATGTAGAAATACGACCTATGTTTATTTTATATCTTACAATCTTGCTGACTCATTTATTACTTCTAGAAGTTTTAGAGATTTTTATTTGTTAGATTACTTGGAATTTTCTAATAAGAGTTTTATTTCTTCTTTCTTCTTGTTCAATTCTTGTGACTTTTATTTTCTTTTCTGGCCTTTTTTGTTCTGGCTAGACCTTCCAGTGCTATATTGCATAGTAGTGGTAAGAGTGGATGTCTTTAAAGTTCTCTTGGTCCTGGTGGGTGGGATTCAATCTTTCACAATTGAGTAAAATGTTAGCTATAGGGCTTAAAAATATGTAGACACATATCAAATTAAGGAAGTTCACCTGTATTCCTAGTTTTTGGAGATGATATTTTTGCTTTTTTAAAGTCATGCATGAAAAATTGGGGTATATATGTGTAATAAGAATTGTAATGCATTCCACTGTCTTGTATTTAAAAATATAAAATCAATAAAACTAAAAAAAAAAAGTCATGCATGGGCTGGGCGTGGTAGTGCATGCCAGTAATCCCAGAAGCTTGAGAGACTGAGGCAGGAGGATTACAAGTTCGAAGCTAGCCTCAGCAACTGAGAGGCTCTAAGCAACTCTATGAGGCCCTGTCTCTAAGTAAAATATTTAAAAGGGCTGGGGATGTAGCTCAGTGGTAAAGTACCCCTGGGTTCAATCCCTGGTACCAAAATAAATAAATAAATAAAAATAAATAAAATAAAATCATTCATGGATACTGAATTTTTTCAAACTCTTTTTCTACATCTATTGCTATAATCATGTTTTTCCTTTTTATTCTATTAATAGAGTGGGTTACAATCTTGAATTCTTGGATTAAATCCACAGACTCATGATATATTACCATTTTTATGTATTATTTAGATCTTGTTCTAAAATTCTGATGTGTGTGTGTGAGATTAGTCTTCAGGTTTCTTTTGATTTCTGTCAGGTTTTGATGTTGGGGTAGTACTGACTTTCTAAAATGAGTTGATAAGTTTTCCCTCTATTTTCTTGAAAAAGATTAGGTGGGGTTGTAATTTCTTCTTTAAATACATGGTAGAATATACCAGCAAGGCCACTCTGGTCTAAAATTTTCTAATGGAAAGGTTTTTTATTTATCAGCTTATTTTCTTTAACTTATTTGAAGCTATTAAAATCCTTTGTATTTCAAAGCATTATACAGATTTAATTAAAATCCCAATGTTATTCCTCATAGAAATAAAAAAGCAATCATAAAATTCATTTTGAAAAATAAGATAAGAGACCCAGAATAGTCAAAACAATCCTTAGCAAGAAGAGTGAAGCAGGAGGCATCACAATATCCAACCTTAAACTATACTTCAGAGCTAAAGTAACAAAAAAGGCATGTATTGGCACCAAAACAGACATGTAGACCAATGGTACAGAATAGAAAACATAGAGACAACTCCACATAAATACAATTATCTCATACTAGACAAAGTTGCCAAAAACATACATTGTAGAAAAGATAGCCTCTTCAACAAATGGTTCTGGGAAAACTGGAAATTCAAACGTAGCAAATGAAATTAAACCCCTATTTCTCACCCTGCATAAAACTCAACTCAAGAGTGGATCAAGGACCTAGGAATTAGACCAGAGTCCCTGCCCCTAATAGAAGAAGAAGTAGGCTCAAATCTTCATCATGTCGGCTTAGGACCTTTCTTCCTTCACACGACTCCTAAAGCACAAGAAATAAAATTAGGAATCAATAAAAGCTTCTTTGAAGCAAAGGAAACAATCAATAATGTGAAGAAAGAGCCTACAGAATGAGAGAAAATCTTTACTACATGCACATCAGATAGAGCACTAATCTCTAGGATATATAAAAAACTCAAAAATCTTCACACCAAAAAAACCCAAATAACCCAATCAATAAATGGGCTAAGGAACTGGACACTTCACAGAAGAAGATATACAATCGATCAACAAATATATGAAAAAAATGTTCAACATCTCTAGCAACTAGAGAAATGCAAGTCAAAACTACTCTAAGATGTCATCTCACTCCAGTCAGAAGGGCAATTACCAAGAATGCAAGCAGCAATAAGAGTTGTTAAGGATGTGGAAGAAAAGGTACACTCAAACACTGCTGGTGGGACTGCAGATTGGTGCAACCACTCTGAAAAGCAGTATGGAGATTCCTTAGAAAACTTGGAATAGAACCACCATTTGATCCAGCTATTCCATTCCTCAGTTTATACCCAAAGGACTTAAAATCAGCATACTACAGGGATGCAGCCACATCAATGTTTATACAGCTCAATTCACAATAGCTAAACTATGGAACCAACATAGGTGCCCTTCAACAGATGAATGGATAAAGAATGGCTATATATATCTTCATACATACATACATACATACACACACAATGGACTATTACTCAACCTTAAAGAAGAATGAAATTATGGCATTTGCAGGCAAATGGATGGAGCTGGAGATATCATGCTAAGTGAAATAGCCAATCTTCAAAAAACCAAAAGCCAAATGTTTTCTCTGATATGTGGATGCTGGTCCATAATGGGGGGCAGGCTAGGAAAGAATGGAGGAACTTTGGATTGGGCAGAGGGGAGTGAGGGGAAAAGAGGGGGCAGGGTGACATTATTACCCTATGTATATGTGTGATTGCATGAATGGTGTGACTCTGCATCATGTTTAGCCAGAGAAATGTGAGTTTGTGATCCATTTGTGTACAAGGAGTTGAAATGCATTCTGCTGTCATGTATAAGTAATTAGAACAAATAAAAATAAATCTTTGGCATTTCTTCTTGAGTTGGTTTTGGCAATTTGTATTTTACAATGGATTTACTCATTTAATCTAAATTGTAAATTACATTGACAATAATTATTAATAATAAAACATAAACATTTTCATGTCTGTAGGCTCTGTACTAATGTTTCTCTTTTGTTTCTGGTATTGATAATGGTGTCTTATCTCTTAGTTTTTTAATCAGCGTGGCTAGATTTTATTAATCTCACTGATTTCTTTTAAAAGACATCTTTTTTTTTTTTTTGAGGGATGGTACCAGCTATTGAATTCAGGGGCACTTGGCCACTGAGTCACATCCCCAGCCCTATTTTGTATTTTATTTAGAGACGGGGTCTCACTGAGTTGCTTAGCACTTTGCTTTTGCTGAGACTGGTTTTGAATTCTAGATCCTTGTTCCTCAACCTCCCAAGCTGCTGGGATTACAGGTGTGTGCCATTGAACCTGGCAGACAGACAGCTTTTGTTTCATTGATTTTTCTCTATTTTTTTGTCCATCTTAATTTTATTGATTTCTGCTCTTATCTTTATTATTTCCTCCTTATGTTTTATTTGGATTTAATTGCTCTTCATTTTCTAATTTATAAGACTTATATATGTCTCAATATGTCAGGATTTCTTTTTGTTTATTTTATCATTCTGGAAATTGAACCCAGAGTCTCATGCTTGCTGGGCAAGCTACCACTGAGGTTTTAATTACCACCCCTTTTAATATTATTTAAATTAGGGCCTTATTAAATTGTCCTGGCCGGCCTCAAACCAGCAAACCTCCTACATGAGTCTCCCAAGTTTCTGGGATTATAGGTGTGTGCTACCACACTTAGTTCATGTCATGATTCCTGATGAGCAGATGATGTACACTTGGAAAAAACATGTATTCTTACAGTCAAAAGTATTATTTTATAAATATCAATTAGATCAAAGTGGTTAGAATCGTCCCAAACTTTTGTCCTTTCTGAATATATTTATATAATTGTTTCATCCTGATGAGAGTGGGATGCTAAAATCTCCAATTGTGAGCATGGAATTATTTGTTTCTACCTCAATTTTTTTAAACACACATATCTTTCAGCTATGTTACTGGGTGTATATATATATATATATGTTTTATTTTCTACAGAATTTTAGAATTTTTATTATTTTTTATTTGTTCTTTTTAGATATAGGTATATATATCTTAATGACTATTATAACTTCCTGTTGAATTGATTCTTTTTAGTATTAAAAAATGTCCCTTTTTATTTCTTTAATTTTTGTCTTCATATCTACTTACATCTGACAATAATATAGCTCATCTGATATTAATATAGATTAATACATGTTACATCTATGTGTGTTGTAAACCATACAAACTATGACACTCATAGTTTTTGTTTTAGACTGCCATATGTTATAAATAAGTTAATAGGAAATATATATATGTAGATTTTTTATTTCTTTTCTTTCTGAGGATTGACGTACCAATTTGGTAAATTTTCCCTTCAGTATGGAAAATTTCCATAGCATATTCTGTAATGCAAGTCTATTGGAGGCCAGTTTGCTCAGTTCACTTTTTAAAAATGAACATTTCTTATTTGCTATTTATTAAACATCCTGATTCTATAAATTTCTATCTTTCATCATATTTGAGAAAAACTTGTCTGTTATTTCTCTAAGGTTTCTGTTTCATTCTCTCTTTTCTTTTTTTTTCCCACATTGTTTATGTTTTTCAATACCCTGTTAATTTATATTTATATTTTCACTCCTTTTCCCTTTGTTCTTTACATTAATAATTTTTGTTTCATATTTAAATTCACTTTCTCTTTTCTCTGCCATCTCCGTTCTGTAGTTAAACCCATGTAGTGTAGTGATCTTTTAAAGTTTTTTTTGATATTGTATTTTTCAATTCCAGAATTTCCATTTTTATCATTTTGATTTCTTTGCTGAGGTTTTCTACCTATTCATTCATTATGAACATTTTTTAAAAATTTCACTGCATGATAGAAATTCTTTGTGTCCTAATTACAACATTTGGATCGTCTTACGTTGTCTCAGCTGATGTTCTTTTGAGATTGTTCTATTTTCCTGGTTCTATGCATATTAATGTTTTTTAAATTGTATTCTTGTAAATTACTCTAGATTTTGCTATTTTTCTCTAGTGAATGCTATTTATTTCTTTCCTTTTTCTTTTCTTTCTTTCTTTTTTTTTTTTTTTTAGGTCATTATCTTGGGTTATATTCAAATTGCAAACTCCATTTCTTAGGTGGCAAAGGCCAGTTATCAACTCAGATCTTTCTCTGGTATCTTAGCTGCTTTGAGACTTCTCTGTGCACATGTGGCTTAGGGTTTGCACAGAGATGTGGACAAACAGAATTTTTGGACCTTATCTCTGGCTCTTTCCTTGGATGATTTAGCTTCTCTCCACTGACATGGTTTCCTTGGTTCCCAGACCCCTCAATTTTTTTTTCTTTTCTCCACTAGTCTCCCTCCACCCCACTCATTATACTGTACTGTATCAACTAAAAGTGATATTTTCCATATTTGCAGCTCAAAGCTGAATCACTCTTCAGAGCATGGATGGTTATCATATTCTCGCTCTTTCTGCTCACTGAATGCGAGATGATTCAGCCATTACTAGCAAGGGAAGTTGGCTATAGTTTAATCACTAGAAAATGAAACTTACATTTTTTTTCATAAATCAAAGAATGGAGTGCTTTTAGGATTAGAAAGGACTTGTTGAATCAGACACAGAGTAAGCCCTAAATTAATGCTCAGGGCCCGAATCTTCTCCTCAGCACCCCCCTTTGCTGGACTACCCTCAATGAAGGGTGCTCACTACTTCATAAAGCCGCCCATTCCATTGTAGATAGTTCTGAGCTTTTGAAAAAGTTTCACTGACTATGATCACTGACTATGACTCTTCATTCCCAGTTCAACCCAGGGACACACATCATGAGCCCAATTCCCTAAACTTTCTGTAGGGGAGCAGCCTGCATTCCTCCTGGCAATCTTTGTAATGAAATTTCTCGTCTCCTCATGATGCTGGTCTCCCTTGAGCAGGATCTTCTAACTACACAGTTCTCCTAAGATGTGAGGTTCAGGAAGGCCCCCAGAAGCCTGTTCTTTCCATGGTGCATCAGGTTTCCATTGGCTCTTCTGGCAGCCATGTTACAATTGGCTCACGTTAAGCTAGCAGCCAGTGAGCACACTTGGGCCCTTTTCATCTTTCCTTACTTAAGTGCACACATCAATTTTCCCTGACTGTCCTCCCAGCGCTGCCTTCTAAGGGATCTACCCATCAAGTTTTGGAAAATTTGCTACCATCAGTCTGTCTTGCTCTGAGATCTTTATCATGCTTAGGGTATCAAGCTTGGACAAGGCTTGGAATTACATGTCTCAAAGCCCTTAAATCTGTATTTCTGCTCTATAACTGACACAGAAACTAATTTTCAGTGTGCAAGGGATTTTGTTCACAGCCAGTGGTGAGAAAAATTTATAAATACCATTTAGATCTTATGGTTTACCAAAGAGTTTCTATATCACCTCATTGGATCCACAGAATAACCAGAAAAACTATACGAAGTGGGCAGGAGAGGATGATGTATCATCACTATTTGACAGATGAGGAAACAGAGGCTGCGGTCAGGAGACAAAGAATGGTCAAAACCAAGGAGAAACTGTATACTCTCTACAAAACACTTTTCTCAACCTCTCAGAGTCTCCAGACTTCCATTTGAATTCGTCTCAGACATCCTCTGGGTGGAAAGTTTTCCTCAGGGCATTTTAGGGTACAGATGATCTGAACTAATTTCCCATCCCCTCACCCCTGGCTCCCAGGGGTGGGGGAGGAGTACATCTGGGCACTGTCAGAAGGGAGAAGGGAGAAGGGAAAGCTCAGCCTGCTTTCCAAGAGATTACTTCTGGAATCAGTGGCCTCCAGCCCCAAACAAAAGCTCAGGTATGGAAGCTTGGCTGCCCCTGACCTTTTACATGCCAAGAGCCAAGCTGTGGGGAGGAGGGGGACTGCTACACAAAGGGGTCTGCAGAGTGACCCGGCCTGCCTCAGCTACCTGCTGTTCGCCACAATGGGGCCCGAGGCCTGGGCTGCCTCTGGAGGCCAGAGAAAAGGCCCGAGATAATGACAGCCTGGGCTACCGCTGCTCTCTTCAGAGGGGCGAGAAGAGGGAGGCGGCAAAAGCTCCCGGATAATAAAGAAGTAACAAATGAGGAATAAAAGCTTATGGAAGACATCTTAACCCAGGGATGAAAAAAAATGTCAACATCTGTGAGGCTTTCTGCACCAGCAGACCCGGGCCCTAAAGAAAACCCTCGAAAAGCCATTCACTGGCGCAGAGGCAAAAAGGCTACATTTTTCTATGGGTTCGAAGAGGCCGCCCTCTCCCTTTCGGATGCTGCTGAACCAAGCGCTAATGTTCATCTTCAGTTTTATTAAGGAAGCCCGGGGCCGGAGGAGAATGGAGGGCCAGGGCCATCTTTATCCCCAGGCCTGTGAGGGGGGTGGGTTTAGGAGCCCCGCTAGAGTCTGCACATGGAGCAAGGAAGAAAAGCCAAAGGAATTAGAGAAAACACTGTTTAACAAGGGGTTCTTTTGACCAGGGCCTTTAGGAAGGACGGGGCACCAGGAAAAGTAATCCTCTTAGCACCGACTTACGTGTGTGTACAAAACAGGCCCATGGAATCCGAATGTCCTCACGGAGCATTTGCTAAAACACCTAATGAAAACACAAAGATTCCCCTATCTGAGCGTCACCTTTCATTCAGAAGATAGAAAGTGGCAGATGTTTGCTTATAAGGGCTGATTTAAAAATTCAGGCTGGGAGTTGGGGTGGGGGGGTGGGAGAGGAGCCGACCCACTCTTCCTGTGAGGGGTGGCCGGCACAGCCAGGCTTCCCTGGGAGATTTCACCACCCTCCTGCCTCGTGCCTCGGAGGTGCTATGTGTGCTGTGATTTCTCAAGTTTTGTGCTTCATGTTCACCGTTGGAATGAGTCTCCGGAGGCTGAGTAAGAGAAACCGCAAATCCTGGCCAACAAATGCAGCTGCCTGGGAAGGGGGTGGACGCTGACATGGGAAGAAGTGAGCTTCCACATCTGTGACTGCTGTATAGTTGGGGACCACTGTGGCTCGGCCAGAAAGCACCAAGATGGTCCTTACCATCCCCCCACACCCACATACTTACACACAATCCCCTAAAATAGAGGCAGACACACACATACAAACCCATCCCACTGACCACTTGTGCACACGCACACACCTGCACCCTTCCAGGTATAAACACACACACCATCATCCTTGCCCCCCAGTATATGCCTTCTGCACACCCATCCGCTCCCTCCCAGTCTCTTAGTCAGCCCTGGGGCCAGCATCATCCTCGACCACTTCCATAGCACACAGATTTTGGGGGCCAAATGTTTCGGTTATGATTTGGCTCTAAAATGAAACAAGATGCCAATGAGGATAAATGAAATATTTTGGGGATTGCTATGGAGGCTTTACCTAAGCTACCTTACCTTACCTACACTTTGATTTCCTCTTTCATGTGGTAAGGGGCTGTTTGAAATTCAAAATTGTTGTTTGCTGTTGGGACACAAAGGAACAGAGGTGACGGGGGCAGCCACAGAGAAGTTGGTGATGGGCTTCAGCGCTGGTGTGAGCTGTCCATCAGCAGGTTGGTTCTGTGGTCCTAGGCTGCCAGGGCAGGCTGTAAACTTGTAAGTCCTCCCAGTACTCGAGTGGTGGTCCCAGAGCTCTCTATCATCTGTCATGTTAAATTGGGGGGCAGGATTCTCATGCTGGGCATGTTGTTAAACTGGAGGTACTCAGATATCTTTAGTGATCCTCATAATAATATTATTATTTATGAATATAGTTATGTACTAGCCACTGTTCTAGGAGCCTCAAGTGGATTATGTCATTAGATTTTCATAGTTCTACAGTATAAATTCCTTTATTATGCCCAATTTGCTGATAAGGAACAAGCATGGAGGAGTTAGGGACATAGTTGGCAGTGGCCACAGTATCCACACCCAGAGCCACTTAACACCAAATCTCAGATATTAACCTCACACTACCAGACCTCTTCAGGGAGCTTATTCTAAATGGTCCTCTGTTCCCTATTTTTCTTGGTCAGCAGATGAGGACTGACTCTGTCCTTCTGGGTTCATCTTTGACACCCTTGCATGGTCCTCTCTGATCCTTTGGAGGAATGAGGGGAGCTGGGAACATTCCAGGCATCAAGTCCTGCTGGAGAGGGACACTCACCTGCTGGGCCCCACAACCACTGAAGTGTTTGAACATGGCTCTTTGCTTCAGCAGGAGGGTGCACATCCAGGGGCTTATTTCCACTGCTACCTCAGGCCCTGGCCTCCTTGAAGAGAATGGCAGCCTCCTGATTGGTGCAATCCTCTGAAAAACACAACTTCCCAACTCCATCTCTCATTCTCCAGGTCCTCATTGCTGAGGAGGGAACCCAGCTAACCTGGAGAAAGTTCTTCAGACATTTCCTATCTACCAGGCCCATTGTTCCAAAGTGTGGGGAGCCACAGTCCCAGAGAGGAATCTTTACTGATGATTGGCTCTGACTCCCTTGTGGTGCCTCTGAAGCCGTGTTCTCACAGCCTTTGATTCTGGAAGCAGAACTTAGTTACTCCTCTTTTTGAGTGTGGACTGGGCTTAGCGACTGTCTACCAGAGAATAGAACATGTCCGAAGGGGTGGGAATCTCTCTTCCAAGATGGGGTTATTGAAAGACAGTAGTTTCAGCCATGGGTTCTCCATCTCTCTCTGTCTCTGACCTTCTTGCATCTGGGGAAAGCCAGCTGCCTTGCTGTGAGGCCGTGTGGAGAGGCCCACGTGGAGAGCATAGGCCTGCCAGGCACCACACAAGTGAGGTTGGAAATGGATCTTCCCAGCCTGCTGACAGCCTCCAGCCTGCATTGCGACAGCCACTGAGTGATCCTGAAAGCAGACTCTAGCCCCTGTTTCACCTTGGGATGACAGTACTCTTGACAGCAACCTCACGAGAGACCCCAGGCCACAGTCACTGGGCCCAGCTGCTCCCAGATTCCTAACCCCATAAAACCACAATGAGATAGCAAAAGGTTTTTTTTGTTTTGTTTTGTTTTGTTTTAAGATGCTGCATTTGGGGATGATTTGTTATATAGCAGTAGATAACTAATGCACCCCCTTAGGATGCAGTTGGGAGAACTGAGACCCTGTTGGGGGAAGTCACTTCCCCCACTTCACAAAGAACAAGTCAGTTCTTGAAATTTACTCGGAGACCTTGACTGCTTTTCTATGTTCTTTCTGCTACATCACATTTTCAATCACTTCCATGTTCCTCAAATAAGCCAGAAGTATTGAATTTGGCCAGCCTCTGCCTGCCTGCAAGCTCAGGTCTTTACATCCAGAGCAGAATGGACATGGCGGGGGGGGGGGGTTAGCGATGACCCAGGGCAGCTAGAGACAGTGGTCACATAGGGGCTGCTGGAGAGTAGGACACCCCACCCGCCCCACTTCTCAGGGTTTGTGTTTTGGCTCACATGAGGAGTTCAACCCATGTGTAAGAATTTCAAATTTCATACTGAACTTACCACCCAGAAATGACTATATGAAGTAAGTGTAATTCGCCTGTGTTTGCTTTTTTTTTTAATTTTTTTTTTATTATGAACTTAAGCAAAGTTTATGGAAAGAAAGGAACCTGATGATGGTGAATCGCAGCTACTGACACCTCTCCCAGTTCTCTTTCTTAGTGTTCTCTGCACAGCTGTGATGGTGCAGCCCACCTCCTGTTCCTTCTTCCCTCATCTAGCATCTGCGGTGCCCCAGGGCCCTCTGTGTGCAGTTGGGAACTCAGGGCCCACAGTGTCTGGCAGTCTCCCAGACCCCCTCCAGTTCTCTCAGTCACCCCTTTGCCCAGCTGCCCCAGTTCTGTGACCCCTTGGCTCTGCCCAGCCCCTCTCCCACCCAGCCCTGGTTCACTGGTTGGAATACAGCTGCCTGCTGGGACTGGAGTCTTGCTGTTCCCCAGCCTCTTCTTGCTCCTCGTCCTGCAGAGGAGGTGCCTCTGCTGCCTTCAGACCTGGAGGCTGCACAGTCTTGGTGCTGATGAGGGCCTTCCTATGTCATTGTTCATGACAATTTTATGTCCTCAGTGCCTGTCCTGGGATGTCATATTGAGTACTATTCCACCGTGTCCACAGTGTGGGCTGGGCTTCTCAGAATGCAGTGACCAGGCCCTCACCCAGCCCTGAATCTGAGAAGGGCTTGGGAATCTGCATTTTTAACAAGCTTTCCAGAGAATGCTAGTACTCATTAAAATTTGGAAACAATGCCTCTGCTGTCTCCCATTATTTATAATTTAGAGCTCCTAGAAACTTCTTGGTTGGCTTGGTTTTTAGTAGCTTTTGAGACTGACAAAAGCAGCCTGGGTTCCTGAGTGAAGCCCTCAGCTGGACCAGGCCTTTATTCTACCTCAGTCTTCTCTAGGCCTTTTCCTCTTCCCATTGTCACTTGTTACTTGTAGCAACGGGAGGGAGGTTGGAGAATGCCAGCATCTCTTTTTCGTGGGTCCTTTCAGCTTCCTGTCTGAAACAGAGGGAGGAACTAACAATTACGGGTTAAAATGAGGGCTCGAAATTTACTATTGACCTCTAAGAGTTGTTCTCCTGTGTGCTGTATCGGAGGGAGGGATCATGCTAGGGGGGGTTCTACATCCTGACCACGCGAGGACTTTGAGGTCCAGCCTCCCATAGCTCCTCTTCCTGCACCCTCCCACTCTACTTGTGGGGGCCAATCCCCAGGCTTCTGATTCACTGCTTCCCCCAAGGTAGAAGAAACCATTCCTGACCTGCCTGACAATGTCCCTCCCTTTTTGGGATCCTGGACAGGTTCCCAACCCAGCCTTTGTGGTCCCAGCTATAGGATGAAGGTTCTGAGACGACGGTCTGGGGAGGACTTTTCAGCTTTAAGGTTCTGTGATATTTGCTGCAGTGTGTGTGTGTGTGGTGTGTGGGAGGGTCTCTCAGTACCAACTAGGTCCCACCCTGAACTTGACCTCCTCTCTCCCATTAGTGGCTTGACCCCTACTGTTTGTGGCTTGGTCCATTTCTCTGCAAGGAAAGAACAAAGAAAGGCTCCAGACCCAAGTCCTATGAAATCCAACCACACAGAAACATCAGTCAATTTAAGAGGGGGTGGGGTGGGCTGGAGAGGTCTTAGGAAGTGCTGTGGGCTGTAATGTCTGCAGAGCCTGTTTACTTTCACACCCTAGTGAGTGCCCTCCCTCCCAGTGCGGCTGGGGCTGGTAGTTGAGCAGCAGCCAGCTCCTGGTTTGGTAGCTTTGCTTTAGGTCCAGGATGCCTGGATTCTCCCCAAGGCACTTCCCAAACTGCTAGCCCCCTGGAGAAACAGCCCAACAGTAGAGATTCCAGGGCGGATGCACAGTGGGAGATGTAATCGGAATCTAAACAAGGCCTGCAGAGTGGGTGATAAGTTTGACACACAGGCACAGGCGTGAGCCCCAGCCCCCACAGCTGTCCCGATGTGACAGCCAGCCTCAGCCTCAGCTTCAGCCTGGAAATACCACCCTGAGCATCATGGATGTTGCCTGCAGTCACAGGTGTGACGGCTTCCAAGCTGACATTTTGGGTCTTTTGAGGTGTCTGTCAAGAAGAGATTGATTATTGTTTGCAGCTCACATTGACCTACCCCTGGTGTTTCCCATCACCGACACAGTGTCCTTGCCTGCTGGTCAGTTGCCCTGAGTCCAGTTGCTCTTGGCAGGCCTCATCTGTCTGAGGCTCCATGCAGGCCCTGAAGGAGGGATACTGCCTTGGGGACAGGTGCTGAGTTTTGTTCCTCTGCTTCATCTCAGCATCATGACCATGAATGAGACAAGGTCAAGACGAGGTTCTGGAGCCTTTGGTCCAGGGACTGGCACTGTTCTATCAGCTCAGTGCTAACATCCACAGTGGGGGGCTGGGTCCACGGATCCTGACTCAGACACACGGTGGCAGAGCAGGGGGGATGCCGGAAGCTGCCATGAAGGAGAGGGGAGATCCAGGGCCTGATGGGTCCTGGAGTTTCAGGATGGGGGCAGGAGGGCAAAGGTCGCTTCCCCCCAAAGAGGACATTAAGATATGATTATGGCAGATGTGAGGGCAAGGCTGTGATTAGAAATAAACTTCTAGTCCTGGCTCTGCCATTCACTGGCTGGGTGACACTGGACAAGTCAAGTTGTGTCTCTGGGCCTCAGTTTCCCTATTGGTAAAATGTCAGATGCCCGGATCGACAGTCCCAGCACTTACGTTCTGTTTCATTTCCCTTTTGTGATTCTTTAGTTTTCAAAAGGATGCGTCTGGGGGAGGAGTGGCTGAGGAGACAGGAAGTGATCTTAGAGGTGGGTGTGAGAGGACTGTTCAAGAAGGTATTTCTCAGAATCAGAGAATTATTTTTCCCCGTTCCAAAGAGGAGGAAATAACTCCAGAGGAACTCAGCAAGTTTGCCAGATGGAGCATGGCAGGGTCGGGGTTTGGACCACATCTTCTCTGCCCTTCTCCTGCTGCCTCGCTTGGTCAGAATTTTCCCATCCTCCAAGCCGCTTCTCAGTGTCACCTCCATGTGACTTTCCCTGGGGTCCCTAAGGGGAAGTGGCTGCTCCACCAGCCCCTATAGCACGAGTCTGTCTTTTTCTTGCCTCTTAACTTCATTTTACACCAGAGACAGTCTGCCTGCCCAAGTGACCTAGAAGCCCCCCAGAGCCTGGGACTTTGACTTACTAATCCCGTCCCAGCTCTTCCATGGTGAATGACACATATTAGGCACTTACTGAATGAGTGAGAAATTGAAGTTACTCAGAGGATCCTTCTGCCTCAGCACGAGGGTTCCTCAAGCCTGTCACCTCCTCCTGGGTCTCAAAGAAGAAGAGGCTGTGTATTTCCTATTCCAGCCCCATAATGGTCCTCAGTGTTGAAGCTCATGGCCCAGTGTAGACGGGGGCTTAGAGGAAATCCACTGTCAACTGTGCTTTAAAGAGGATTCCCTTGAGGGACTCTAGATCAGGGTCCCCTGTGCCTGCCTATGAGGGGCTGATGTGACTGTAACCTCTCCATCTTTCCATGACCCATTGTTACCTCAAGCTACAGGAGGCCAGAATATGTCACTCTGATGTCCGTTATTTCCTGTGAGAAGCCCCACGAGGCCAGGACCATGGACAGTTTAAGTTTGCCTTGGCACCTAGCCCCATGTGAAGCATGGAGAAGAGACTCATGAGGGATTTTTTAGGGTTGCATAGAATGGGCTATTCCTATTTATTCCAGGAACGTTAGATGCCAAGCATGGCTGAGCCTCTGAAAGACCCTGGAGCTCAGGCAATGCGTCCACTCATGGTGGGAATGGGCTCCTGGACTGTCAAAGAGGAGGAGAGTTGAAGAAGAAGTTTGCCCTGTGCCTCTGAGGACCGTGACTTCTCCCTCCACAAGGGAAGGTCTGCACAGGGGCGGGGTGAGGGATGTTGTCTCAGCAGGTCTCAGCAGGTGGCAGCCAGGGCAGGAGAGGCAGCATGGGCTTTGGAGTCAAAAAGACCTGAGTTTGAATCCTGACTCTGTTTCTTTCCATGTTGCCTAGGCAATGACTTGGTCTTCCTGGGCTCACTTTCTTTGTCGTATGAAAGGGGGTAACATCTACTGGGAAGGTTGCTGCCATTTTTAAACAGCTTGTGGAGTGCCTGAGTCCAGGCACTACCTTTCCCTCTTGTGGGACAGGGGTAAGTTTTGGTCCCTCTGGGGACCAAGGGAGGCATGGCAGTTTCCTTAGCTCTGATTATGACGTCAGCTGCACAGAGAGCCTGTGAGATTGCAAAGGTCAGAGGGAAACCCGGCTGCAGGAGGTGGGCCTCCTGCCCTGTGTGCTGCTGGGGCCTCCCAGAAACCTTCTGGCTTCTTTGGCAGAACCTAGTACTTGGGTCCTTATCTGACTTGCTGTGTGGCGCAGGTCAGGTTCTTTCCTTCTCTGAACCAGAGTGCTCCTGGGATTTTGGGGGGGATCACACCTGCCTTGTGCACAATGTGAGTCTGTGTGAGGGTGTGTGTCAGCCTTTCACCTAGAGCTGAGGGCGTGCCAACACCAACCATCACCATGGACTAAAATAATCTGTAAGGAATAAAGGAGCCTTGCACCAGAATTCACCAAAAATTTTTTTTTTCCAGAAAAAATAAAATGGAGAGGGAGAGGTTAAAAGGAAGGGGTGGGGGGAAAGAATTCGAGCCAACACTTTGACTCCTTGTCAGCCAACTGGAGGAAAGAAGTGAGTAGCAGAGGTTTGTTTCCAAGGGAGTCTGTCGGAGCCAAGAAGAGCGGCTGCCAGCACTGCTGGGCCTGGAGCCAAGGCCTCCTCCAGGGGCCAACCGCCCTGCGCCCTCCAGACCCCACTGTGTGTTAGACAGGCTCCTTCCATCCGTGTGGGGTCAGGGGGCGAGGAAGCCCCAGGGCCTGGCTTCCCGGGGCTGGGCTGCTTCTCCTGCTCTTCCCTCTGGGGAGAGGAGGAGGAGGGAAAGCAAGCCCCAGCTGGGCGTTCCATTTGGAGACTCAGCTAGAGACCACGGTGACCCCCACCCCCCACGTAGGGCTGGGAGTGGGAGCAGGAGGAGGCTGGGGCTCTGTTGGGGAGGACCTGGGGGTTGGTGCCACCCCCTCTTGCTTTCCCGCCTACTGCAGAGGCGGTGGGTATTTGCTGGCTTTAGTCCTCCATCTTTCTCTGCCCAGCTATCTTCTTTCCCATCCCTCCTTTCCTGCCTTTCTCACCTGTTTCCCAGCCCAGGTTGTCCCCAGATGTCCCTAGAAACAAAAGCAAAGCCCTTTGAAGCAGCCTCTTGCCCCTCTGTCTGCTCTCCAGGGACACATGGAGGCCCAGGCTGTGCTCCTGGCTGCCTGTGGATGGTGGAGGGGGCGCTGAGCGGCTGGCTCGGGCCTTTGGTGCCTTCTTCAGGTTGCAGAGGGTGTATGGGGACCTTGGCAGTGGGCATGCAGCCCAGTCAGGAAGTCCTGAAAGCGGTCCAAGGCCCAGAGAGAAAGGGAGGAGGGGGTGGAGTTGGCGAAAACTCTTGCCAGGCAGCCAACGTTGACAGCTACTGGCAGTCACCGAAACCTTACCTGGGCCAGCGGGAGGCACTGAGGATGGGGAGGCTGAGGGAAGGGGTGATGAGCACATGGCTGCTGGGTGCACTGACCCTGTTCCCTGTGAAGACAGAGGCAGATGGGGTTGGTGGAGAGGCCAGGCTGCAGAGCAGGGGTGGAAGGCAAGTGGCTGGGAAAGGTCAGTGACAATAGGTGCCTTAGAGTGGACCCTCCTATTTTACAGAATGGAAAACCGAGGCCCAGAGAGGGAGAGGATTCACCCAGAGGCAGAGTCTGGCCTGGCTCCTTTACCCTGTGCTCCTTCTCTCAGGCTGGTCACCCTGCCAAGCCAGGCCAGGCCCCTCTAGTGTACCCATGGACGAAAGGTGTGTCAGTCAGCTGACTGAAGTGGGGGCAGAGGTGAGTTTTCTTAAAGGGAAAAATTATTTCATGATCAGCTGTGCCTCCCAGTGACCTTGGGTGCCCTCCCTCCTGGGCTTTCTGAAGTGAGTCAAGGTGGACATTTCTCAGGGAAGATCTCTTTACTCTAGTTAATCAGATGCTGGGATTTGGAGTAAAGGATGAGGGTTCATCCTGGGCTGTGCTCAGGCAGAGGCAGTGGTGGAGACACCTCACCCTCCCTCCCCTCTCACAGCTGAGCACGGTAGCCTTTTCTTCTGGCAGCATCTATCTCCAGGGGAGCTGTGAAGCTAGGGGCTGGAGGACAGGATCTGGGCATGGGTTGGAGAGGGGAATATTTTTTAAGGGTTGGGGGTGCCAGGGATTGAATCCAGAGGCACTTAACCACTGAGCCACATCTCCAACCCCTTTTTAAATTTTTTTGAGACAGGATCTTGCTAGGTTGCTGAGGCTGGCTTTGAACTTGTCATCCTCCTATCTCAGTCTCCCAAGCCGCTGGGATTACAGGCATGCGCCACCACACCTGGCCTGGAGAGGGGATTTGAAATGGGGGCTTCCTGTGGCAGGGAGGGAGGAATGGAAAGAGCTTGTTGTTATCATTTTGGTTTCTCCAACTGCGCCTCCCCCGCCGTCCTGTCAGAACCAATCAACTATCTCTGCCACGTTCCCAGCTTCAGTCCCAGTTTCCCTGGATTCTCCAGGGCTCACAGGATCAGGTCAGAACTCTTTGGCTATCTGTCCTCATCTGTCATTGTCCCTTACACATTCCCTGGTACTTGCTGCAACAGGCTGATCTCCATTCTGCCAACACTCTGCCTCATTTCTGTCCACCTTGCTTTCCCAGCCTGCTTCTATACCCCGTCTCTCCTGACTTCCCCTTCCTCTCCTGCCTCCTCAGCCTCCCTGCAGACTGTCGACCAGCCAGCTCATGCCTACCTGTGCACCCACTGTCCCTCTGCCAGGAGAACATTCCATCAGACTATGCCCCTACTCACCAGGCATGTGGCCGGGGCCACTCCCTCCCTCTCCCTTAAAGCTGAGCCTCCACGTCTGCACATATAGCATCCTTGCTACGCTTCCCTCTCACCTGCTCTTCTTCTTTCATGGGACATAGGACAGAAGATTGAGATTGTTGGTAATTTATCCTTCTCCACATGACCACTGCTTATGGTCAGGTCTAGTCTTCATTCATCGTAAGTCTCCCAGTATTTAGCACTTAATAAGTCTTCATCAAATATCTCTTGAGTCAAAATGGCCTAAGAGCCCCTGAAAGATAGGACCCATCCCCCACATTGCCAGGACATCTGGCACAGGACTCGGCCCACAAATTGTCCATAAATGCTCAATGCACTGAATTTCAGTGCTGCTAGCTAGTTCTGAAGAGAGTGATCAATAGTTTTCTGCCCCTAAACATCCCCCTGCAAAAAGAACTTCCTAGCTGCTTGAGATGCCATCATTCTCAGCTTTCAAAGGTGAAAAGCAGTTTGTCACAAGCAGAGAATGATAGACACTCAGGGTGAGAGAGGAAGAGGGGCAGGAAGCAATTATGGGAGGGGCGGGTAGGGGGAATCCAGGCTGTCACCCATCTCCCTAGCTCCCCTTCTGCAAGTGAGAAGGAAAACAAAGCTCAGGAAATCCTATTTACCCTTTCAGGGACCTGGAGAATACTTTGTCCTCCTTTCCCCGTCAGCTTTGCCAGTAGGAGCAGAAGGAGTTATCTGAAAAGGAGAACCTCATGTAAATGTTAGGTTTAACGATATCTCCAGAAATATTCAGCATGCTCACCAACTCTGGGCTGTTTGCAATTAAAAATGCAAATGGCATTTTGGGTCATTCTGTCATATTTTTTAGTCCTCACCAGAGTCTGCTTTCCTGGCACTTATGTCTTAGTGGAAGGAGACAGATGAAACACACATATGAAACCAACAGTAGCGCATCCCATAGTGCTCTGCAGAGAAGTGACCCAAAGCAGTGGCTGAGTCATGAGTTCACCAGCAGGGAGGGCCTCCTGGAGGAGATGTCTCGGAGCTGGGGCCAGGATGACTCCCTGGAGCTGGTTGAAAAGATGAGAAGAGCCAGGTGGCGGGACAGGTGGAGGGACAACGTGTGCAATCTTGCCTTTTCCTGCCCCAAGGAGCAAATTTGCTGAGTCCCATGTCATTGGGAGAGCAAGGGAGGGCGAAGGCCACATGAGGTGTTTCCCAGAGGCAACAGGTGCCAGATTATTTGTGTCCACCTCCTTAAACCTGCAATTCCTTGGAGCAGGGTTTGGTAGGAAGAGACCTGCAGCTTAGAGGAGAGGCAGCTGTGGACCTGGGTCTACCACTGCCTTACTGTGAGACTGGCCTCTGTAAGATGCTGGCCCCCTCTGGGACTCTAGTTCCTCTCTGATTCTCTGCTTCCCTGTAGGGTGATGCCTGACCACCCTCGGACCCGGAAAAGTTTTGCCATTTTCATGCCCAGCCCTTGCAGCCCGCCTGAAAACAAGATAAAACAGAACCTGTGCCTCAATATTCATTTGCCAAAAGGAACCCCGTGTGCTTCCATGCAGGGCTGCACCTTTCTGGGGCCTGCACGGGGTCTCCTCTAAGTGAAGACTGCTTTTCAGCCGTCATGACTGTAGGTTGCTGGTTTTCCTCACACCAACAGCTGGTCTGCAGCTGGCTGTCTGCTGGCCTGGTTCCAGGCTGATAGGGTGGTTGAACTGATAGGAAACTCCACGAGAGCAACCACGGGGTCCCAGCCGCAGGACTCACCAGCCGCCTCCTTAGAAATGGGCCTAGACCCAGCACCTTCCCCCACTCCCCTGACTCAGGGTGACCCGCGTGTGGATTTTGGCAGGTGAATGCCATGCACCAAACTCGTGTGTGGCAACTAGGGGACCACCCAGCCCTGAAGAGTTGGCCCGCCACGTTTCAGGGTGGGTTCTTTGCATGCGCAGACTTGTTTTTCCTGGCACTGGGGAGGCCACATGCTTTGTGGCAATAAGTGTGAGGCACCTAAGTGGCCTCCATTTCCACAGTGAGGGGAGAGAGAGAGAGACACTTTTTGTGCGGAACAGAAGGTTATGTGGGAACAGAACCATTTATAACCCATTAAATTGCCTGTCCTGATAGACAACCGGCCCCTCCTCCGTGGGGGTAATATGTACAAGATGTGTAGCCTTCGGGCGGTGCAGTAGTGTGCTGGGCCAAGGCTCATGTTCTGAATAACCGTCTAGGCAGCGCTTGCTAATTAATACCAGGAATGGCCTTGCGTCCTGTGGCGAATGGAGAAGCCTGCAGTCCCAGGACACGGGGAGGATCCTCTAATGCCCTTGACTCACTATCCCCTTTATAAAATCCCCTCCCCACCTCCATGCAAGTTGGTCCAGACAAACACGCCTGTTGACCAGGACTGTGGAGCCATGAAAGCAGTCTAGTCTCTGCTGGAAAGCTCAGCTTCTAGAAAGTTTTTTTTTTTTTTTTTTTTTTTTTGGTACTAGGGATTGAACCCAGGGGTGCTTAACCACTGAGCCACATCCCCAGCCCCTTTTTATACTTTCAATTTTGAGACAGAGGCTTGCTAAGTTGCTTAGGGCCTCTCTAAGTTGCTGAGGCTGATTTTGAACTTGCGATCCTCCAGCCTCAGCCTCCTGAGGGCTGGGATTATAGTCGTGTGCCATTGGGCCTGGCTGAGAGTTCTTTCTTGAAGCAATCAGAACCTGTCATCTACAGAAGGTCACTCTAGGACCTTTGTCATGCCCTCTGGGGTCAGACACAACCCAGGCCCCTCTCAGTGACTGCTGGGTTGAGCGGCCTGTGTTCCTTGACTGCTTTTCCTGGGACTGGGTTTCTACCCCCTCCTCCATTCTTCCCAAGTCTCCTTTACTTCCTGATACTTGGGCACCACCCCTCTGTCTAGAGGTGGGCAATACCTGCTCTGGCAACCACAGGAGGCTGGAATGAGCCCTCCTGGGGGGCCTCTGTGTGAGTGCTTTGAGAGCCCACTGCCAACAGCAGCTCCCCCCCTCCCCAATCTTCATGTCTACCTTTGTTTCCCCCTAAAATGGAAAAGTGAAGTGTTAAACCAGGTCGACAAGACTCTCTAAGACACTGAGACTAAGGGGGAGGGATGGCATACCATGAGCCCACAGGTAGGTGGCAACACTACCCAGGAACTAGAGTCCAGTGTTTTTGAGGCCAAGTCATATGCCTGTCCCAAGCCCTCAGCTTGGCCGAGCAGGGGAGATGGGACACACTTCAAATACAAAACCTGAGACTTGTACTCTGTGTACTCTTGGGCACATGGTGGATGGCCCCGAGGTCTGGGGTCATGCCCTGTGCCCCCCTCACGTAGCACTGTCTGGTTCATGAGGGAGTGGGCAGAGGAAGAAGCTGAGTGTTTTTGGTCCCCTCCTGCTGTAGTTCTCTGTCACGGAGAGCAGAGACAGGGTGTGCCCACCCAGCCAGGGCCTGGAGGGGGCTGATGACAGCGGGTGCCTGTCCTGCCGCTCTCTTCAGTGCCCGGAAGCCTGAGGGCACAAGGACTGGCTGCCTTCCCAGGAAACACAGCTCTCTGTCTGCCTGTTCTGTCCTTGAGCTCCGGCCCAGCTCTGTCCCATGACAGGATCCGGGCTGTGGGTGGCAGGCGGCAGGCCTGCTTCCTCCTCTGGCCTCCAAAGGTCTGGGAAAGCCTCCAAGCCAGGGTCCCCAGGCCAGGCCTCCAGGGGATGTCCCCCACCCAGGATCCCCCAGGGGCGCATGTGGTTGCATTCAGTACTGGAGGCCAATCTCTGGAGAGCTCAAAGGAAGGACTTTGTTTTCAGGGAAGAAGACAGGGCAAGGGTCACCTCCCCGCCTTGATAAGTGAGTAGCTCAAAATGGCCTCTCTCCAATCTGTCTCTGCCAGGGCAGGGGTGACAGGAGGGGCCTGAGCCCACTCTCCAGGGAACAGCCTGCAGGCTGCTGCGGCTTTCATTGACAGGGCTGGAGCCGCTCCCTCTGCCCCCCCCCCCACCCCAGCGTTTGAACTGCCCTGGGCAGTGTGTGTGTGTGTGTGTGTGTGTGTGTGTGTGTGTGTGTGTGCACGCGTGTGTATGTGGGGCGAAGGTGGCTCCAGAGGGAGGCCTTTTGAACCTTGGGCCCCACCACAATGAGCAAAAGGCAGCCTTCTCCTGGAGACTGTGGGGTCAGGCCGGCTGTTGGAAGGGAAGGCTGAACTGAGAGGTGAGGAGTAAGAGAAAGGAGGCTGATCTCTCTGTCAGTCACTCTTTTCATCAGGCTATCCTGCGGGGGCACTTAGGTTCTGGTGGTGGAGGGCAGAGAGGAGAACCAGTCTTACTCCTAAGATGGTGACATGTTAGTGGTGCAGGGCGGGGGTGAAAAAGCGTGGGCAGTGAGTGAGAAGGTGGTCACTTTTTTATTTTTTCCTGCCAGTTTTGAATATGATGCACTCAATAATGCTTATGTGAAACAGAAGGAAAACATCTGGTTTCCAGTCCCAGCTCTGCAGCAGACAAATGGCCTGAGGTTGACTCAATGTGCTCATCTGTGAAATGGGAACCAAAACGTGTCCCATTTAAAAAAATCACCAAATTGTTGTGGGAATTGGAATCCAAAGGGCCTGAAAAACAGTTGAAAAAAGGCGACGTGCTGTAGGTCTGGGGAAGGCGCCACATCTGTCCAGGCCCCGGAGAGAGGGCAACCTAAGGGCATGGCGCAGCATGCTTTCCCCGCTAGGGGGAGCAGTCGGTACTTTCAGAGACAGAGCCCGCGTGGCACTGGGGAGCGGGAGGGGCAATGGGCCTTTCCGTGCCCCCACCCTTCGGCCCGCCCTCCCCCACCCGAGCAGGACCTCGCTGCTCCCTCTGCCCAGCACTCCCTCCTCGGCGCTGGCAGACTTTCAGAGGGCCGAGGAGGCGGCTTGGCTGCCAGGAAGGGTGGGGCTGCCAGACACTGCTGAGCGGCAGGGTGACCCGGCCAGTCCCGGAAACTCTCCAAACCTTGGACCTCAGAGGCACATCCGGAGACTCTGAGGGGTGGCCACAGGGGCTGTCACGGGGACTGAGGGCGTGTGGGATGCCTCAGAGGTCAGGTTGCAGGAGACTTCCAAAACGGGAAAGAAAGAGCGCATTTTATCCTATTCTGGGGTCACAAGACTTGTGATGTACTCACGGTAACAGAAGCAGCCTTCCTCCCTTCCCACCCCTGGTAGCCGCCATAAAGCATGCGTGAATCCTGGATTTATTACTTTTTTTGAAAAGTCAACACATATTGAAGTGCTGGGCATTGTGCCATGCTGGTTACCTACGTGAATTCTCCAACAACTCAATGAGATGAGATAATTACCATGTCCATTTCATAGATGAGAAAACTGAGCTCAGGAGTTAAGAGTTATGTATCCAAGGTCAGCTACATACTAGTTGTTGGATTCTGGTCCAGGCAGGTCTGGCTGATTCTGGACTTCAAGTTCTTGGCTTTCCTGGAAGGCAGGGATCATAATTAACTCATCTCTGCAGAATCCCTAGTACCTAATATAGGTGTGCTGAATGGGGCCCTTTGCATTTGGGGGGCGGGGTCTCTTCCCCACTGTTGATTGATGAAAGGACATAAAGCATGTGACAGCTTAGCTCAGTGATGAGCCCCTGGGGGTACCATGTAGCCTGGAGCCGAGGTCCGCTTTCTTCCTTTCCCCATAGAGTCCCTGCATTTTCAGAGAACACAACCTTCCTTCAGGGCCTTGCCTGGGCAAGACTGTTAAAGGCCTCAGGCTGACTCTGACAGCCAGGGTGAAGTGCCTTACAAGTGGGGGACAGCCTAAGATTTACTCCTCTGTGTCCCAGATGCCCCAGGTCTGGGGAGTAGGAGGGCAGCCACCTGCTTCCTTTGCTGAAGGAGCCTTCCTCTTTTGCCTTGATGGAGGTGACATGAACCTGGAAGTTCGGCCTGCTCAGAGCCCCAAGAGGCTGAGTCACACCGTCTGGACCGTGTACATGAGAAACACTGACTCTGTGTCACAGCCTCAAAGGATGTCACGGCTGGCGAGGGCCGTGTGCAGCCAGGCGTGAGAAGGGAGGGAAGGGGCCTGCGGAGGGACAGCTGGGATAGACTCCAGGCCCCTGGTTCCCATGCAGAGCTGAGTGGACCTAGGTTGCCTCATCATACTGGCAAACACAGACCTGAGCTTCTCTGTGCCCCTGGCCTGCCCTGCCTCTTGGATCCTCCATTAGGTGATCAAGATAGAACTGCCCTTACCTCCGTCAGTTTGGCCTTTTCTGGGCTAAGGCTCCACTCACACTGGCTTGGGGGGACATGGGTGGAATCCAGGCAGAAAACAACCCATTCCAGAAAACTTGATAGAGAAAAACTGGTTCTAAAGTTCTGGAAGAGATGGAAGGGCATCCTGGGGGAAGGCAGCCTGGAGACAGCAGCTGCTACCATTCCTGGGCCGCAAGGCCAGAGAGGAGGTGGTGTTTCCAGGATTCAATGAGAGCCAGGCCACTGGGGGAAGTTCCCTGGCAGAAGTTGGGACCCCAGAAGTGTTGCCAGGGAAAGGAGAGAGCTTCTTGGTTTCTGCTTCTTCCACTCAGTCTCCTGGCACCAGGAGACTGCATTTTGGCAAATGTAGCTTGCAGGGGTAGGAACCTGGGATTGGAAGAGGACAGGGCAGGGTGAAGCATAGATCAAAGGTGGAACAAGCAAAGGACCTGCCTAATCCCCACCTAGTGACACTCAGGGAAAGCCTGGCATTCCTCTGATGGGTGGCCAAAAGGATTGGCCCTTGGAGAGCCCATTTGCCTGTGGAAATAGTCTCAAGTCCTTTGTTGGTTACTTGATGAGTTATTATGCCCCAATATTATCTGTGCCCAGAGTGGGGTGGGGGAAGAGAGGATCATGTTTGGAGGTTGAGCTGTTTCCAGTACATTTTTTTGAAGATAGGGGAGCCTCTGGTGTTTAACCAAACACCAGTTTTTTTTTTTTTTTTTTTTTTTGTTAGAGCAAAACAAGAGCCAAAAGACCTGTAGTCAGTGGGACAGACAGAAGTGCATATTCTGAGGAATATTGGACTCAGAATCAGGAGTCTCCAGGGTAAGTCTTAGCTTGGGCTTGTTACTTATCTTTGAGCTGGAGGCTCTGCATCTTTCAAATAGGGACTTTTCAGGGTTCTGCAGAAGTGAAGAAGGTATATGAAGGAATTTGCAGATAGCGTTCTTGATAAGGGCTGTACCTTTAAATATGCATCCTGCAGGAGGCTTGGTCAGCCTTGTCCTGTGGTTGTTACCATAGGCCCCTATCATCTGTAACCTGTAAGCTACACAACTGGATTCAAGAGCCCACTTGTCTACACTGTCCCCTAAAGGAGGAGTTTGATTGTCAAGGTGTTGAACTCCCTTCCTTTCTCTTTTCTTCCCTTCCTCCCTTCCTTCTCCTCTAGTCCTGTGGTAGTGGATGGAGACAGGCACAGGTCTGGTCCTCACAGAGTTTGCAGACGAGCACTTCAAAGTCTATGAGGACAATCTCCCTTGAATACCTCCAATGATAGGAGGCTCACTACCTTCTCAGACAGCCTGGATGACTTCTGCCTGCCTATCATGCTTGCTCTGAGCCCCTGGAGCTATCCAGACATCCAGCCCCATTTCCTATATCATGGTCCTTGAACTGTGGGGAAATCAACCTTAGGCCCACCAAATACTCTCATCCTCCAATTTCCACTTATGAAAGGGGACCTGATTCTCATCCATGAAGTTAAGTCCTTCGAGATTGAGAATCGGGATGGGCTGCCATCAGATACCTGAGCCCCTGTGGCAGAGAGGAGGTATTTGGTGGAGACTCATGAAGAGACACAGGCAGAGATTTGCAGGTGGCCAGAAAGGTGGGCTTAAGTGAAGCATGGCGGGGGGGGGGGTCTGTCCATCTGGGGTGTGGGGTGTATGTGAGGCACGTTCTGGCCTCCTGCCCAGGACAGGCCTGAGCTCCAGTGTTTCTGTTCTGATTCACAGTTTCCTCTCTTCCCGAAGGGATCCCCTTTATAGCTATTGCAGCCTGACCCCAGCGTCCCTGTGAATGTCAACTGACAGCTGCATGGAGTGCAGCCTCTACGGCAACCCTGCCGGGTGCCAGCTGGATGTGCTTGGCGGCTGGGGCCCTGGGAGCCACCTCTCAGGGATGTCAGAGCAGAGCTGCAGGCCGCCCTTCCGTCAGCAGGAAGCCCAGCCACAAACACTTGGACAGGAAGCCTGTGTGCTGGCCAGCTGAGCCAGCTCTGGTTTCTCCTGCGTCTGAGGGTTTGGCCCAGGGTAGAGGAAGGCGAGCCAGGTGCTGCGGGCTGCACTGACAGGGCCACGAACTCCCCCTTGGGCTGGGGATGTGGGTTCAAGGGTGTGAGCGGAAAAGCATCATCCAGGCTGGAGCAAGGAGGCGCTTCCTGGAGGAAGGGTGAGGAACAGGGACTACGGTGTTTACCAGGCTGGGCCAGCAAGACCCCTTTGTGATGGTTAAATTGTGCCCAGATAAAATGTGCCCAGTCCCCCAGTGCAAACCCAGGCTACCTCCCAGGCTGCCTCCACCTCAGGGAACATACTCTGCAGTCTCGTGGGGTGGGATGCCACACAGTCCCAGCTTGAAGGATGACTCCTTTCAAGAGAGCTATCTCATTAGAGAATGACTGAAAAACAGTGAGCTCAGCCAGGGACAAAGGCGATTTTGCATGCAGGGCTCATTCTAGGTGTGATTATCCTTAAGACAGTTTATGTATCTACATCAGCCACTGACACCCCCAGGATTATAGAGCATTTGAACTTCTTCACAAAGCCTTCTGGGTATTTCCCCTCACCTTGGCATCTTGCAACCGGATAGGCCAGTTAGAGATGGCTGGTGTCACAGCCCAGGTAAGTAATTTGGCTTAGCTCAGCAGTGGCAAAGCCCAGGTTATACTGTGACTTCTGTTGGTTTAGAAAGAGAACCAAATGGTTTCTTTCCAGGCATGTGGGCGTCTTTTATTATGCAGGCAGCCTGGGGGGGGGGGGGTGGGGATGAGCCCTGGGCTGGGATCTGCTGCTAATAGACTGTTCTGGTGTCAAAGCCCATTCTGAAAGCCTCCTGGGACATCCTGCCAGTGGCTCTAGTCATTCCTCCGCATTCTCACATCTTCATTTATACCTAATAATCCAGAGTTGATTGTGGCCTGTGGCCTCTGTGGTTCTGACTCTAGGCCAGGGCTCAGCACTTCTTCTATAAAGGGCTGGGTAGTAAATATCTTAAGCTTTGTGGGAAAACGGTCTCAGTGGGCAACTGCTCAACTTTGGCAGGATGATGCAAAAACAGTTACAATGTGTGAAAATGTGGACGTGGTTGTGTTCCAATAAAACTTTATTCACAAAAACAAATGGTGGGCCAGAATTGGCCCCCAGGCTGTCATTTGTCAACTGTACCTTTAGAGCTCCATGGAGACAAAACCCCTTACTTCTTCTTCTTCTTCTTTTTTTTTTTTTATAAAACCACAAGCACTGACCCACCCCCAGCATACCATCTTAGGTTAATTACATTTATATTTTGTGCTTAATAGGAGTTCCATGTTAATTCAATGGCTGAATAAATGAATTAATGCTTTTGCAGACGAGACTACTGTAGTACTCATTAAGTTTCAATCTGGATCCCCGTCTGGGGAAGGTGTCATGTGTTGAGTGTAATCTCCTTGAAAGAATACAGAGGTGGTTTGGAACCTGATTCTGCTCCTTTCCAGCTGTGAAAACATGGGCAGGTAACTGGCTCCTTCTCAGTCTGGTTCTGTTTGCTGTTTTGAGATATAAGGTGATACTCAGCTCAGAGGGTGGTTGTGGTGCAAATGGAGAGTCCATGAACAGCACATAATATGTGTTGGTAAATGCTACCTGGAGGGAAATGGTATTACTACTGAAGGCCACTTTGTGCTGAGAGTCAGGATACTACTTAAAAACTGCTTTATAATCTCTTAAAGAGGATGAGATTAGAGTGGAGGGAGCAGGCAACAGTATTAAATATGGAAGAAATAAGAATGTACATGGAGAGTTCCATCTCTGAGGCGCAAATGTATGGCACGGGGCCTCAGCTTTCTCTTGCCTTTGACACATAATGAGGATATTGTGAGAATAAATGGAAAGATACTCCTCAGCCTGGAAACCCAGGCTCCTGTCCACCAGGCACCTTGCAGAGCGTGCCCAGGTGACTCTCCTGTAGGCATCTGTTAGCTTTTTCACCACTGTGACCAAAAGACCTGTCAAGAACAATTTTTAAGGAGGACAATTTATTTGGGGGCTCATGGTTTCAGTCCATAAATGGCTGACTCCATTCCTCAGACCTAGAGGTGAGGCAGAACATCATGGTGGAAGAGTGTGGTGGAGGAAAGTGGTCAGGAGAGAGCTGAGAGAGAGATCTCCTCACCACAATACAATATAACCTCCAAGGGCAAACCCTGATGACCCACCTCCTCCAGCCACTTCCCACCTACTTTCAGTTACCAGTCAATTAATCCCTGTTGGGAGATTAATGCGCTGATTAGGTTAAAACGCTCATAACCCAATCATTTCACCTCTCACCCCTCCTGCGTTGTCTCACACATTAGCTTTTGGCAGACACCTCCCATCTACTCTATGACAGCATCCCAAACCCACTCTGTCTGAGATGACCACCTCATCTTCACCCCACTGCCTTCTCCATCTCCCCAGATCCCAAGCTAGAAGGCTGAAGTTCATCTGTATCAGGCTTGCTCTCTATACCTCAAGGCCAGCAGCTAACAAAGTGACCACCATCCCCTTGTAACTTCCTCTCCATGTCCCCGCCTGGTTGGGGTATGTCACCTGTGCTATTGCAGTAGCTGCTTCCAGTGGGTCCCTATGCCACCCATTTACCTAGGGTGCCATTGGAGTGATGTTTTAAGATGCAAATCTAGTCCTGTCCCATTCTGCTTTTATGCTCATCAGCACCTGCACCTCTTTATCATAGGTCAATGTCCAGTTAGTCATGGTCTTCTCCGCTGGTCTTTTCCAGCCTCCTCCCTGAGCCTCCTTTGCCATATATTTGCGCCTCAGAGATGGACCTCTCCGTGTACATTCTTATTTCTTCCATATTTAATTCTGTTGCCTGCTCCCCCCACTGAAACCTCTTTAAGATATTATAAAGCAGTTTTTAAGTAGTATCCTATGGAATGAAGTTTTAAACCTCAGTCCCAATAGGATATTTTTTAAAGCATGCCCTACCCCCCCCCAACTAAAAGGGAATTCGGATATAAGATATTTTCTTTTTAAAGCTTCCTTGGCAGAAATAGCCAGGTACTGTGCTTGCATCATCCCTCCACCCACAAACAGGAGGCTTTCAGTCCAGAGGAGGAATGACAGTGGCAAGGAAGGATGCTATTTGATTAAGTTATCCAGAATTCTTCTATGTCAAAGGCTGGAGAGGTCCTTCCAGCCCTGGGAGCCTCCAGTAGAACCTGTCATCAGCTGACAAGTGAATGCATGACCACTAGTGCAACCAACACGACCCACAGCTGCTTGGCCTCCTACAATTTCAAAGCCCTTGTCCTGTGAGTCTGGTATGAAGAATAAGTCCTCCAGGCTATAGGAGGCGGTGAAAAATCCTGCTGACGGGTAAGTGACTCTCATTGTCTAGGAAAAGGTCCCAAGTATAAATACCTAGTTGGATGGAGATACACACAGGCTTGTTCTGGTCTTCTCTGTTTGCCTCTCTTCAACCCCAGCCAGGCCCTGGTCTTGCCTCCAGGTCACTGGAGTCCTGCCAGTGTCTCCTGTTCTCCTGAGGATAGGACACCAGTAGGCAGTGCCTCAGCATGGTGTTGACTGAGCTTCTGTCCCCACCTGTTTGCATGCCAGAGTTAATTAATTAATCAGTGTCCTTTCTTCTTTCCTGTGGAAACTAAAAAACTCTTTATTTAGGGAGCAAAGGTATAATTCTTCTCAGAGGTCAGCTGAGCTGAAAACTTAGGTGAATGCAAGGAAATGTTCTTAAAAATATGGAAAAAAACATCTGTTTTGGCTTAAAAATCTGTCATTACTAACTTCTGTGTTGTAAAATTCCTGTTCACTTTAGAAGCACTGAGGTGTGTTTGACAGAGAATGAAGTGGGAAAATTTCCCTTAATTAGAAAGGGAAATGAGATCATCTCTCTCTTATAAAAACCTCTTTCTTTCTTTCTTTCTTTCTTTCTTTCTTTCTTTCTTTCTTTCTTTCTTTCTTTCTTTCTTTCTTTCTTTCTTTCTTTCTTTCTTTCTTTTCTTTTTCTGGTGCTGGGTATCAAACCCAGGGCCTAGAAAATGCCAGACAAGTGCTCCACCAACTACCAAGCTACACCCCCAGCCCCAAAATGCTACTTTTGATGCCAACTCACCTATTTTCTAGGAATGTTAAGAGAAACACAGTTGGATTGAATTTCTATAGTGCTTCGGATTATTAGTTAGAAAATACTGTAAGAAGCATATCTTGGCTTTAGAAAAATAACATACTGAAACATACACATAAATAGATTGTGAAAGAATCCACAGAATAATAAGGAATATCAACTATATTTAAAATGTAGTTATATTCACTGAGGCTTGATTTAACATTGAAATGAACTTTCTAGGCATAAAGCAGTAATAGGATTTTTTGATATTGCATTGATTAGGATTAGGTGTTGATAAACAAGATGGAAATTTGTTTTTTTTTTCTTGTAAAATCTAGGTGGAGTGTATACAGCTGACATCCTCTCCCTACCACAGGTTTATTCATTTATTCAGTCAGCCAGCAAATATTTATTTAGAACCAACTAGATACCAGGGTTACAGCACTTGGGTGGTGGGGAACAAAGATCTCTGCCATCGTGGCATTTCCATTTTGTTGATCCCTTGCCTTAATTTCATGATCAAGATGGCCACATCCCTACATTTTAGGCAGCAGGACAGAGGAGGAAGAGATTACACAGGCGCTATCTCTCAAAGAAAGTTCTCAGCAGCTGCACAACTCCCTATATCACATGCAATGAGTCTCACAAGGTTCCACCTAACTACCAGGGGTCCTGGAGCAGGTGGTCCAGGTGACCACAACTTGGCAGCTGGAAGTCCATTATTAAGGAAGAGGGGGAAGAAATAATTGGGGATGGAAGGGAACTATTAGTTTTTTTTAAATAAATCAACTCATGCTTTCAAAATTAACTTTTATGGACTCCAATAGATCCAAAATATTATTATTATAATATAAAACCAATATAAAAATTATTATGTCATTTTATGGTACTGTCTTTGAAATCTGGTATATTTTTTTTGCCCTGTTACCATTTCTATTCTCTCACACATTCACTCACATCACATTGAGATTCAGATGAGTTATATGGGCAGGGCAGGGGTGGGGGGGTGGGGGGGGCTGTTAGAAATGCTGGCTCTCAGGTCAGGCCCTGCATTTTAACAAGCCCCTCCCCGCAGTTATTCCTGTGTTTATTGGAGTATGAAGAGCCCTGTTCTGTTATTCTTCTTCAGGTGAGAATTTCCATTAACACCTAAAAAAAAAAAAACACACTACAGGAAAGAGACACCGTCTCCTGAGGACTCTCTCTATCAATCTTGGTTAATTGACAAAGGGAGAGACTTAAACACCAACCACATAGAATTGTCAGATGGGGCGTGGATTTCATTTTCAAGGCTTTCCTCCAATGCCAGGAGCACAGTTTGACAACACGTTGGATTTCTCTTAAACTTGTTGTCTGATTTTTTAAATAGCTTTATAGAGATCCCATTTAAATATCGCACAGCTCATCCGTTTCAAGGTCTTGGTATATGCACAGAACCATGTCATCACTACTACAATTTCCAAATTATTTTCATCAAATCTAAAATAAATCTGTGGGCACTACAGCCATGCCCCACTTCCTCCTTAGCCCTAAGCTACCACCAGTCTACTTTTCATCTCCATAGATTTGTCTATTTTGAACATTCTATATAAATGGATTCATACCTTAAGTGGTCTTTGGTGCTGGCTTCTTTCTCGTGGCCTGGTGGTTTCAAGGTCCATCTATGTGGCTGCATGTATCAATACTTCATTCCTTTTTAAGTCCGCACACCATTCCATGGTATAGATTTACAGCATTTTGCTTATCCATTTGTAAACTTGTGATGTTATAATACAGAAATCAGAGAAGCAGCAAAAAAGTAAGGAGGATCTCAAAGACATCACAGCTCCTGCAGGATTCAGAGTCACAGAAAACTAGAACTGGAAAGGACGTTAACGATCACACAGTGTCTTGCTGTCCGGGTGGGGAACTGAGATCCATTAAAGGAAAACCATTGGCCCAGGGTTCCCCCACATTGAGGCCAGGCTAGGATGAGGACCCAGATCGTCCTGACTCCGAATCTTGAACTATTTACTGTTACTTCCCATACTTACAGCTTCAGGCTCTGCTTCCAGGTAGCCATGGAAACAGGAGTTCCTGGCAACCGTAGGGCATCGCAGCACCAGTCTTTTCATCTTAGTCTTGGGCTCAATCTTAGAACACCATTTGGAGTTTGGGAACCCAGTGTGGATCTGGAATTACTTTTGGAGGACTGTTTGGAAGAACGATACGTTATCGAACCTTCCATCACTAAAACAAAAACCTGAGAGAATCAACTCCATGAAGATGAAAGATTTATTTGGGGCTCACATTTTAGAGGTTTCAACCCAGGATTGATTGGCCTGGTGGCTTTGGTCACATAATGAGGAGGCCACTTGGTGGAACAAAACCACTCCCCTCATAGAGAGGAAGAAGAAGGGGCTGGAGTGCCAGTGTCCTCTTCGAGGATAAGGGCGAACACCCTGCCACCTATGAATGGCACCACCCTGGAGACCAAGCTTACCCCGTGATCCTTTGGGGACACTGAAGATGGTGAAATGTTGGTTTGCTGTTATGGCCCTTTTTCGACCTCACTTTCAGCTACATTGCTTAAGTATCAGAAAGAATGCATTGAAACCTCAGTGCTTTGCACCTCAGGCCATTCGCTCCAGCAGAGGCCCAGGGAGGGAAGATGACTTGCGCAGAGCCTCTTTCAGGGTGCGTGGCCAGTATTCTCTTACCTATCAGGGTGCGTGGCCAGTATTCTCTTGATCTCAGACTACAGGAGCCCATCTGCCCACATGGTGCCACCACCCCAGGAGGCTTGCTGCCCCCCACTGGACCCTTGCCTCTGCCACCACCACCACCATATATAAGTGCCGCTGTCTCCCCGTCTTTGTGCTCTCCTGATGGCTTCCAGCTTTCAGGCACGAGCTTGCGATTAGCTGAGTGTGGCGAGGGAATGCCACCTCCTGAACAGCCTACGTGACAAGAGGCGGGCTGCGCTCCCACTTATTTTGGATTCTTCTAAAATAGATTGTTTAGATGCTGCGTGGTCAAAAAACAACAGGTGTCCTCCACAGTTCTAAATATAGTGTTCTTGAGTGAGGGAAAAAACAAAGCTTTGTCCCCCCCAAACAATACCCGTGTTGGGCAGTGAGTCAGGCAGCAGCCAGGAAAGGCAAGCGAGGGGGATTTTTCTAGGGGAATGCGTTCCCTTTTGACTGAGTCTTAGCAGACAGGAACAAGTTGAGGCGGGGACTAGAGTCCAGTGGAGGATGAGATGTTCTGTTAGGGTTTGGATGTGAGGTGGCCCCCAAAAGCTCATGTGTGAGACAATGCAAGATGGCTCAGAGGAGAAATGATGGGGATTATGAGAGCCTTAACCCTATTTGTGCATTAATCCCTGATGGGATTCGCTGAGTGGTAACAAAGGCAGTTAAGGTATGGCTGGTGGAGGTGAGTCACTGGGGGCATGACTTTGGGGTATATATTTTCTATCTGGCTAGTGGAGTCTCTCTCTGCTTTCTGATCATCATGTGAGTCACTTCCCTCCATCACACTCTTCCTCCATGATGTTCAGCCTCACCTGCAGCCCCAAGGAATGGAGCCTGCTGTCTATGGACTGAGACCTCCGAAACCATGAGCCCTCAAATAAACTTTTCCTCCTCTAAAATTGTTCTTATCGACTATTTTAGTCCCAGGAGTGAAAAAAGGTGCTAAAACTATGTTTCTACAGAACAGAGATGCCCCCAAGTTAATGGAGTGGAGACCTTTATGGTCCTGGAAGTCTTCGCATGGAGAAATGGTCAAGGGGAGCAGGTTCCTACAGGCACAGCTCACAGATGGTGAGCATCTAAGGCTGTGCTTTGACCACTGTAGCCACTAACCACAGGTGATGTTTGGGTACATACCGAAATTATAATCTTTTTGACATGGGACTAAATAAAACGGATTATTATGATTAATGCTACCTATTTCTTTTTTCCTTTTTAATTTGGCTACTAGAGGATTTTAAATCACCCGTGTGGCTCATGTTCTAGTTTTGTTGTACTGAGCAAGTTCTCTTTTGGCTCTAAGAAGTTCCATTCTTACACAGTTGACCCTGTATAAGTGGGGGGCAGCAAACTTTCTGCCATGGCTCCCTTCAAGGCTGCCCTGGGTGTACATATTGGTGGGTATCTATGGGATTAAAAAATATAACAATATTTTCCTCTTTCCAAAACCGAGAAGCAGTATCACCTTTACTGCTAACTGCAGAAAAACATGTTAGGTGTGTGGTCAAGCAGGCTTGCTGATTCTTGTCCTTGGAGCAGAGAGCCTTGCTTGCCTAGTACAGATTGACAGGTGCAGGCCCCCCCCACCCCCATGGTCAGAAGGCACCTCTTGTCTCGTGGAGCGGAAGGGCTGACCATGCAGGTAGAAGCTCCTTTCCTAAACTCACCAGTGAGACCCATCATCCTGCTTGGAGCTGAAGCATGGTTGGGAGTGTTGCTCCCAGTGCTACCAGTATATGGAGTGTGTGGGAAAAAGAAAAAGAGTCAGGTTTGTCCAGCCTTAAACCTCCAGAAATAGCCCAGTGTCCAATGTGGTGAAATGGGGATCCTGGGGTTACGGGCTAGACACAGGTGCCATTGCTTCGGCAAATGAT
Source organism: Ictidomys tridecemlineatus (assembly GCF_052094955.1). Lineage (NCBI taxonomy): Eukaryota > Metazoa > Chordata > Mammalia > Rodentia > Sciuridae > Ictidomys > Ictidomys tridecemlineatus. The sequence goes on along the minus strand of NC_135479.1, from coordinate 138,603,351 downwards.
TCAGCCTGTCTAAGCTTCGTCCTCTCAAGGGTGCTACCCCCATGGCCATAAAATGTGACAATGCACAGAAAGACACAACTCCTTGCCTAGTGGAGACCAAGTGCTCCACACAGACCAGCTGCTGTTCAGTGCCTGCGGCCAGCACTCATGTGCTGTGTGTGTCACGTCGTCGTGTGAGCTGCGGGTCGGGGCTGAGGTTTTCCTGTCTTTCCCTAACCGCTCTCCTATCTGAATTATAGACCTGCTGGAGTTCAGAGCCGTTAGGGTCCCGATACCATCAAGTCTCTTTGCAGATTAGGTAACTGGTCTGTGAAAGGGGAAGGGAGGTGGCAGCTAGTATGAGGGCTGTGTGGGGGTTTCTGAGACACGTGGAACTTCCCCACCCTCTCCCCCGCCCTGTCACCACCACTTCCTAGACCTAGTAATTCAGGAAGGCAGTCTGTCTGACCAGAAGCCAGGAAGTCTGCTGGACCCACTCCCATCCCGGTGGCCAACAACCACTGTCCCTCAGGCACCTCATACAAGTCCTGCCTCCTCACAGTGCAGGACCCGCTGCTTTCAGAATCCACTTCTGGGTTGTTCTGGTTTCCTCATAATTTATATCTCTGTGACAACCTCAGGTCACCTCAGGTTCCAATGGAGCTGTCCCACACCCAGCATCTGGAAGGAGAAAAGGAAATATTTTTTTGTGTGTGATTTATCCTTTTCATACTTTCCCCATTTACTTTATTTATTTACTTATTTTCAATGGTACCAGGGATTGAACCCAGGGGTGCTTAACTACTGAGCCACATCCCCAGCCTTTTAAAATATTTTATTTAGAAGTAGGGTCTTGCTGAGCTACTTAGGGCCATGCTAAGTTGCTGAGGTTGGCTTTGAACTCACAATCCTCCTGCCTTAGCCTCCTGAGTCACTGATTTTACAAGGGTGAACCACGTGCCTGGCTTACTTTATTGTTTCTTAATAAAAATATTGTTTGCTATTTTAATGCAAATCTATTTCTAATTCCAAGTATTTGATAGTAAAAGGTTATTTTTTCCTAAAATATTTTTAAAAGTAAATACATAATCTGTGCTGCATTCAATAGAAGATATGTTACAAAATTGATTTCACCTCAAAATTAATTTGAGTCATATTTGCTAGCCATAACCTGCAAGTGGGATATACCTTACCTATTGAATCCACATCATTGGCATTTCTCTAATACTTGTTTCATATACATGAAATGCATTTCAACCATTTGCTCTGGATAAATCTGCTTTTGGGAGAGTAGAAAAGTTGATGAGAAGAAACAACTAATTTTCTATTTGAAGAGAAACAAAGGCAGTTGAAGTTGAGTTTGCTCTGAGTTCCTGTTCACAACACAAACGGAGAACAGTATCAAAACCCGAGGCAGACACCAGGGTTCTTATCTCTGAACTGGAGATCTTGAGTGGTCACTTTCATCTCCAACCCTAAGGGATTGGCCTAACACAGCCCTGTCACATAAAGATGGCTTTGGGGTTGCAGGAAAGATATTGTCCCTGATGCCCCTTTGGTGAATTGCAGGGGTGGCAGCTCATCAGGCAATTGTATAGGTTATGTGCCACAATTGCAGGAAGGGGTCTGTACTTCTGAACCCTGCAGCTAACCACTGTGACCCCTCTGTCCCATTGGGTAAGCTCTTCTTCCCTGTTTTAAGTTTACAACTGCTTTTTTTTTTTTTTTGTAACTGATATCAAACTCAAGGGTGCTCTACCACTGAGCAATATCCCCAGCCCTTTTTATTTTTTATTCTGAGACAGGATCTAAATTGCCCAGGCTGACCTTGAACTTGTGATCCTCCTGCCTCTCTCTCCAGAGTTGCTAGGATTACAGATGGGCACCACTGCACTTGGCTCGAGCTGCTTTTTAGCAGGAAAACATTCGGATCCAGTCATTCTAGGTTTGCCTTCCACATTATTCTATTAATTGATTAAAGTTATAGACTTTTGAAACTTGCCTATTCATATGAGGCTCTTTCTAAGGAAGATGAGCTTTCTTCCCATCTTTGATTGCTGACTGCTCTCATTTATTTCAAACCCTAAATTTCAGCCCAACTTATGATGTCTGCATATCACTTTTAAGCAGTCAGCCTGGACTTCGTCACAAAGGCAGTGTTTTAGGGAATCTGGTTGTAGGGTAAACACCTGGGGTTTCAGAGTGTAAGCTGAAGTCTCTGCCCTAAGCTCTAGAAGAGCAAAGGTCAGAACTAAAAGCTGCATTTTTTTGGGGGGGTGCATGTGTGGGACTAAGCACAGTAGTCTCCCTTCATCTGCAGGGAATATGTTCCAAGGTCCCCAGTAGATTCCTGAAACTGAGGATAGATAATACTAAACCTGATTATAAGTGCTATTTTTCCCTTACATACATATCTATAATGAAGTTTAATTTATAAATTTTCTACAGTGCAAAATAATTAATAATAATAAAACAGAACAATTATAACAATGTACTGTAATACAAGTTATGTGAATGTGGCTCTTTCTCAAAATATCTTATTATACTGTAGCCACTTCTTGTGATGGTGTGTGATGATATTTAAGAGAAGACTTTACAGCTTCCCTTTGGAATGTCCCAATTTCCAGCATCATTAGGCTTGTGCTTTAATTAAACAATCATATAAGGGTTACTTAAACATAGGACTGTGATGCTGTGAGAGTCAATCTGATAACCAAGATGGCCACTAAGTGTCTAATAGGTAGGTAGTGTATACAGTGTGGAAACACTGGATAAATAGATGATTCACCTTTTGGGTGCAAGAGCATAAGATTTCAGCATACTGCTCAAAATGGCATGAGATTTAAAACGTATGAATTATTTATTTCTGGAATTTCCCATGTTTTTGGATTGTCATTGACTGGGGTTATCAAACCATAGCACCCCCCTGCCCCCCCCCAAAAAAAAACTGCAGCTAAAAAGAACTGTTATAAATGGGACTCTCCTAATGCAGTCAAAGGAGGTCAGCAGCTCCAATTCAATTCAAGAGAACTTAATGGGGGCCAGTCAGGCCACACACTGCACTCATCACTAGAACCTTCCACACTTGGCTGAAAGTCTACATGCTCCTAGGAGAGTATGTGTTGGACACTTATTATCTGACCAGCTCTGTTCTAAGTGCTGTGAGGGTTCCAGTCAGGGAACAAATCTAACACATAGAAGACCACTGTGTGGTACAGGTGACTTTTTCCACAGCTCCTTTCATTGGTATAAGCTTCAGGCAGGGGACTTCTGCAGCCAGGCCTGATGAGGCCACTGGCAAGAAGGGCTGGCTTTTGTTTTGCTACCACAATCAGGTATCTGTAGCACCTGGAATGAACTGAATATTTGCCTTTGGTACTTTAGTCTTCATTTAGAGCTAGCTCTCCATCCTGAACCCTGTTCTTCTAGGCTGGGGCCCAAGCAGCAGACTAATCTGTCACCTTCTTGAAACTGTTCCCTGTGTCTTGTGCTGGGGCTTTGCTCCAATCTTGATGGCCAACAGCTCCCCACCTTTCTCCTGCCTCTTTGACCCTACGAACAAGCAAGAACAGCATAGACATATTGTCCCCGACCACCACCCTGCTTCTGTTTCTGTATTTCCCTCTCAGGGAAGCATGCCTCCTCCATCTAGACCTCCAGCTAGAATCCTGAAGGCCATCTTTCATTCCTGCCCCCTCTCTGCCCTGTCCAATTAAAGTGAACTATGCAGCCCTCAAATCTGTTGGTTTCTCTCCGTTCCCAGGTTCCCACAGTGATGACCGTGGTCCTACCCACATGCGTCTGCTTTGCTCTGCTCCCCACTGCAGTCTCAGCACCCAGAGTGGCACCTATCAAATGGTTTTCACGACAGCTGCCGAACTGATGACCATGAGAGAGCACGAGTGAGCCAAAGGGATCTTGCACTGCGGCCTAGCTCTTGCTTACCTCCTGAGCCTTGTCTCTCCCCTTCCCCCAACCTTACCCTTCTCCTGGCGACCATCCCAAACCATCCTTGCAGCTCTGTATATCCTGAGCCCAGGATCCATCTTCCGGAGCCTCCTCTTCTCCTCCTATCTGAGTTAGATGGCTTCTCTGTACCCTCAGTCCCTTTCCTAGAGAGCACACAGCTGCTGACAATGCTATTGCCTGTTCGTATATCAGTTGTCTTCTCATGATAAGTTCCAGGAAGCAGAATCTGTGTCAAATTAATCACTGCATTCCCAGTGTTTAGCACAAAGTAGGAGCTCTTCAAGTCATTGTTGCACATATGAAGGTCTAGAAACTCTGGAGTCTGTGCCTAATTCCCTCCCACCCTCACATATCTCCCCTGGTGCCTGCTGCCCACTATCCATATGTATTCTGGTCCTGGCACTCTGAGGTCCTCTGCTGTCCTTGGGCCTCAGGACTTGGCAATTTGTCTGAGGCTGGTATCACCCATTCTGTTCTTCCCCACACCAGGCCACTTGGGTCAGCGTGTCCCTATCTGTGCTTGTAGGACATGGTTTTCTGGCCCTTGACCTTTCAGGGTCTATCCAATGCTCATGCCCTCTCTGGCATGTCCTGACTGGGCCTCCTTTGGTGCTCCATGCTGATTCCTTCATGACCCCACAGCTCTCTTGGGGCAGGTCAATATCCAATCCATTCCTGACCCTGTCCCTGTCCTCACAGCATCCAGAACAAGAGCTTGTGTGTATTCTGGTCCAGGCAAAGGTCAGCCAGGTTGAGCTTGGTTGATCTGAGGTTAATGCAAGGAGTGATGTGGCTCTGGGGATGAGGATGGTTGGAGGGAAGCCCTGAAGGTGAGGGAGAGAAGAGGCGAGAATGTTCCTCCCAAGAGTGTGGGTGAAGGAGAAGATGAGGAGGACTGAGCAGCAACAATGGGGAACAAGGGTGTAGGGAAGGAGGGAGCTGGCAGAGCAGAGCTTTGACCTCAGTACCCTGTTTGGCAACCCCAGACCTCCCAGGCAGCAGAGAGCACACTGGGGGTGTCTGCAAGTGCTCTTCCTGGCCACAGAGGTGCGGGGAAGGGCGTCTTGCTTCTTCTCTGCCATGCTCACCCTTGTGTGTATATTTCACCCTTTTATCAAGGTAGGAATCAAGTCAGCCACGTGCTTTATGTCTCCTCCTGAAAGGATATGAACCACCCTTATCTTCACCACCATCCCCACCCATCCTTCTTGCCATTTCTCACATAAAGAGGCTGCATAGTTTCCTGACATTCATTTTATTATATCATTTTGGCCATCGGGGCTGTCATGATTTATAGCTTACAGTTCAGAACACAGAAGTTCAGAGAGATGGGAGGCTAACCCAAGGTCACACAGCCAGTCTTGTGGTAGGGTCAGGGGAGCATGGACGGAGAAGCCAGCTCCAGAATTCTCTTAGAAAGCATTGGCAGGCACTGCCTGAGTCTGGGTGTGCGCATGCGTAAATGTGTCTCTCTCAATTTACTCTGCATGCACCTGTGTCTGTCTATACCCCATGCGTTGGTGGTTGCTTGGGCTGCTGGGCAGGTGCCTTTGTAAGCATGGACGTGTGGAAGTGTGTTAGGAGAGTCCTGGGGTCAAGCATGTGTGCATATGGCCTTGGCGAGCACGCATGTGTGCAAACCGGCACTCTGCTCCCTCCTCAGATGTCTTGGCTGTGGCTTTGACAACTGAAACCCAGCTGCGCTCTGGCCGGGAAACATCCGCTGTGGAAACCTAGGAGGAGCTGACAGTCCCTAAAGAGGGGTTACGCATGCTGCCAGCGAGCGCTCCTGGCGCGCTGCCTAATTCCCTGCACATGCTCTTTAGATCTGTTTCTAATTTGGACTCTGCCTCCTTCTACCCCCACCCATCCCTTTCCACTCTCTCAACTTGCCTCAAACCGGTCAAATTATGCTGAATAACGGCTGAGGAGGGGGGAGAGTGCTAAAGGTCGCTGGTGGGCTGTTGGAGGGTGTAATAATGTCACATTTTAATTTATGCAGGGAGCAGTGCAGGAATCAAAAGCAATAAATAATTTGGGCTGCACTCGTAGCTCGGCCAACAGGTACTACTGCAGGTCATGCCACTTCCAGGGGAGAAATCACTTAACTGTCACACTCTGCAGTCCACGGTGCTTGAGAAAACCCATGTAAATATACAGAGATGCAAAATACGGCATCGTCTCTCTGCAAGGGGACTTGTATTTGGAGATTTGCAGCATCAGCAAGAATCCCTTTAGTTGTCTGAGCATTATCCAGATGTTCTGGGTGCAGTGATTCTAAAACAAAATATGTCTTCCATATATTTTGTCGTCCTGTGACACACTCAATGCCTGAAAGACCCGACTCCGTGGGAAAGTGTATACAAAGCTGAGAGAGAAGAGGGGAAAGCAGAGACGTATGTACACATTGATGGCAGCTCAGAGAAACTCATTTTCATGCCTAGAAATAAGTGGGGGGGGGGGGAGAAAGAAAAAGAAAAAAAGGGGCAGGGGAAGGGCTCCTGGACACATTTGTTGGAACTTGTTCATGTGTTTAGGGCTTAGGGATGTGATTGGAGATAGAGTTGTTTCAATGATTAATGTGGACATGGAAAGAATGCATGCACTTGAAGGCAGGGGATTGCCCTACTGATCTCTTCTGGTTCCTTGCAGGCTCCAGAGCCTGGGAAGGTTGGAGGTGGTTCTCACCTGTGCCCTGTGACTGAGTAGCTGGGGTTTGCACCATGTCTGGGCCTTGCAGGGAGATGGTGGGCATGCTGCTCTTCCCTTCCCCCAGCATGCTAAGTGTGTGCAACTGATGTGTGCTCCAGGGGCTGCTGTGGGAGCCTGGCATGCTGCCTCTCAGCCGGCTTAGCAACTGCAGGAAGGTGGGGTTTGCAGCCTGGAGGCCGCCGCCTGGGAAGCTATAGGGCTGTCAAGACCCAGGAGCAGCACCCTCCTCCATCTGGCTGCAAAGGAAGCAGGGGAAGAAGCAGCTTGGGATGGAATGGTACCCTGGGGACTTTACTCCTCTTTCCTTACCATGTGGCAGATTTGGGCCAGCCACCAGGACACCATAGGAAGAAAGGGATAGAAGGGAGTCTACATTTCTGTGTGCCACAGGGCCCATCTCTTATTTCTCCTGTTGCCATTTATTTAGTTACTTAATCGTGTGTCATGTTAAGGACTCCACATTTGTCAAAACCCTCCTTTAATCATCAGAGCACCCTTGAAGATGCATATGACAGAAAAGCCTAGATGTCAGGGCTGGGGATGTGGCTCAAGCGGTAGCATGCTCGCCTGGCATGCGTGTGGCCCGGGTTCGATCCTCAGCACCACATACAAACAAAGATGTTGTGTCTGCCGAAAAACTAGAAAATAAATATTAAAAAGTTCTCTCTCTAAAAAAAAAAAAAAAAAAAAAGAAAGAAAGAAAAGCCTAGATATCTACTACAGGTGTGCTTTCCCTCTCTTTAGAGTGTGTCCCACTGAGAAATGGCTGCTCTGTCACATCTTCCAACGCGCCCTTAGTGAGTTCCAGCACTAGGATTGGGTCCTGACTCGTGGAATGTGAGTAGCAGTGAGCTGTTCTTCTGTGGAGCCTGGCCCCTGGAAACCACCCAGCAAACATTCCCAGAGCTCTGTCCCCTTGGATGGAACAAGGGCAACCCCACCTACCCTTGGAAACCACCCAATTAAAATGGCAGAACATCCGTCATCCTGGCTTTCTGGATGCCTGTATGGAGAGACTGCCCAGATAGCATGTCCCCTGCCTCATCCTGAGCAAGAAATGAATTTATATTCTATTGTTCCCAAGCTATTCAACATTTGTGGTGATGTTATAGCAGTGAACTCACCCTAAGTAATTAATTAGGAATTTTCACTCTCCTTATACAGATGAGGAAACTGACGCTCAGGACAGTTATTGCCCAAAATCACATATTCAGTAAATATCAGGGTCAGTGCAAATCTCAGCCTTCCTGGTTTCCAGGTCAGGCTTTGATATTGTGAATTGTCCCAAGTGTGTTTCAGAGAACACTATAAAAACCACTACCAAGCTGGGCACAGTGGTGCATGCCTGTAATCCCAGGGACTTGGGAGGCTGAGACAGGAGGATTGAGGGTTCAAAGCCGGCCTCAACAACAGCGAGGCGCTAAGCAACTCAGTGAGACTCTAAATAAAATACAAAATAGGGCTGGAGATGTGGCTTGGGGATTGAGTGTCCCTTAAATTCAATCTCCAGTACCTGCCCCTCCCAAAAACCCACTACCAACAATACCCCCACAACTCTGGAGTTCAAATTGGTTTGGGAAATACTAACTCAAGGCCGCAGGTCTCTTGGCTGCAGCTCTTTTTAGGATGGCAGCATGCCAGTGACCACTGTGAGCACTACCAGGGATCAGGCTTGTGCATCAGACGATGGAGACTTTGCTCCAGAGCTTCCAGAGGAACAGGCTTTGGGAGGTGTTGAGCTCCAATGTCTTCAGTTGTGGGGTGAATCGCATGCCCTTCCTACCCCCTCAAAAAAAGGCACTTTTTTGATCTTGTTTGGAAATAGGGTCTTTGCAGATTTAACCAAGCTAAAATGAGGTCGTTAGTTGAGCTCCAATTCAATGCCACTGGTATCCTAGTAAAAGGGGAAATTTGAGCACACAGAAAGGGACAGGCAGAGTGGGGAGGCCATATGAAGACACACGGTGACACAGCCAGAACACCACGTGAAGGCAGAGGGTTGGAGTGATGCTTCCGTCAGCCACGGAACGCCAGAGATGGCCTACAAACATCAGAAGTTGGAAGAGACAAAGGCGGACCTTGCCCTGGAGTGGTCAGGCAGAGAGTGGGACCCTGCTGGCACCTTGATTTTGGTTTTGTAGCCTCCAAAACAGAGAGGATGAATTTCTGTGCTCCATGTCTGCACATTGCTATGGTGGCTCTGGGAAATGAATAGATAGCTTTGGACTCCTGTCAAGACCTAAATTTCTTGGCAATGCTATCCTCCCAAGAATCATCCAAATGATATACTGGGGTGGCTTACCAAAAGCTAGATGGAGGACAAGAGAGAGCCTTGAGGGATAAGCAATAGCACCAATAGCAGCTGAGAGCTGCAGCTTTGGGGTAGAGCCACCAGGCTTTGCGTCCCACTTCTTATTTATTTATTTATTTATTTATTTATTTTGGTACCAGGGATTGAACTCAGGGGCACTCGGCCCTGAGCCCCATCCCCAGCCCTATTTTGTATTTTATTTAGAGACAGGGTCTCCCTGAATTGCTTAGTGCCTTGTTTTTGCTGAGGCTGGCTTTGAACTTGTGATCTGCCTACCTCAGTTCCCCAAGCCACTGGGATTACAGCCATGCACCACGACGCCTGGCTGCATCCCACTTCTAGTGTGCCGTGGGCCCATTACCTCCCATTACCTCACCTCTCTGCACACAGCTTCCTTTTCTGTAATGTGGGGATACTAAGAGGAGACTAAAATGCCTAGGCTAGTAGCTGGCAGGTGGCTAGTACCTGTTCCTTTGAAATGACACAGACAAGATTGCATGGTAACTTTAAGGGCACACAGGCCACACTGGAATCCACCACTCCTGTCTCCATGGGCAATTTGATAATTACTAATCACCAATCTTTTGAAGTCTGCATCTCTCCATCTATATACTAGAGAAAGTAGTCTTTATTGTGAAAAGATGATTTTTTTTAAAAAAAGGTAAAATCATGACTGTGAATAGGTAACAAAAAGAACACACATTATGTTTATTAATAAATGAACCAAAGATGTTACAACTGATTCAAAAGAGAATGCAAAGGACAGGCATATTTATGGATCAGGAATTTTGATTTTCAGAAAGCTACAATAAACTGGCTTTTTTTGCATGTGGTAGAAGGGTTGACAAAACTTGTTTCCTGTCCCCAGCCAAGAGCCACTCTGTGTCTTCTGTTCCCCAAAACTTACAGAGCTGTAGAACTAGCTCAGAGTGGGGATCAGCCCGGAAGAAAGGGCTTGGAACAACACATAGCTCTTCTTGCAGACACCCACTAATCCTTTTGCTGATTCCAGATTTCCTTATTGTGTCTCACATATTGTATGGATGGGGTTGGGAGAAGATGAACACATGAAAAAAGCAAGTTGCTGAATAAGGCACAATCCTATTTTCATAAAAACAAACTATGTGTATTTGTACACACACACAAGTGGGCGTGCCTATGTACTATTGGTTAAATATGCACAAATTTCAGGAAGAACACACAAGGGCTGTCAAAGGTGACCGCCTCTGGAGGGCAGGATTAGTGATAAAGATAGTGGAGGGAGGCTTCCATGACTACTACTACTTCTTCTTTTTTTTATTTATTGTTTTTAGAATACATACAGTACAATATCTTTTGAGATATTATACATACATGGGGTGCAATCCATTGCAATTTATTTTACTTTATTTAGTTGTCAATGAATCTTTTGTTTCTATTTATTTATTTAGTTAGTTGATTTATTTATTTAGGATTGAACCCAGAGTGTCCCACATGCCAGGCAAGCGCTCTACCACTGAGCCACAATTTTGATCCCATTCTTGTGGTTGATGATGATGTGCAGTTACACTGGTCGTGCACTCATTTATGGGCATAGGAAAATTATGTCTCATTCAGTCTACTTTCCTTCCTATTCCTTTCCCTCCTCCCTTCCTTTCATTTCCCTTTGTCTAATCCAGTGAACTTCTATACTTCCCTTCCCTACCCTCCCGTGTTATAGGTTAGCATCCACATATCAGAAAGAACATTCTACCTTTGGTTTTTTGGGACTGAATTATTTTACTTAGCATGTTAGTCTCAAGTTCCACCCATTTACGAGCAAATACCATTATTTCATTCTCCTTTATATTGCCGAGTAATATTCCATTGTGTACATATACATTTCATTTATCCATTCATCTGTTGAAGAGCACCTAGGTTGATTTCATAGCTTGGCTATTGTTAGTTGAGCTGCTATAAGCATTGATGTGGCCACTGACATGACTTATTTTCTAACCCTACTTTACAGTATACCATGAATGAGGCATGTCTGAATGAGAAAACTGTCCATTATGCTTAGCACTATGGGTAACATTTCATATATGGTTGGCTTCTTTATTATTATGAACCTATATTTAAAGAGCCCAGATTTCCCAGGGCTGTTCTGGGGACAGAAATCACCAGCTAGACCCACCTGAATGTAGCCCTACGACTGTTCCCTTTCAGTAAAACTGGTTTTATAATCTGGCCTTGCATTTTGGAAACCTGAGAACTGGAGAAGGCCTTCTTCCTGGGGTACAGTCTTGGGTGGCTCTGTCTGTTTTTTCCTCCAACTTCCCCAAACCCCCCGACTTGGGCTCACCCAGTATTTGGCTCCCTGTCCACAGGTGGGAGGCCTGATGGGGGCCAAACTCTAGAAAAAGGGGCTGCCTACACCCAGTGCCATCCTCCTGCCCAGACTAAGACCCTGACACACCCACTAGCTCCATAGGAGACATGTTGGCACACTGCTCTGGAGAAGGTGTTGGGCACAAGAGTCAAAGAGATACCGAGTTTTTGATCATACAAATTCAAGGATCTAATTTTAGCCTCCTGTTTGTCCCCCAAGGTTGGCCATGGTGCACTGGAGAGGACTTGGGATGGGGTCATCAAATGTGACCCTAATATAGGTTTGGCCTCTCACTAGCTGTGTCTCTGTGGATTGTGCTTTAGTTTTCCCATCTGCCCAATGGGGATAAAAAAAATGTTTATTACCAAGAGCTATTGTGAATTTCAAATGAGGTGATGTCTGTTAAGGTATTTTGCCATCGGAGGGTTCTGCTGAGATTTGACTATATAGTGTAGTATATTTCAGGCTGCTCTTACTATAGTAAGAGCAAATGCTATCTAGTACTTCCCTGTGCCCTGGTGTGTGTGTGTGTGTGTGTGTGTGTGTGTGTGTGTGTGTGTGTGTTTTACATATGTGTAATCACTCACTGTTCACATCTTTGCCATGAGTAATGTACTGTTGTCCTGATTTTACAGATGAGGAAACAGAGGCAGAGAGGTAAGTCACTTTCCCCAGTTGGATGGAATCTTTCATTAGGGAACCATCTTTTCCCCATCCCCCAGGCTCAACTGGGTTTCCTTTTCTTTTCTTATATCCCTTCTACTGTAGAATATGTCAGTTCACGTGAGAGTAAAAAGATATGATAACAGTAATAAGGATATGAATTTATTACCTAGCCTCATAAGTTCCCAAATTATAGCCAGTCTTGCTTCCTTGCTTCCTCCCATCATTCCTTTACAAAACAAAACCTTTAGGTCATGTCAAATCTTTAGCAGTTTTTCAACAATTCCCTAATATCATGACTATTCAATGTTCATATTTCCCAGGTTATTTTCTACCTTTTAAATTAGATTGCTTATTTCAGTTGGAATTCAAATAAGAGTTCCACAAAATAGTTGAGTGTTAAGTTTCTTAAGATTATTTTAGCATATAGGTTTCCTCCCCTCTTTAATTGCATTTTTTTGGTTGGTTTGTTGTTGTTTTGAATAAAGTGTATGGATTTTGCTGAACACACCCTTATGGTTTGTATATGGTTATGATTCCTCTGTTCCCTACATTTTCTGTAAAATCATATTATATCTAGAGGCTATCCAAATTCAGGTTTTCTAAAAATAGACTTGATTTTTTTTTTAGGGCTGTTTTAGATTCACAGCAAAACTAAGAGAAAGGTACAGACATCTCATATACCCTCCGGCCCAGCACATGAGTAACATTCTGCCTTGCCAACGTTCCCTGCCTCAGTGATATATTTTTTGTGGTTGACCCTACATTGATTGATACATATTAATCATCCAAAACCTGTTTTAGCTGGGGATGTGTGTGGCTCAGTGGTAAAGCATTTGCCTCATATGCACAAGGCTCTGGGTTCAATCCCCAGCATCATCTAAAAAACAACCCCTAAAGCCCATTTTACACTAGGGTTCACGCTTCATGTTGGTTTTGGACAAATGCATAATAACATGCATCCATTACCATATTACATACCTTACATTAGCATGTATCTATATATCCCTACTATAAGACAGAAGAGCTTCATTGCCATAAAAATTCTTTGCAGCCATGCATGGTGGTGCACACCTATTGTCTTAGCTACTTGGTAAGTTGAGGCAGGAGGATTACTTGAGCCCATGAGTTCCAGTCCAGCCTGGGTAGCAATGAGACCCCATCTCAAAAACACTTCTGTGATCTATTTATTCATCCTTCCCTGCCTTGCATCTCCTGGCAGCCACTGGTCTCTTTTCTGTCTCTATAGTTGTGCCTTTTCTAAAATGTCTTATAGTTGGAATCATGCAGTATGCATCATTACCAGGTTGACTTCTTTCACTTAGTAAGATGCACTTGAGATCTTTTCATGGCTTGAGAGGCTCATTTCTTTTTAGCACTGGATGATATTCCATTGTTTGGATGTGCCATAATTTTTTAATCTATTCACTTACTGGAGATATCTTGGCTATTTTCAAGTTCTGGCAGTTATCAATAAACATTCATGAGAAGGTTTCTCTTTGGACTAAGTTTTCAACTTCTTTGGATTCCAATCAAGGAATGATATTTCTGGATCTCATGGTAAGACTACATTTAGTTTTATAAGAAACTGTCACACTGCCTTTCAAAGAGGCTGTGCCATTTTGCACTCCCACCAGCAACATCTGAGAGTTCTTGTTTCTCCACACCCTCACCAGCATTGGGTTTGTCAGGTGCTTGCTTTTCGCCATACTAGTAGTTATGGAAAGGTATCATTGCTATTTTTATTTTTAGTTTCCTAATTATACATTCTATGGAGCATTTTTTCATATGTTTTACTTGCCATCTGTATCTTCTTTGGTGAATGTCTGTTAAGGTTGTTGACCCCTTTTGAAAAAAAAAATGGCTTGGCTGTTTTCTTCTTGTTGAGTTTCAAGGGTTATTTGTAAAGTTTAGTTTTTCACCTCTGCTTCATACTCAAAGAGATTGTAGAGAATTAGTATAATTTCTTCCTTAAATGTTTGGTAGGGCTCATCAGTGAACCTGTATGGGCTTGGGGCTTTCTCTCTTTGGAACTTGTTAATTATTGATTTAATTTCTTTAATAGATATAGATCTATTCAGATTGTCTATTTCTTCTTGTGTGAGGTTTTGTTTTGTTTTTGTTTTTGTATTGGGGATTGAACCCAGGGGCACTTAACCACTGAGCCACATCCCCAGTCACTTTGAATTTTTTATTTTGAAACAAGGTCTCACTAAGATGCTTAGGGCCTCACTAAGTTGCTGAGGCTGGTCTTGAACTTTCAATCATCCAGCCTTAGCCTCCTAAACCACTGGGAATACAGGTGTGTGCCACCATGATGGGCTTGCATGAAGTTTTTTTTTTGTTTTGTTTTGTTTTTTTGCGGGGAGGGGGGCATACTGGGGATTGAACTCAGGGGCACTTGCCCACTGAGCCACATCCCCAGTCCTATTTTGAATTTTATTTAGAGACAGGGTCTCACTGAATTACTTAGTGCCACACTGTTGCTGAGTTTGGCTTTGAACTTGTGTGATCCTTCTGTCTCAGCCTCCTGAGCTGCTGAGATTACAGGTGTGTACCACTGTTCCCAGTTTATGTGAGTTTTAATTTTTTTATGTAATATATTTTTTTCATCCTTTTTTTATTGTTGGTTGTTCAAAACATTACATAGTTCTTGATATATCATATTTCATACATTTGATTCAAGCGGATTATGAACTCCCATTTTTACCCCAAATACAGATTGCAGAATCACATCGGTTACACATCCATTGATTTACATATTGCCATACTAGTGTCTGTTGTATTCTGCTGCCTTTCCTATCTTATGTGAGTTTTTAACAGATTCTGTCTTTTAAGAAATTGGCCCATTTCATCTAAGTTATCAAATTTGCGAACATAGAGTTGTTCATTGTATTCCTTGGTTATCATTTTAATATCCATGGGATCTGTAGTAATGCCCTCTTTAGTTTCTAGTATTATATCCCCCCTCTCTCTTGTTCTCTATTTATTTATTTATATTATGAATGAATGGACTAATAATTTTTTTCCAGTGCTGGGGATTGAACTCAGAGGCTTGCACGTGGAGGAGAGGGCTCTATCGCTGATCTATACTTTTAGCCCTCTTTTTTCTTAGTTATCTGACCATAAGTTTATCAATTATATTTATTTTTTCAAAAAACCAACATTTTATCTTCTTAAATTTCTCTACTGATTGCCTATTTTCAACTTCATTGATTCCTGCTCTATTTTTTTTGTTTCTTCTGCTTGGTGTGGATTTAATTTGCTCTTTTTTTTTTCTAGTTTCCTAATTTGGAAATTGAGGTGATTTAAATTCTCCCTTCCTAATATGTATTCAACACTCCAAATCTCATTCCAAGCACTGTTCTACTGAATTCCACAAATTTTTGATAAGTTGTATTTTAATATTCATAAAACTATTGTGAGGTTTTTGTTTTTTGAGCCATGTGTTCTTGAGAAATGTGTTGTCTAATCTCCCAGTAATTTGGGATTTTTCGGCTTTCTTTTATTGCTATCTAGTTTTAGTCCATTGTGATCTAATGTAGACATTGTATGATCTCTAGTCTTTTAAATTTGTCAAGGTATGCTTTATGAATAAGAATATGGCCTATCTTAGTGAATGTTCCGTGTCACTTTGAGAGGAACCTGTGTTCTACTGTTGCTGGATAAAGTAATATATAGAGATGTACATAATATCAAGTTGATTGATGGTGTTGTTGAGCTCAATATCCTTACTGATTTTCTGCTTGCTGATAGAGGAGTTTTGAAGTCTCCATTCAAACTAGTAGATTTGTCTAGTTCTCCATGCAGATATATCAGTTTTGCCTCACATATTTTGACACTGTGTTAGATATATGCTTGTTAAGGATTGTTATATATTCTTGGAGATTTGACCTCTGTATTACTATACTGTATTATTATATAGTGGCCCTCCTTCTCTCCAATAACTTTCCTTGTTCTGAAGTTTGCTCTGTCCAAAATTAATATAGCTGTTTCTATTTTCTTTTGATTGGTATTAGCCTAGTGTAGCTTTCATCATCCATTTGTTTTTATTCTATATGTGACTTTATATATTTAAAGTGGGGTTTTTGTAAACAACATGTTGGTAGGTTTTTTTGATACAGCCTGATGACTTTTTTTGTACTCAGGAGCACTTGCCCACCGAGCCACATCCCAGCCCTATTTTATATTTTATTTAGAGATAGGGTCCCACTAAGTTGCTTAACACCTCACTTTTGCTGAGGCTGGCTTTGAACTCATGATCCCCCTGCCTCAACCTCCCAAGCTGCTGAGATTACAGGCATGTGCCATCACATCTGGCTGCCTGATGACTTTTAATTGAGGCATTTAGATCATTGATATTCAAAGTGATTATTGATACAGTTGGGTAGATAGCTGCAGTATTGTTTTCTATTAGTTGACCTTGTTTTTTGTTCCTGTTTTTGTCTTATACTCTTTTTTGTTGTCTTTTGTGGTTTGAATTGAGGATTTTACATGATTCTGTTTTCTCTTTCTCTTAGTATACCAGTATTATTTCCTTTTTTTTTAAAAAAATGGTTGTCATAGAGTTTGCGATATATAGATTTACAACTAATCTAAGACAACTAATCGAAGTTCAAATCACACTATTCTGCATCAGAAGCACTGTGAGCACTTTAAAGTAATAAAACCATTAAAATTTTTTTCCCACCAGTTGAATTACTGTTGCCATTCATTTCATTTATATGCAATTGAATACACTGTTGTTGTTACTTTGTATAAACTATTATCTGTCAATTCAATAAATTATAAAATGAACGTTTTTATTTTATCTTCACTTTTCCTTCTCCAATGCCCTTCCTTTCTGTATGTAGATCTAAGTTTCTGATCTATGTAATTCTCATTCTCGCTGAAGAAATTTAAAAGTTCAAGGCAAGTGGGTCTATTGGCAGCAACCTTCTCAATTTTAGGTTTACTGAGAAAATGTTTATTTCATCTTATCACTCAAATGAGTTTTCAGAGTATAGAAATCTAGATTGGCATTTTTTTCCTTTCAATACTCTAAATATTTAATTTCATTCTCTTTTTTGTTTCACAATTTCTGAGGAGAAATCAAAGGTAATTCCTTTTTTTTTTTTCCTGCAGTCAGAGATAATTCTTATCCTCTATAGGTAAGGTTTCCCTCTTTCCCCTATAGGTAAGGTTCCTCCCACTCTAGTTTATTTCAGTATTTTTTCTTTGATTTTCTGTAATTTGAAAATGATATGCACAGATAGTTTTTGTTTGTCTGTCTTGAATTTGTCCTGCTTGGTGTTCTCTGTGCTTCTTGTGGTTTAGTATCTGACATCAACTTAGGAAAATTCTCAGTAACAATTCTTTCAAGTATTTCTTCTTTTCTTTCCTTCCTTCCTTTCTTCTACTTCTGGTATTCCTGTGCATACATGTTACATTTTTTGTAGTTGTCTCAAAATTCTTGGATATTGTATCTGTTTGTTTGCTTTTTCAATGCTAGGGATTGAACCTAGGGGTGCAGTACCACTGACATATATCCCAGCCTTTTTTGCTTTTTATTTTGAGACAGGGCTTGCCAAATTGCTGAAACTGGACTCAAATTTGTCATCATCCTGCCTTGGCCTCCCAAGTTGCTGGGAATACACTTGAATATCATGTTTCTGTTATATTTTCAGTTTGGGAGTTTTCTATTAGGATATCCTAAAGCTTGGAGATTCATTTCTCAGTTGTGTCCAATCCACTGCAAAAGTCCATCAAAGGCGTTCATTCTTCTTTACGGCCACAGTGTGTTTGACCTCTAACATTTCTTCTTTGCCCTTAGAATTTTCATTTCTCTGCTTATGCTACCCTCTGCTCTTGCATGCTGTCTGCTTTGCCCAGTAGAACGCTTGGTACATTAACCATGGCTCTTTTATATTATCAACATCCCTGCTCTATCGGGATCTGTTTCTGGTGCTTTCCTTGTCTTTCAAACTGAGTTTTTTTTTTTTTCTTTTTAGAATTCCTTATAATTTTTTTCTTCATAGCTGGATATGATGCAGCAGGTAAATCGGCTTTGGTGCTATGGCAGTAAGGGGTGGGGAGAGAAGTGTCTCCATCAGCAGGCCTGTGCCTCTGGACTGGAACTTGGTACACTTCTCAGTTCACCCTCCTCCCTTCCAGTGGGACAGGATGGCTAAAGGGGCTGGGGTCTGCTGTTTCCCCTGCCCCCTGTGGAGGGGACTGGATCAGTTAGGCTTTGATGAAACTCCACGGTCTGGTAAAATGGTTTCACTGGAGGGAAGGTCTTGTTAAGAAGAACCCAATGCTCTGGTGTATCTTAAAAATAATTGCCCCACACTGTGCCAGAAACATGAGGGGATTTTTCTCTAATATTCACTGTGAAAACTAATTGAACTCCTGGCGGTAAAACTCACTAAAGTGTGGGACCACCCTACGACGGGGTGCCCCTGGAGTCTTGAACCCTCTGATGAACCCCCATGTGGCTTCCAGTAATGAGTTCTTTACAGTTTTTATTTTCTTCTAGCCCAGCCTGGTTCCCTTGCAGCTTGCTGCTCTGATATGTTGTGATTCTCTCTATTTGACTGTCCCATCCAGTGTGGGGACAGTGGTTTTCCCTGTTCCTCTTAACAACCCCATGGGCTTGACACTAATATTATTACCATTTCGATATGAGGAACCAGCACCAAAGAGATTACATCACTTTCCCCAAATGTCAACACTGTGTTTTCCAAAGAGAATAGTTCTATCGTAGGAAGTCCTTGATTTGGGGACTCTCCAAGCTTATTTCATCGACACACTTTAAATGCTGTATTCTGACTCTGACTGGCCTCTCCTGACCTCAAGATACAGCATCAACTGCAAATTCTTCTCTTATCTTTTAGGGGGGCTTCGCCTGCCAAGGCAGCCACTCACGTCCAGATTTCTTGTCCCAGCATCCCCATATAGATAGAAGATTATGCTTTCTCTTCAAGTAGTATTTTCCAAGCTAGATTTTAGGGAAATGCGCATCTGCTTGGAGCCCTTTGGCCTTCTGAAAGGTGACGGCTGCTTACCTTTTCTGTGATTCTTGAGAACCACACTATTGTTTTGCTACAAAGACAATCTGTTAGGTACTATTTAGTTTGATTATTTTACAAAATAGCCTTTCCCCTTTACATTTACCCTCTACTCCCCAAAACAAGTGTACCCTCCCACAGGTCCTTGACTTAGAGCTGTTCCCACCTACCCTGGGCTGTAGGTAAAGTCACATATTTCTGTTTCACCTGCAGGTCTAGGTAATAATCTTTGTATCTCATGGGGCTATCACATGTCTAAGATTCCTTGTTGGAAAAAGGGAAGTAACAATATATCATGTCAAAATTTCAAGAACCCAACCTCATGCTTCTATAGGGAACCATGCTTCTCTATGTGTGCTTCTATAGGGAACCAAACCTCTCTGCTGCCAGAAATGTGGGACAGGAGGTATGGGGTGAGGAGTAGAAAG
This sequence comes from Ictidomys tridecemlineatus, assembly GCF_052094955.1. Classification (NCBI taxonomy): domain Eukaryota; kingdom Metazoa; phylum Chordata; class Mammalia; order Rodentia; family Sciuridae; genus Ictidomys; species Ictidomys tridecemlineatus. Next base: position 138,583,893 of record NC_135479.1, on the reverse strand, counting down.
TGGTTCCGGGAGGCAGTGGGCAGAGCCTGTTCCAAATGAAAATGGAAGAGGAGGGTCCCCTTGTTCAAAGGTGATCATGAGTTTCAGGACAGCCACAACAATAGCAATAAACCAAACACAAAGTCCTTTCAAATGCAGGCCCTGTAGCACTGCACCAGGGACATACTCGTGAAGTCGACCTTGGCCACAGGAGCCCCAGTGGCACTTTGAGAGCCTCCAAAAGACTTTAATAAATGGTGCAGTGTTTGTGAAATGAGACTTGGCGAGAATGGGAGGTATATGCTGCCACTCTCAATTGTGTCTCAACTGACTGACCGTTGAAATACTTCAGACAGAGATGGAGTAGGAATCAACAAAGAGTGTCCAGGAATCAACAATGAGTGTCCAAGTGGAAGGCCTTGGAGTGTTGGAGCGGTGCATGACCCAGCACTCCAAGGCAGTAATGGCCTAGCACAATGATACCTGCTTCAAGGTGCTCCTCACCCAGGACAGGTCCCAGGAGAACATGACAAAGTACATTTAGACCCCCAATAGTTCAGGAAATGAGAGCAAGTATTAACAAAAGGGATTACATCGTTAAAAACTTGTGTACAGCAAAGGAAACAATCAACAGAGAGAAGAAACAGATTACAGAATGGGAGAAAAATTTTGTCAACTATTCATCTGACAGAGGATTAATGTCCAGAATTTATAAAGAACTGAAAAAAAATTAACATGAAAAGAACAAGTAATCCATTCAACAAATGAACAAATGAGCTGAATAGACACTTCTGAAAAGAGTACAAATGTCCAATAAATATATGAAAAAGTTCAACATCTTAAGCCATCAGGGAAATGTGAATCATGACTACGTGGAGATTCTATTTCAAGCCCAGGCAGAATGGATATTATCAAGAAAACATAAAATAACAAATTCTGGCAAGGATTCTGGGGGAAAAGGAGTTCTTACACACCACTGGTAGAAATGTAAATTAGTTTGGCCCCCACCAACAAACAAACAAGTAAACAAACAGTATGGTATTTCCTGTTTAATTATACCATTCTGGGTATAGACCTGAAGGAATCAAAGTCAGCACGCAAAGAGATACCAGCGTGCCTGTGATTATTGCAGCATTATTCACAACAGCCACGTTATTGAATTATCCTAGATGCCCATCAAAAGATGAATGGATAAAAAAAATTGAGGTATAAAAGAAAAATTAGTAGGGAGGATGAAAACAATCAAAGCACATCATACATGTATAGAAATATCACAATGAAACCCATTAAACTGTACAATTAATAGGACTAGTAATATAATAATAAAAAGCAAATTTAAACCATGTACATACAAACTGTGGAAAATAAAGTACTCTGAAGTCTTCTTGACCTATCCTGATGCAGAGGAGGTAGGGAGAGGAAGCACTGGATTGGTTTGACTTGGAGAAGGTCAAAAAAGGGTGCCTTAGCTTCTTTTTGGAAAACAGAAATGCAAGGAGAAGTGTCTCATAGATACTTATGTATGTGAAAGAGATCTGGGTGTGCATTGGCAGATGCAGCTGGGATTTTGCCTGCTGAGCAGCCATCGCTCCTCTTCCAGAGGAGAGACCACCAATAGACAGGCCATACCTAAGACTGGGGGCTGGAGTGTGTGAGTTTGGGCACCAGGCAGTTGTCCTCAACTATGGCTGCAGGATCTCAGAGACATTTCCCTCAGGACACCAAGGAATAAGAATTCCCAGGCATAATTTCAAGGAGCACCATTCACTTCTAGTCCACACCGGGCTCCAGAGTGCTTTTCCTCTGCACCGTGATAGGAATCTGCAGTGAGGCTCAGTGTCCTCCTCCCTGGAGGTTTGCTAAATTATGGCTTTCCCACTGGTAGTACTGGGACCTCCACTGGTGGTTGGGGTGAGGGGTTGTCCATGCTCCACAGTCTGGTCTATGATGAGGCCTAGGCTGGCAATGAGCATGACATTCTGTGTTCTTCTGGATTTCCCTATATTGCACCCCAAATGAGTGCCCGTTCAGCAGGCAAAAGCAACTTGAAGCAAAATCACTCTAACTCCAGAGAGCAAAAACTTGGTCTTCCTGAATTTACTTAATATAGTTTTCATGCTCATTTAATCCTTAATCTGGCTATTTTTTTTTTTTCTGGCCTAGTGGTAATTCACTGTGATTGTGAATAGAAGGTTGAGGATCCCTGTGCCTAAGAGTGCAGAATCTACAGGCAGATTGCCAGAGTTCAAATCCTACCTCTGCGCACCTGTAATCCCAGCTACTCAGGCAGGAGGATTCCAAGTTTGAAGCCAGCCTCAGGAACTTAGCAAGATCTTGTCTCAAAAAAATAAAAATTCAAAAAAAAAAAAACAAATAAATAAATAAATAGATAAAGGGCTTGGGGTATGTAGCATAGTGATACAGTGCTTGCCCAGCATGTGTGAGGACCTGCATTCAATCCCCAACACACACACACACACACACACAAACACACAAAGAAAGAAAAAGAAAAGAAAAAAATCCATCTGCCTGCCAATACTAGCCGTGTGAACTTGAAGGAGTCATTTGGTGTATTTCCTCATCTTCAAAATAGGACATAATATTATGGGTTGTGGAGAGACTTTCTGTCCTATAATGTATTATAATTATTGTTAATGAGAAACATAATAATAAAACATCCAGAGACAATTACGATTAACTCAGAAAAAATGACCTGACTGGTTTCTCAGCAGCATTAATACCTTGCAGAGATGGAGGCTTCATCTGTGGCTGAGAGTGTTACTGTCTGAAAACAGGCTCTCAGGAAAGGCCCTATCCCTTGTCTCCACATGAGCAGATCTTTCCTGCCTTCAAAGAAAAATTAGAAGAAAAGGACTGATTGCTTCCGTGGGATTGGACACTTTCCAGAACTTTATAGCCATGCTTTAAATTGATGAATGGCTGCATGGCTGGTGGAGACCCTGACGGGCTGGGGCTGCAGAGATGTTAAAACAAAATGATAGAAATGAAGACAATTCAGCTTGAGTTTCCACAGAGGCATTTGACCCGACCAGAATTCCTTCCAGAACAAATGAGACCAGGATGAGCCCACACCTGTAACAACACCAGTGGTGTCCTTGGCTGAAGGGAGCCACCAGGACATGGAAAAGCAAATAAACAGTCAGGGAGGGCAGACAAAGGAAAGACAAAGACCTAGGGATGGAACCTTTTTTAAAATTTGTATTTGTTTATTTTAATTAGGTATATATGACAGCAGAATGCATTTTGATTCATTGTACACAATTTCTGTACAACTTTTCACTTCTCTGGTTGTACACGATGTAGCGTCACACCATCATATGTGCAGTCATACGTGTACCTAGGGTAATAACATCTATCTCATTCCAACATCTTTCCTGCCCACATGCCTCCTCCCCTCTCCTCCCTCTCCTTTGCCCAAAGTTCCTGCATTTTTCCCATGCCCCCCTCCCCCAGTTATGGATCAACATCCACTTATCAGAGAGAACATTCGGCCTTTGGATTTTGGGGATTAGCTTACTTTGCTTAGCTTGATATTCTCCAACTCCATCTATTTACCTGCAAATGCCATAATTTTATTCTCTGTTAATGCTGAGTAATATTGAGATGACAGCGGGTTTTCAGAAACCTACCTGTGACTGAAACAGGAAAAGAAGCTGCTCCTTGCTGCTAAAGGGGATGCTGTGAAACTCCCAGGTGTAGAGCTATGTGTAACCAGCAACCTGTTCTCCCTGAGGACACTGTGTGTGTGTGTGTGTGTGGTGGGGAGGGGGGTGTGGAGACTGCCCCATAAGGGAATCATCAGGCTCCACGCAGCGGGTAGGGAGCAGATCTTCATAAATTAAATGCCAAAACTTAGATACTTTACCATCTACAACAATTATGAAACTGAGAAAATTATGTGAAATCATAAAATTAAAAAATCAATACAATTTATCTGAAGAAAGCTTAGGAAATACAGAGTACTTATAGCCAACTACCCGTAACCAACCTTTGTTAAAAGTTTGGTATGTATTTTTTTTCTTAGACCAAAGGAAGAAGAAGAAAAAAACAGTCAGAGTTATATGATATCTTTTAAAAAATAGGGTTGTGATGAAATCTTATTTAATATCACTTCATAATTACTTTACATAGAATGAAAACATTTTATACATATGATTGAATGGCTTATAATATTTTGTCAAACAGATTATTAATTGGTATCCTTTTAAAACATTTTGAGTAATTCCTTTCTTGCTAGTATAAATATTGATGTAAAGATCACATTTTAAGACTTCTCTATTAAGATGTTATTTAGGCATTATAAAATTCACCTTTTAAAGTTCCAGTGCTATAGTTTTTAGCATATTCTCAGTAGTACAACCATTACCACTATCTAATTACAGAATATTTTTATTATCCTAAAAAGAAACCCCAGACTCATTCTCCCTCCCTTCAGCTCCTGGAAACTACAAATGTCCTTTCTCTTTCTGTAGATTTGCCGATTCTGAACATTTCATGTAAATGAAATCATATGACATGTGACTTTAATTTTGGCCTCTTTCACTTAACTTACATTTAAGGTTCATCCATATTGTTACATGTGTCAGTACAATCATCCCTCCATGTGGTTCTGGGCTTCCTTGAAGTTACCAAAATTCACGGGTGCTCAAGTCCCTTGTATAAAATGACATAGTAGTTGTATATATCCTAGGCCCAACCTCCCCCATTCTTTAAATTGTCTCTATGCTGCTTATAATACTTAATGCAATGTAAATGCTATGTAAATTATGAAATTTTTTAGGGAACAGTGACAAGGAAAAAAGTCTATCTTCATTCAGTACAGATGCAACTTTTGAATATATTCAACATTAAATCATCTCTAATATATATATATACATATATATATGTATATATATATATATATATATATATATATGAAGGGAGACATTTATAGGGAATATATATGTTTCCATCTGCATCTGCAATTGGTTGAATCCACAGATGGAGAACTGGCAGATATGTCCCTCAGATGATGGACGTGTGTGCCTCCAGCTTTTGTTTTTTGTGGACAATGTTGCTATGAACAACCATGTACAAGTTCTGCAAAGATATACATTTTTACCTTTCTTGAGGATAAACTGGGAAGTGGAATTTCTGGGTCAGATGGTAACTTTATGTCTAACTTTCTGAGTAACTGCCAAGTCCTTTTCCAAAGTGCTGGAAATTTACATTTCCACCAGGAACATATGAGATTACCAATATCTTCACATCCTTGCCACACTTGTTATTTCCTTTGTTCAAGAACAGCTATAATAATGGGTGTGGTATCTCATTGTGGTTTTGATTTTCATTTTCCTGGTGAGTAGTGATGGTTAGCATCTTTTTATGAGTTTATTTGTCATTTGTATATTTATCTTCTTTGGGGAATTGGGTCATTTTTCCTTTTATTGTTAAATTTTAAGAGCTCTTGTCATATTCTGGGTAAAATCCAGCCATATGTAACTCCCCGCCCCCATCTGTTGCCCATCTTCTTAATTTCTTGACAGTCCTTTGATACACAAAAATTTATTTATTTTTTCTTTGGTTGCCTGTACATTTAGCATCATATCTAAAAACTTGGACCATAGTCACAAAGATCTACTTCTTTGTTTTCTTCTAAAAGTTTTACAGCTTTAGTTCTTATATTTAGTTTGCAGCATCTGTGTCTCATGGGAACACCAATGACTGCTTTCTAGAATAGAAGTTGCTAGAATAGAACTTGGTGTCTCTGGATATATATTGCCAAACTGCTTTCCAAAGTGGTAGCACCATTTTTCATGCCTGTTGGCAAGGATGAGAGAGTCCATTTCATTGCACATAATAAGCTTTTTTAAAAAGTTCTTAATCTTGGTAGACTAGATATGATCAAATTCTTGTTGTGTGTTTCTCCCAACGGTATCATTCACCTTTTTCCAACCCCAAATTTTAAAGGTACTGAGATAGTTAGCAAACAGTAGAGTTTTGTGTTGCTAATATAGATATAATGGACTCAAACTGAGACAACTATAGAACAATTTATCTCATTGTTGGAAACGAACATCTATGGAGCACCTCCTTGGTGCAAAGTGTTGTGGAGGGGAGGGGAGAAAAAGGAGGGGAAGGAGATACAAAGATGAATGAGACAACCCATCTTGCCCAGGGTTCTCTCTCTATCTATCTATTTATCTATTGTCTACCTATCCATCCATCCACCCATCTATCCTTTCTCTATATCTCTATCTATATAGATATATATCTCTCTCTATATATCTATATAGAGATATATAGAGAGAATATTATATAGAGAATACACACACCCACACACACACACAATGGGTGTGTGTGGGTAGAGAGAAAGAGAAGGAGAGGGAACAAGAGAGTGAGAGCAAGAGAGAGAAATTAATTATAAGGAATTGGCTCATGAGATTATAGAAGCTGAGAGGTTCCATAAAGCCGGCAAGCTGGAGGATGGTGGTATAATTCCAGTTTGAGTCTGAGGGCCAGAACACTAGGAGAGCCTATGGTTTATGTTCCAGTCCAAAAAGCTGGCAAAGTTGGGACCAAAAAAAGTGCCAGTGTTTCAGCTGGAGTTTGAAGCAGGAAAGACCCATGCCCCAGCTCAAGACACTTAGGTAGGAGGAATCTCGCTCAAGAAGGAGCCCTTGTGTTCCAGGCAGGCCTTCAGTGGATTGGACTAACACCATTCCCAGGAGGAAAGGTAATCTGCTTGACACAGGGTGTGATTCAAATTCTAACTTCATCCCCAAACACCATTCTGGACATATCCAGAACCACCAGGTACCGACGGGTGCACCCTGAGGCCTAGCAAAGTTGACATAAAATTAACCATGACACCAAAGGTTGGCAAAGGCTTCACCGAGGTGGTGACGTTTGTGCTAAGAGTGTGAATGTTGGGGAAAAGCATTCTAGGTAGAGGAAAGAGCAAATTCTGAAGTGAGAACAAGCCAGGGTTTTTAGGAACAGTCAAAAGACCAGCGTGTTTGGGAGGAGATAAGTGAGGAGAGGATTAGTAGGCAAGGAGACAGGCAGGCCCAGATGGTATGCAGGTCATGACCAGAAGGTACCTAGGAAGGCATAGGGGTCGTATCAGAAATGCTAGTCTCCTGCCCTACCACACATGCTGTGTACACGAAAAGTGTGGTAGGGCAGGAGACTGGTTGTGAGGTCAGGTTGTGCTAAGGGCCATTGCCAAGTAGGAATGACGCATCGAAATTTCCTTGCCAGCGTACCCCATGTTAAATGGACTTGCCTTAGAAATTCGCTGTGACATTGCATGTGTGTTTGAGAAAGGTGACCCTGCTCAAGGACCAGGGTGGATCCAGGTTTAGGGTGTATCCTGCAGGTTTTAGGAAGTATCCAGCTCCTTGGGTTTAGGGCGTTCCCGGTTTAAGACAATCTGGGTTTAAGGCAGTTCCAGGTTTAAGGTTATTCCTGCTGGGAATAGGGCATATCCTGCTGCCTGAGTTCCCGTTGAGTTCTTGTGGAATTCAGAAAGTATTTGGGACGTGTATTGGGGCAGCAGAACTTGGATTTCCCCAGAACGTGTGTAGAGGCCCGTGTGAGTTTGGGAATAAAGAATTGCTGTTTGAATCTACAAAGTGTGGTGGCTCGTGATCTTGTGCCCAGCCAGACTGCGGCAAGGTTGGTCAGGATGGTGGTGTCCTGAATTAGGGTGGTCGTTGTAAAGGTGGTGGTCAAAGCTTGGATTTATGTTGAAAACAGAGCCTGTAGAACTTGTTAGTGGGTTGAGATAAGATTCGAGACTAACAGATGAATCAAATATCATGCCTAGATTTTTTATCTTAGCAACAGAATGTGTGTTGGTTGTCCTTTATCAAGATGGGGAATTGTTTGCTGGGGTTTTGGGCTGAGCTGTGATGCTTTGGAGAAAATCAGAAGTTCTCCTTGACCTCTGGAAATTTGAGCTTGTTACCTCTGGCCATAGCTCAGGCCTTCTGTCTTAGCCTCTTTGGGCTGTTGTAACAAAATACCTTAGATCAGGTAGCTTATAGATAACAGAAATATCTCACCATCTGGAGGCAGGGAAGCCCAAGATCAAGGCACTGAGGATTCAGGGTTTGGTGGGAACCCACTTCCTCATGCAAAAGCTTCTCACAGGGCAGGAAGGGTGAGGGAGCTGTCTTGAGCCTCTTTTATAAGGAAATTCATTTTATAATTCTTTTATACGTTTTATAAATTTATTTTATAAATTAATTCTGCCCATTCCCCAGGTCCTATCTTCTAATACTTCCACTTTGGGCATTTCAATATAGGAATTTGGGAGCATATAAACTTTCAATCCATTATATTTTTTTTATTGGGGCACATAAACATCACATAAACATTCAATCTATTGCATATCTTAACCAGGAAGGGTTTTCCCTACAATGTCACACTACTTATCCACCCCAAATAAACATACTGAACACCTGGTATGTGCAAAACTCTAATCTAAATGCTGGGAAAACTGCATGTACAAGCCAGACTCAGCAGGGTGTTATCCCCAGCACAGCTAGCCTTCAGAACCAGCAAATCTTGATTGAGGTCTGTCATGTGCTGGGTGGGCACTGGGCAGAATACAAAATGGACCAGCGCTTCAAATGTTTACAACTTAATTGGATAGTTTATGCAGAGAGACAACTGATAGCCATAAATTAGCTTCAAAGACACTTATTGAAAACCTGCTAAATTTCAGGTGCTATGCTAAATAGGCCACAGCTGGGCGTTGAAAGATGTGTTATAGTGCGTTCTTTTTCACCAAAAAATTTGTCTTCACACGGAGAGAGACTTACAAGCAGATGATTTCAGTCAAATATGCTGGAGAGAGGACAATATGGAAATGCATATATGGTGCCTGGCTGATGCTGTTGTCCTGCAGTAGGGGTGCAGTTGTAGTAGCTAACACCTCAGCTGTGTGTTGAAGGATGAAGCAGACAGGAAAGGGAAGAAGTTATCCCTGTCCAAGGGGACAGCAGAGAACAGAGCAGTTGTGGTGGGGGAGGGGAACAGAGCTGAGGGCTTTATCCTGTAGGGGACAGGGAGCCCTGCAGGGTGCTCAGTAGGGGAGTGGACACAGGGGCTTGCATTTTACAGCTTCATATGTGTAGGCTCCTGGTTATTGGAATGGTGTGTGTGTGTGGTGGGAGGGGGCGGGATTGGAGGTGGTGATAATATCAGGAGAATGTGCTGGTATTATCAAGGGAGAGAGAAAAGATGGGAAATGAGGGCTCAGACAGCCTGGGGTTCTGAGATCCTGAGGACCAGATCATAGTGGTGGTGGTGGTGGGGGGGAAGTGTCACTAGAGAGGGGGTTGAAGAAAGGTTGAAAGGGGAACTTGGGGGAACTTAGACCAAAAGTAGAAGAAGGGGCTGGTAGAAAGGGGTCAAGGAGGGCTATGGTCCATGATGACAACGGAGCCTTCCTGCACTGGTCTGCCTTTGGTGATGTCATTGAATCCTTGTAGCAGTGCCCTGGGTTAGGCACATGTTCCACTTTAAAGGCAAAGACATAAAGGGTCAGAGAGGCTGAGTGATGTGGCTGGGACCGCGTGCTGCGGAGCTTTGGGTTTCCATGCCCTGTGTTTGTTTTACCCTCTTTTGTCCTATATCTCTCCTGGAGTTATGGTTAGAACTGAGGCAGTATCACCCTCAGGGAGACCCTTGGCTTTATGCTAAGGACCCCAAGAAACAAGAATGCACGAGAGTTTCTGCCTCTTCCAGCCCCAGCAGCCCCTCCGTGCACTCCCCCTGAGACTCATCCCCTGCCTTCCCTGAACCCCAGCACGTCTGACAGCCATCAAGCTCATCACCTCTGAGATCAGAAAGGCTTGGAAGTAGACATTAGTGGTCGTGAGCTGAGGAAACACACAGAAGAGCAATTAAAGCAGGCGCATGGTGGTGAGCCTGCCTCTAATGGTTTGCAGCTGCAGAAGGCCCTGCCTCCCCCCTTGGGCTCTGCCTGGCTGCTGGGGCTGCCTGTCTGTATTTCGCATCACGACCAATTAGATCCCCATGTGTGCTGCAGGCGTGAAAAAATAGAAAGTGAATAATCCTTCATTCTCCTCTGCATGGAAAGCAGCTTTGATCCTCCTAACGTGATGGCCCTGTTCCTTCAGAGAGTGCATCCCTTCTCAGTTTCTTTCTTTCTTTCTTTCTTTTTTTTTTTTTTTTGTTAACCCAGTTTCCTTGTCTCAAGATGACATTACCTTCCACCCAGAGACCTGCGAAATGACCACAATTCATCTTCAGACCCTTCCGATCAAAGCTGGGTTGGATTTTTTTCTTCACAGCTCTTTTTTAGGTTTTTGCTACACAGTCCTCTTTCCTAACATTGGTTTGCTGCCAGTGTTTCCAAGCTGAAATCAAAAGGAATCATCTATTAATATCAGGCTTCAATAACAAGGCCACCATTGTTTGCTTTGTTTCAGAGTACCTGTGGTCTTCTGGGGAGAGAGAGAAAGTACGTGTGAGTGTGTGTGTGTGTGTGTGTGTGTGTGTGTGTGTGTGTGTGTGTGTGTGTGTTGGATAAGCAGTTTCAAAAATGAGCAGGAATTGAAAGAGTTAATAATCCTGGTTTATTTCAAATGTGCGATAAATCTCAATGATTCTAGGTAGAGATTCAAATACTGAACATCTGATTAATTTTGAAGTACTAAGATCTTGGAGGCATTTTTGGTAAGAAGACATTTTAATGCTATCAGCAGAGGATAGTGGAGCTGATGGTGGTGAACACTCTAGGAGTGTAGGCAGTGAGGATGGAGGTGAGAGATGATAGGGTGTTGGAGGTGGGTGTAGGAGAAAGTGAAGTTGGGGTGGTGGGGATGGAGTTGGTGGGGTACAGGGACTCTGCAGGTAGAGCAGGTGGGGGTAGCAGTGGTACAGAAGTGGGGCAGTGATACAGAAAATTTGGAGGCAATGATGGAGGTAAAAGAGGTAGAAGAGGAGTAGTAGATGGGGTGACAGAGGTGGAGGAGGGAATGGAGGGGTGCCAGAGGAGATATGGAGGAAGAGGAGGTAAAGGAAATGAAGAAGGGAGGATGGGTAAGTGGAGGAGGGATGGGGAAGTGATGGGAGTGGCAGGTTGGGTGACAGGAATGAAGGCAAGAGAATCATCTGGAACATCCAAGTTGAAGGTGCTTGGAGCTCTTGAGTGAACTGCATGGTTCAGTAAGAAAAATGCACTTGGAATCATGGGCCCTGGGTGCTCACCCTGCTTCTGATAAGCGGGTGGCCTTGAAAAGATCACTTTGCCTCATCATTCCCCGCTATTCATTGTATGAAATGAGGCTGTTCAATGAGAAAATCTCTAGCAGCTTGGTCCTTCTTTTTTTTTTTTTTTTTTTTTTGAGAATTTAATACAATCATTAGGGTTTTGCTTGCAGTTTTTCTGGACATTTTGAGGATGGAGTTCTATTTCTCATTTCTTGGGTGGTCCTTCCTGAAAGTAGAGTGGAGTGGTCCTTATTTGCTCTTTGGCAGTGCTGGGTAACTGAGCTGGCCGTGTTGCCTAGTGCTCATCACCCTCAAGTCATGTCTGGAATCAAAGTCAGACTGATTCTCTATACACTGGCCTCAAAGGAAAGGCCACCAGTTTGGTGAGAGGGTTCCAAATTGGCCTATTTTCACCTGTGAATGCACACTGCTAGAGACAAGAAATGCAAGTGAGGGCCCTAGCATAAAGCCAGACTATCCTGAGCCCAGCTAGTGACATTGCTCTAGATGAGCTGGTGGCACAGGATCAAGGAGGGTGATTCAGGAGTGCATACTCTACTGCTGGTATGAGCCTGCCACAGCCTCTCTCATGCTTGGAACTGCACACCCCAAATCAGCAGGAAGGACTTTTAAAAGAATCAGAGCCAACTTATCCCTTTGGACAAGAAGTCAGTCCCAAGAAGCTAGGAGGACAGTTGTTGATATTGAACTTTTTCAAGTTGTCAGGATTTGGTGGTGTGGCAGGAGCACTGGACTTTTAGAGACTGGCATTGAGGTTGGTTCTAGGGGATGGAGAGAGCACTCAGTCTAGCATTTGTGTGGTACTGGATTTAATCCCCAGCATTGAAAAGAGAGGGGGGGCGGGAGGGGAAGATTTTGAGTACATCACTTCCATTCTCATGCTCAATCTCCTCATCTCCATTTTAATGGAGTACTAAATCCAGCTCTGTGTTGCCCTCTCTGTTGTTAAGAGCATTGGGAGCTACTAGATATTCAATTCATCTTAGAGGGTCTTTTACTGGGACTCTCCTTAACTTCTGCCTGGTGAGACTGACGGGCAGGTGAGAGCCAAGGTGAGCCGACGTAGAGTGCTCCCGGTGCCATATCTAGTGGTCCAGGGCCATTGCTGACTTCAGCATGGATTTCCAGTTTGGAGAGCACCACTAATGAACCAGAATTGCAGTCTCTCTGAGATTCACTGGCTGTAACCACATCCGAATGCCTCCAAAGATGTAATTACCCAATAGAAGAGCCAGGCCTTGTGAGGAGGATATCCAACATTTCCTGCGTGTTGACAATCCATCAGACTGGGTGCTGCTCATGATGAAAAGTGAGTGATTCTTCTAAGGTGGGTATTATTATCCCTATTTGACAGATGAGGAAATTGAGGGTCAGAGAGATTTAGTAAATGCCCAAAGTCACTGAACTGATCCCTGGAAGAATCAGGATGGAAGTTTAGGTCTATCTGTCTGCTTGTCTGTAAATGTCTTCACTATGGCCTGTTGACCTATTTCCAAGACAGGTTGAAGTCTTTGTACGATTGATTTTTAAATGAGGACAAAGTAGTCTGTGTGACTTGGGGCCTTGGAGTTTATACTCATTTTTCAAACCCATTTCTCTAGCCTATAGGTAAGATCTGGAATCTTGAACACTTGGCTGACAATAATTCTTATCTCCCCACCCCAAAATAGGGACTTGGGGGGGGGAAATTTCTGGCCAAACTCAGAGGGGAAGGGGCTTTAATGTTCTTGGTTTTGTTTTCTTGAGGGCAGGGTCAGTATTGCTCAAAAGCTTTACTAAAGGCGCTGAAGTGATGGTGTCTGGGGGTAGCTGCTGGTGCAGACAGACACTTGGGAGACAGCTGTTGGGATGCCAGTAAAAGGGGCAACACATCCCTCCCATGCTCAGGAGCTCTGTTTAAAAAAGAGATGGAAGCAAAAGTCACTTTTTTTTTTTTGTCCCTCTTATTGAAATGCTGCTCTTTTTTTCCAAACCCTCTGGATTCTTATCATCGTTCAGGTCATACTTTATTTACTTACTTATTTGTTTATTTTGGTGCTGGGGGTGGAACCCAGGGCCTTGTGTATGCGAGGCAAGTGCTCTACCACTAAGCTACATCCCCAGCCTTCAGTCTTAGTTTAAATGTCACCTCCTTGAGCACACCTTTTCAGACTCCCAGCCCTGAAGGCCGTCATCCCGTCACTCTGTCACCATACAGCAACATTCTTGCCCTTTATAGGCATGATGGCCTCAAATTGTAATCAGATTTTTGGTCATTGACCATGTGACATCTGTCTCCACACTTGTTCATTAGACCCATAGACTGCTCGCCACCTGGACACGTCTGTTTCTTACCCACGAGTATGTGGGCTGAACAGACATGTGAAGGTGCTTAGAGTAAAACAGTTTTTGTGTTTGAAGGGGTGGTGTGTGAGCTCTGTGGGAAGTGTCAGGAGACAAAGGGAAGAGAAGTCCATGTATGAGCAGTTGTAAAAACAGGGCCTTTCCTACAGCACCTGACGGAGCTGAGCAGCAGGGCTGCCCAGAAGGGCCCAGGGCTCCCTGATGTCCTCAGTGATCCAGATATTTGCAGCCTTCTGCTCCACTGTCCTCTGGATCATGCAAAGTGGTGCTACCATCCCAGGGGCCCATGCTGACCAATGATATGCAGTAGGAAGCGGGAGCATGATCTTTAATAAGAGAAAGGCTTTGCAGAAGACTCCCAGCAGATTTTTTCCAAGGACAGGCCCCTTGGCCAAGACTGGGTTCTACTTTCCTGCTCTAATGTCAAGGAAGGTTGGCAAGAGGGTGTCAGGCATTTCCCTTCTCTGAAGTGGGAAGTGGGCTTCACCAGCAAGCAAGGAGGTGGGGGTGAGGAGAAGACAACCTTGCACATGGACAATAACTGTGCCCACTGCACTTCCTAGATGAGACCCTGGTGGTCCCAGGTAGGAGGATGGGCTTATAAATAGTAGGATTAAGAGAGATCACATTGTTTTGATAATTAAGGAAAAAGTTCACGGGTCAGTCAGCTTTCCATTACTGTAACAAATACCTGCAACAATCAATTTATAAAAATAAAAGGTTTATTTTGGTTAGCAATTTCAGATGTTCCAGTTCATAATCAAGTGGCCCTGTTGCTTTGGGCTGTGGTGAGGTAGCACATCACAGCAGAAGCACATAATAGAGTAAAAATCACTCGACTCGTAGCCAGGACATGAAAGAGAGGATGAGGAAGGGCCAGGGTCCCACTATCTCCTTCAAGGTCATGTCCCCAGTAATATTAAGATTTACCAATGGGCTCCACCTTTAAAAGTTTTCACCACCTTCTAATAGCACCATGGGTTAGGAACTAAGACTTTATAACAAAGGCCTTAGAGGACGGCCTTTGGAACCCTCTCACCAAACTGGTAGCCTTTCCTTTGAGGCCAGATTCTAGATCCAAACTATAGCAGCCTATGTTGCAATTGTTCTTTGATGCATTGATGTAAGTATGGAATCCTTTCGCAGTTCAGGGATGCTAGGTAATTCGTTAGCCATCTGCTGTGAAATTAGCCACACCTCCCTGCAGCTGAGAGATGAGACCAAGGTCTTTTCCTTGGAATACCATGTGTCAGAAGTTCCTATGCTAAAACCATTAGAGAGTGTCCTGTCCAGTGGCTGGATAATGAGACTTGAAAATAAGTAGGAGGACTCTCCTTCCTCATCTCCACTTCCAGCTGTGAATGATTCTTCCTGTTAGTATGCAGAGATTCCTCCCTTATTTTATATTCTTTTAGTTGCCTGATTACTTGTCATCTCCACTGGACTGTTTTGTAGACCTCTTAAACTTCAAGTCGCCCAAACCAACTCTTGGTTACCCCTCCCCCAAAGTTCTTCTTTCCCAATCTTCTCCATATTAGTAAACGCACCACCATTCACCTACGCTCACGCCACAATCAAGGAGTATCTCTTGAACCATCTCTTCTCCTCACAACCCACATCCAATCTGCCAACAATTCTTCGTAATTCTATCTCTAAAGTATATCCCAGGTTCGGTCACTTCTCACAGCTGCACTGCCCTTGGTCTCCCCTTTGAACATTTCTTCTCTTGGCTGGGCCACTGCAATTCATTAGTCTCCCTGTTGCTGTTCCTCTTGCTTAGAGGCCACCCTCTATTTGGCAGCCATAGTGGTCTTTAAGAAATGAGGATATATTCCCTCCTCTACTGAAGACTCCTCAATGGCCTCTTGGTACCTACAGAATGAAATTCAGTCTTCCTTCATGGTCTTCAAGACCCTCCATGATCTGCCCCACAACACAGACTCCTGACAAGCTTCTTGGTCATAGGTTAGCAGATAGGCCAGGTCCTTAGGACGTTCATGACAGTAACTTCCTCTGCTTGGACTTCTATCTCTATGTGCTCTGTAGACTGGCCTTTTCTTCTTTGGTCTCAGTTTAAATGTGGCCTTCTCAAAGGCTCAAAGAAGTCTTCTTTAACTTCTGATCAAAAATAGCCCACACCTCCAGTCTCTTAATATCCTTACCATGTTTTATTTTCTTCATAGCTCTTCGAATTATTTTATCTATTGGCTTTTAATTTATTATCTTCTGCAGCAGAAAACGTACTGCTCACTGCTGTAGAACCCTCTAGAACAGTGTCCATAGTTATGAGTGAGTACTCAGCGAACCTCGGTTGAACAAGAAAAAATCTTAAGACCTTTGAATCACATATTAAAATACAAAACTCTTTGGAAGAAGAAAGAAAGCAATAATGTCCTCTTGGGCCTTGGAAGGACTGAGGTTCTGTGAGACAGAGGGCATTGCAATACCCATAGAAGAGGCCTAAGACAATACTGTAGTGAGCTTAAGGACAGGCGAGGACAATGGTGGTTTATAAGCAGATGGCTCAGGATTGGATCTGGATCCATTAGGATAAATTTGGAGACTGAAGATGCCTAGGTCAAGGGAAAGAAAGTCACTCAAAGATTGTGTGGAGGGGCTGGGGTTGTGGCTCAGCAGTAGAGCGCTCGCCTAGCACGTGCAAGGTCCTGGGTTCAATCCTCAGCACCACATAAAAATAAATAAATAAAATAAAGATAATGTGTCCAACTACAACTAAAAAAAGAAGAAGAAGAAGAAGATTGTGTGGAGTTCTTAGCTTCTCAAGGTGTTGGGCTGCGTGACCACTGAGGTTTTGACCAACGATGATTGTTCCAAGTTCACTCAGTGTTTCACCCAAGCATTCAGTAGGTATCCCTTGAACACCTACTGTGTACTCAAATCTGTGCTGCTTGCTAGGTTAGGTCAAGGCATTGTCCCTCTCCTCATGAAACTCTTAACATAGAAGACAGATGTCAAAGAGCTACACAAGGGGGTGGGGATATAGCTCAATTGGTAGAGGGCTTGCCTCGCATGCACAAGGCCCTGGGTTCAACCCCCAGCACCATACACACAGACACACAAAAAAGCCCAAGAATCTTCCTGGGTTACCTGGCATCATCACCACATCTTTACATTTTACAAAATGCAGCAAGAGACATGACTTTTCAGGCAGTATTTTGCTTACTGTCCTACAGAAACCCCTGAGGCAGAACCATCTGCATGCTTGGAAGGCTTGTGAACACTCAGGGAAAAAAAAATTCACACAAATCAATATTTTTTTAAAACAATCCTGCAGTAAAAGTGGGGCTCAAGAATCAGGGCAAAACGGCATTTGTCTAAGTCTTGATTTTACTTGGGCAAGTTGCCACTTTTTTAAGCCTCATTTTTCTCATCCATAAATTAAGGAACATTATAGTAGAGACTCCTTTGTGGAATCATTATGAGAATTAAATAGGGATTGCATGCCAATAATTAGCACAATGTCCGGCACATGCCAAGAGCTCTATAAATATCAGCTACAGTTTTACTAATACATGGTTTTAGCTATGGTTATAAAGACTAATTATTGGGCTGGGGTTTAGGCTCAGTGGTAGAGCACTTGCCTACCTAGTATGAACAAGGCCCTGGCTTCAATCCCCAACACCACAAACAAACAAAATCAAACAAACAAAAAAAGAACTATGCACTGCTAATTATTCTCCCCAGCTCAGTGATTATAAATGAAGGATTTGTGTAGCATCCCTGGATGCTGCTGGGCCTTCCCCTCCTTGCACAGACTGTGACCAGGGCTCAGCCAGGCTGGCAGTGAGTCTCATGTTCCCTGAGGACAGGTGCAAGTCTGGTCACGATTTCTCTCCATCAACCTTCTTGTCAGATCTGTAGAAAATGATCAATCCCCCTTGGAGGTTCCTACTTACTGTGTGGCAGCTTCTGAATTATACCTCTCTTGTTCAGACAGATTTCCCCCCAACCTTCCACTGCCTCCTGCCCCGCATCTGTGCTTCCTCTCCAAAATACAAGTAAATGTCATTTACATTGATTTTTAAAACTTTCCCTCTGGGGATCCCATTTCCACCCTGTGTAAGTCTGGGAGGCCAGCCTCTGATTATATTTTTCCTAAGTTTAAGTCAATTTTTATTTGTTATGGAAACATTAAGTCTTCTTCAAAAATAGCCTCAAGTCTTTGGGATAAACTCTAATGTGGGCTGTGTACACACGCCGATGACAGGCCAGGAGAAGCCGCTGGGAGATGGCAAGGCTTCTGCTGCAGATGAGCCAGGGAGATGGGATGGGACAACAAGGGAAGAAGGGAAGAGGAAATGTCTTCTCTGATAAGCGGATGCTGATCTATAATGGGAGGGAACATGGGATGCATATTATATTTATTTATTTATTTTCCCCAGTGCTGAGGATTGGACGAGGGGGCTTGTACATCTGGAGCAAGCACTTTATTTATCAAAGATCTAGTCCCCATCTCTTTTATACTTTCAAGAAACAATACCATTGACCTTGTGGGCTTTGCTGAGAATGTTTGAGGACTAGCTTTATATTTGATACCTATTAAGCATTTAGTAGGGGTGACTTTAAACGTGACTGAACCAACCATAAAAACAATCCTGGGGGGAGGGTATTATTTTCTCTTTAATAAATATGGAAAGGGAGGCTCTGAAGGTCAAATTGGTTGTCATGTGATCTGTAAGTACAGACTTGGGCTTCAAATTGGGTCTAGCTTAGGCTGACTTTTGAGTCCTGTCCCTTTCATTAGACGGAACCAGAGGACAGTCTCTCCAACATTCTGCCACCTCATCCTGTTTCCAAACATCAATGTTCTTGGCTCAAGCTCCTCATGGTTTCCTTCCTTCCCTAGTTGCATTCACTCAAAACACTGGTCCTTCCTCACCTAGAACTTTCCTTGCTCTCTCACTCCATGCTTGGACAATGGTTGCAGAAGGGCCAGTACTTCCCAGGTATTCTTAAAACATTTCTTGACTAACAACTTCCCAATGACATTGGAACCCCTTGACAACCAACACAATGTCTGACTTTAAAATCAATAAGCCAGTGGCTTTTTGATTATAGTTTTTGCCTTTACTGAAGTTATACCTGCATAAAACTTAAGAGATTCAAATAGTTCTGCAAGAGAGAGCTCCAGTGTGCGTGTCTTTCTGTGTTTTGATCTTTGCATTGTAACCATTAACTCTTGAATTTCTACAATGAAAGCTGAGTTTATACTTCATCCTGTACCTTGGCACCCCACCCCGCAATGATATATAAGCTTCTCTTCCATTCCACAGCCTCCTGATGTTGTAAGGTGCTAATGTAGTGTACTCAACATTCCGTATTTACAATATGAAAATGTAAATTGTACTTTGAATGGAGTTCTGCAGTACTCTGTGATTACTTTTTCTTTGCTGGAATGAGTAGCTGTCTGATTTTTTTTTTCTTTTTGGTGTAGTTTTCTTTGTGTTAAGCAATCATTAAAGTTCAAACTCTGCCAAAGTTTTAAATCCCTTCCACACGTGCTAGATGACTGAGTCTTCTGTCACAATTATCTGAGGGCAGAAGCCTATCCTGGGCTCTCCCTGCAGCAGCGCGGGCAGCTGCCCTCTGCATCAGGTGGATTCTGGGATCCCCCTCTGCATCAGAGGGATTGCCTGCACTGCCCTTCTCTGCCAGACACGCTGTTTCCCACAGTCTTCTTCCTCTTTCTTGATTTACTCCCTCATTGGTGAGAAGCTCCTTTCTAACCACTTCATGAGAAAGGGGGCATAAATCTTGGTATCCCCAGCACTTGGCATCATAGGTGCCCAATAAATGTTTGCTATAGTACTGAAAGAATAAACAAAGAAAGAAAAGCAAGAAAAACATCAGCAGAGATAAGCTTATCACTAGTGTAAGAGATGAAAGGGAAACAGCTTAATGAATCAAGATAATCTGATGTTTACCTGAGCTAAGCTTTGAATTTATGATTTATGTAAGTAATAATGAAAGTTCAGGAGAACACCTGGATTTAGAGAACTCTTATCTTTTCATAAGGCAATCAGGTGCAAGAAGGCAGCTAGGCTGTGAGAGAGCTATGGAAAATTTCTGTATCTTGGTTTCTTTGTCTATTAAAAAAAAACGAAGAAGAAACGACAATACCTACTTAGGAGAACTGTTGTGTTGAGTGAGAACTAGTAGTTGCTGAGTTCTTTGTCATGCCATCTTGCTAAAAATGGCATATAACTTCAATCATTCCAGCATCTCAAACAAAACAAAACAAAAAGTATAGATTCACATTCGATGTGATAATGGCAAGAGAGGTGACATGCCTAATTCTAATCCTAAATCCCATGGTGACTTGCTGTGTGTCCTTGGGAGAGGCTCTTCCCTTTCTGAGCCTCAGTGCTTTCTTCAGTGGTGCTAGGTGGCTGGTGACTAAAGTCCCCCACCCCAGTTCCGTGGTACTATGATCTTGTTCTGGGAGATTCCCTCCCGCAGCCCAGCCACCTCCACCCAGCTGCTGTGAGCAGATTTGCCTTGGAGGTTGAAGCTGTCTTGCTCCTGGCACCAGACTCTTTAAGGCCAGGACCCCCTGGTTGGTGTCCTCTGAGGTGGACCGGGAAGAAGCAGCCCAAGTTCCATTCTTCTGCAGTGTAATGCAAAACAGATCCGGCCTTGGCTCCCCACACCAGGAAGGGGACTTCATCATCGTGAAAGCCACCTTGTCAGCGTTAGGCCTGGGTGATTAATGACTCTTTAATCCCATAGCCGAATACCTGACAAAATCCGCTTGGACCAAAAAGGCAGAACAAACCTAATTAGCCCAGTCGACCCACTCACAAGGTGTGGGTTGCTAAGGCTCCCCACAGCTCCAAGAGCAAGCCTCTCCCTGCCTGTCCCTTTCAGGTCTGTGAAAGAATCAAGTGGCCACAATGGGCACGGACTCCATTAAAAGGAGAGGGTTGGCCAATGAATAAACATGCAGGTTACCGTGTTGATATTTCACTGAATGCCATTCTGAAGTGGGGTGTTGGGGGCCTTGGAGGCCTGCGCCCCTGGTATTGTGCTGGGGGAGGGACTGGCCATTTGAAGTCAAGGTGAGGACATACTGGGGGCAGATGGAACCTGCTTTGTTTGTGAAAGAGTTTTTCTGCTATTTATGCTAATGAGTGGGAAACACTTCCCAAGCATTTCAGATGGTTCTGTAATGAGGCCCCGGCAGAATGTGCCAACATTGTTGGCCCTGGACAATTTTAAACTCCCACTCTGCACATTAGCAGCCCCTTTCTTTACAGGAAGGCCCTCGGAGGGTGAAAGAGGACAATGAAGGAAGAGTGAAAACATCACAAAGAGGGGCTTTTGTTTCGCCTTCCTTTGAACCCTCTGAAAAGCCCGCTCTCAAGGGGTGTGTTGGGCCTGCCTTTCAAGGTTACTGAACCCAGAATCCCCTGTTGTTTAGCAACATAGAAAGCTGACCTTAATTGACTCCACTTCTGAGCAGGCTTTGTAAATCACTCTGCCCCAGACTGAAATTTCCTGATGGCGTCTGCATGAGCTATGGAGTGTCCCTACATAGGCTTCCAACATGCCAGGGCAACGTGTCGGCCTTCGTGTGGACGGTGATGTATAGCTCACCCTCCCTTCTCCCTGGAATTCTCGTGAGGACCTGCCTCGGGATTAGGAGACGTTCTTCCCATTTTGCAGGTAAGAGAAGGGAGGCTCAGAGCAGTTAAGCAATCTATTCAGTTATACACCAAGAACTGGAGCTGTGATCCAAGGATTTTAGATTGTATAATGCATCAGAAGAGATACCTTCACTGATGAGTTTCTTTAAAACATTATTTTGAGCTGGGCGTGGTGGTGCACACCTGTAATCCCAATGACTCAGGAGGCTGAGGCAGGAGAATTGCAAGTTTGAGGCCAACCTGGGCAATTGAGTGAGATTCTGTCTTGAAATCAAATAAAAAGGGCTGTGGATGTAGCTTAGTGGGAGAGCTCCCTCACCCACCTGTATTTAATCCTTAGTACCAATTGATAATAATAATGATAAATAAAGTAACAAATAAACCCATATTATTTGCAGAGAAAGAAGAATATCCCTAGGTGAATTCATGATAGTATTTCCTCCATGAGACTTCTTCCACTCTACTCTAGCTGTAGGCAGCTCATTTGTACCTGCCCCACCCCTTCCTGATCCCCAAGTTGCCCAGTCCCACCAGGTAGATCTTGGGTGGGGCAGACCCGGGAGCTCCATCTTCTGTTTGGGATGACACTTTCCTGAGACCCATCTGGCCCAGGGGTGTGGCAAGGCAGGTCCACCTTGGATTTCACTTAGAAGTTCAACTTCAGTTCAGCCCTCAGAGACATGTCCACACCCTCAAAGCCTTTGAACTAGTCTTAGTCAAAGCTGACCTTGGCATGCGACCGGCTGCATAGGATTCCGTGTTCAGGAGGACGCTGTGCTTGGTTTGATACTCTGCTGTTGCCATCTTCACATTTTGGTGATTTCATGTCGAAGCTGAAGCCTCTGCTTGGAAAGTAAGATCAGATGAGACAGTAGAACAAGCGGTATATGCAATGGCAGTTCCTTGTTACCCTTGTCCACACAGCAATCTCCATGTCCCAGGGGTGCAGAAATCCAGGGGGTCCAGGAGTTCTGTGAGACCCAAGGAAGGTGTGTCATGGCCACAGTTGAGTAAGTGAAGTGGGTCGGGGTAGAGGTGCTGATGGTACTCAGAGACTAGGTTTTCCATTCAAACCTCACGGAACGATTGGATCAAAGACAGTGACATTCTAAGAAACATGAACAACCAAAGGACCCTACCATATCTTTTCTTACTTATCTTCCTTCTCTGTATCAGCCAGATGTCTATGCTGAAAATAACGATAGAGGAGATAGTTCTCCTACCATACATACCTCCTTGTCCTTCAGGTTAACCTCATCAGCAGAGAGGGCTGGAGCCTGTGTATGCATTTCCGAGAGCAAGAACCTCAGCAGAACCTCAGCAGGCTTAGTTTTCTGACTGCCACTGTTCAGGTAAGCAACGACAACAACAAAACACGTGCATGTAAGGGCTGCAAAATAAAACTCCTGTGACTTCCATGATTCTATCTAGGAGTTCAACTCCTTTGGATTTGTATTTAAGACTGGCACTGTACAATTTAAAGATAAACTGCAATTTCTGTGATCTCAGCTACTCAGGAGAATTGCAAGTTCAAATCCAGCCTTGATAACCTGTCTCAAAATGAAAAATGAAAAGGGCTGGGGATATGGCTCAGTGGTAGAGCACCCTGGGTTCAATCCCCAGAACCATAAAATTATTTTATAAATAATATTTGATTTATAAATTGAGTTGTTTTATAACTCAGTTAAAAAATAAAGATGAATAGATTAAAACTCGGTTTAAAATTTTCCATTTTCTTTACTTAGAATGACATTAATTATAAAATTTAAAAACCTACCATTATAAGTTGTGAGAAAAACCACCAGAGAAAAGGAAGAAGCTTTACATTTCAGGACCATTACCGGCACATTTCCCTTCGTTTTTGAACAAGGATGCCAGCCATTTTATTTTGCACTGGGCGTTGTGGATTATTAGGTAGGCAGCCAGGTTTCTGGCAGAAGACCTATAGAAATGAATACTGTATGTTAAGAAAAAAATCTGTGATCATAGATCTCACCATTAACTCAAAAAACTACTCTGTTAGCAGTGCTGGGCTGCTCTGCATTATGTTTGGGTGCCAGCTGGGCTGTTGAGTGGTGCTGTATTGCTCCATGGGCAAAGGGTGTTGTGGAGGAAGCCAGTGTAGCCTGACTTGCTACATGATCTTGACAAGTCACTCACCCCCAGACCTCTATTTTCTCAATCTGCAAAAGAGAGATAGCACCTGTCTTGCTGCTCCTCAGAGGTTCCCTTAAAAACAATACATAAAAAAGTGTTTCAAAAAGTTTAAGATATTGTACTTGTTTCAAGTACTTTATAATTTTTATTACCACTAAAATACTATAAAGAATCATAAATTGCTATCTTTGTTCCTTTTGGTTTGCAAATTAATTTTGAAAGAATTCCTGCCAAATTCTCATAAGCTGAAATTCATTTTTTTCCTCCTTTAAACAAAACAAATTCAGTGATAACTGTTTGGAAGGCAATATGGAAACTCAATAGACTCACAACCCCCCTTCCATCCCCACCGCTGGCAGTAATGCAATATACATCCATGTTTTTAAGAATTGAAGTGGTTTGGCCAAAATAAGGAAGTAAAATAGGGGGAAAAAGCAGAATATAAAAATTGTTTATATAGTATTCTATGATTATACAGTTGTCAAGCTTGTGTATAGAAAAATGACCAGGAAATAAACCAAAAGCCTAACAATTAGAAAAATAAATAACTTTGTATAAGAATGAATGAGCCCTAATCACACAGACCCTATCATAACATGGTCCTACTGTTTTTATCACACCGTTTGGGTAACTTCTGGATGAAAATATGTCTCTCTGAGTGTAACAGCTGTTTATAGGCAAAAGTGTGATTTCACAGGCAAAATCTGATTAACCTGATGAAGCTACAGGAAATGTGTTCATCTTATTCTTTCAGTGGAGGTTCTCTATTATATGATAAGAACTTTATGATAAATAGCAGGCTGGTGTAATAGAATAATGATTGTATTGGGAGGGAAAATGTTTTTTTTTCCCCCTGTGCCATTGGGAAAGTATCTTCTCTTAGCTTGGGCCTCAGTTTCCCCATCTGTTCCTGGAATGCTGTAGAAAGGGCTTCCCAAGACCAACATTCTGTGTTTTGATGGGTTTGTGTGACTTTCTAACCCTTAATGCCAATGTGACTCTCAGGCCCACCTGAAGTAAGGCAATAAACTCACGTGGGGCTTCCTGGTTTCCTGTTTCTAGGTGGCTAAATTGACCCAGGCTCTCAAACATCTTATGTCCTCTTTCTTGAATGGGACCATTCTCCCAGGGTGGGAGGTTTTTCTCCCATTGCTTAGAGGGATTTGCTCTGCTTGGTCTGGCCATGTCCCCAGAACACCAGCACTGGCACACTTTTAAGTGTTTGCTGGATGTCCACTTAGGGTTTCATTCTTATTTATTTCTCCTTCTAGACTTGCAAGCTCTTTAAAGACAGAGACCCTATCAGATTCATCTCTCTTTCCACAGTCCTAGCCTCACCCCCAACCCAGGTCCAGCACCTTGTAGGAGCTCAGTCGATGGACATCCAGATATTTTGAGCCAACACAAATGATGCCAACACCCATTTTTGCTGCAGTAGATGTTCTTGCTCATGAAAGTTCCCAGGCCACTTAGATTGGTCCTAGTATCTGCCTCCAGTCCACCAGTGAGAGGAATGGAGAGGCAGCTTGTGAATTTTAGGAAAGATGGGGACAACAGCTAGAAAATGTCATGTCCCAGAAAATCCTTCCTGTCTTGACTGGAGACCACACTAATCAGGACCTGTGGCTTTCCTTATTTTGCAATGGTGTTTAAAATGGCATTTGGATTAGATCCCAATCCTATGACCCAGAAATGAAAATATTCTATAAACCCATTAATAACACCTACATTCATAATAGGCTTACATAAGAAACAACCTAAGTATCTCTCTCAGCAGAAAAGGTAAACCAGTTTGTTAGATCCTCACTAGGGAATCCTACTCAGCAAAGAAAACAAAGCAAAGTTTAAGGATGAATCTCAAAAGGTAGAGAAGGAAGACACCCAGAATACTGTTGTATAATCTACTTAAACGTAGTTCTCCAGCAGACAAATGAACTGAGGGTGCTGGAAATCAGAATAGTGATTGGCAGACCATGGGGAGACATGTTCCCTCCCAGTATAATCATTATTCCATGATACCAGCCTGCCATTTATTATAAAGTTCTTATTATATAATAGAGACCCAAGGCATGGTGCTCCACTGGAAGGATAAGATTAGCACATTTCTTGTAGTCTCAGGAGGTTAATCAGGGGGCACAGGGGAAACTTTGCGGGTGATGGAAATGTTCTGTGTCCTAACTAACCAGTAGATACCCAGGTTTCATTTACCATACTCAGTGAAGAGGACTCTGTACATTTTGTCACTTTTTAAATTAAGCCTCGATTAAAAAAAAAAAAAAAAGCCACACTATTGGAGTGAAGTTTCATCTGTCTTGTGCAGACTGGCTCTGGG
Organism: Ictidomys tridecemlineatus; assembly: GCF_052094955.1. Taxonomy (NCBI): domain Eukaryota; kingdom Metazoa; phylum Chordata; class Mammalia; order Rodentia; family Sciuridae; genus Ictidomys; species Ictidomys tridecemlineatus. The sequence continues at coordinate 138,558,144 of NC_135479.1, read as the reverse complement.
GTCAGAGACCAGGAGGGGAGGCTGTGTCTGGCTGGTGCAGCTGGACCACAGTCCTCACATCCACGAGGGCGGCCCCTGCACGTGGCCCATTTTTCAACTAGGCACTTTGCCGGCACTTGGTGAACGCCTGTTTCTCCCAGGGCTCTCTCCTGGGACCCTCAGAGAACTTATCTGTTTTCCCCTGGCACTTCTTCAGCTCTCAACTTTTCTCTGTTTTTTTTCTTCTCCAGGCTAATCCCCCCTGTGGTCCACCATGATTCATTGGGTGCAGTTTCCAAACCCTTCTTCCTCACAGTTTCCTTCCCCCAGGATAAGCTCCAGCTGTCCAGGGCCCATTTAAAGATAACTCTGAACACTTCTGCTGACTTCTACCTCCAAAGTGATTTTAGCAGGAGGAGGGAACTGCGAGTCTTAGCCTGAACAACCTTCAGGTTAAACGTTTGTTTAAAATGGAGCAGAGAAAAATGAAAATATGTTGGGAATCCCACACAGGCCCCTGCGAGTTGATTGACACACATTTAAGCAGACACGGTCTTTGTGCAATGCCAGGGGGCTGATACATTAATAGATATAATTTGTAGGCTCCCAAGGAGAGGTTAAAGAGGAGAGCACAGATTCCTTTGAGCTGACTTGGTGCTCCCGTGTCATCTGTCCCCAGACTTAATCAAGTTATCATATCAACCCAGTGTCACTTGGACCCCAGCTCTCTGTCTGAATGAGGGAAAAATTTGCAGACAAATTTCTAGCAGCAGGAAGTTGGTGCTCTCCTGCAAGGCTGGATGAAAAGCACCTGTAACCTCTCAAGGCCTCTCTCCTGCTCCTGCTGGGAGAGCAGTTCAAGTGGTTCCCTTATTTGATTACGCCTCTCAGGCCCTCTCTGGTGTAGGTATCCAATTCACCGCCATGCCCACTGGCTCCCCATGAAGCAGCAAACATTAGAGTCACTCTTTTGTGAAATTATGGGGAAGCTGAGTGGGCCAAGCGCTAGTGTGTGTGTGTGTGTGTGTGTGTGTGTAGAGACACACATGTGTATAGAGAGGAATGCTGTTAGAAAATTTGGCATTGATTTATGTTTACTTGATCTAGCACAGAATGACTGAGTGGCATCTCCAAATTCTCACAGTAATGATAATAAACAGTAGGGAGGGGGAAGAAAAGACTATTGCATTAAGTGCTCTCTATTATTATTTTTAAGAAGTTTGCAAAAACTTTTTAACAAGTATAACTTATAATCAATGGATCTAATTCTATTATAGATTTCTTTTCCCCATGACCATCTAATTCAAGTTATAGTACTATGTATTATTTTCTAATGAGCATATAAATTATGATCGTCTTTGTAACTTTTCACACCAGAGTTATTTATTGCTGGACCGATGTTGACGCCTTGCTAGAGTTGTGCATATCTTCACTTGTCAAGCAGATAGAAGTGCCGTGGTATGTGCTGTGGACGCGTGCCCTCTCCAGATTGCCTCTTAATGGTTTTCTTCAAAAAATTAAAAGAACATTTATGTTCCTATGTAATAACAAAAAAAAAAAAAAGGAAAAAGGAAAGGAAAGAAAGGAAGGGGGGAGAGAAAGCAAAAGGGAATAAAAACTCTGCAAGACAACGTTTTGTGTTCCTTTCAGGAAATGTCAACGCCATGGAGGAAAGGAAAGGCAACATCTTTCCATCCGCAGGTGCTGGAGACGCGTCTGTAACCTGGGAATCCAGAACCGAATCCGAGAGGCGTTTTCCCATCAGCCTGGCACTGCGGCTCCGGTGGAGCTGGCAGCGCTGCACACTCAGAATGAGACTGGACTTGCCCCGGGGACTCGGGGACCGTGCTGGGCTGGTAAGACGTGGAGTTATCATTCATCTATTCATTCCCAGTGGGTTAAAAAGGGAAATAGACCCTGCTGGACTCAAGATGCTTATCGATTCATCCCTTTAGCAGGCAAGCAGGAAGACGCGTAAGCCCCTCGGGTTTGGGGCTTCGGCTTGTGGAGAAGTCCTGCCCGGTTCCCACTGGGGCTCGGGAGCCAGAGGAGCTGGGAAGGGCGGCTGGACCCCGGGCGGGAAGCCCGGCGGCTTTTACTTTACGCCATAAAGGCCTTCACAATGTCTGCTGGAATTTCAACAGTTAAAGAGACCCCGCGGCACAAAGAGGCGCTGCGACAGTAATCGGGAAATAAATTTGATTTTCTGAATTCTTTGGCAGCTGGTGACAAAGGGCCAGGTATGGCGCCGCGGCAGGGATGATCCCTGCAGAAGGCGGCCGCGCGGCGGGGGCGTGCGGCCCCCCGAGGCACAAAGGCGACCGCGCTGGGAGCGCGCCACAAAGGAGCTGGGGCTCTGCGATGGCCGGGGGCGACGCAGGGCGGGAGTCGCCCGCCCCCAGCTAAGCGGGCTGTCCTGCTCCGCCACGCTCCCGCGCGGCCGCCAAGGCCAGAGGCAGAGGATCAGGGGCGCAGTGCTGGGTCTTCGACCTGGGACTTCAGGGGCCTCCACCGGGCCACGAGCAGCAGGAGACTTTTATAGCTTAAATCAATTCAAGAAATGTCAATTAACCCCTTGCCTAATTCAGCCTTTGGCTGGGGTTTTTCAAGCGTCATTGGGAAATTCCCTTCCCTGTGAGGGGCCCCAATTTCCCCCAGGCTCACCAAACCGAGGAGGCCCCCTTCCTTTATTTATAGGATTATATTTTGGCTTTTCTGATGTCTTTCCTATTTGTGTGTCTGTAAATGGCTTTCAGGGCAATGGTAGATCTTGTTCCTCTTTAAGAGACAAACCAGAAGTGCTAGGGAGAAACCCTAGGAAATGGTGCTGCTAGGCCTCTCAGGCAGGAATAAGGACTTCATTCATTCATGCACGCATGCATGCAAACACTAAGCATCCCCTTTCCCTCCAGCCCTTCACTGATCTTTGACTATTCTGATCTCCTCCAGTTACTTCACGCTTCTATGTCTGCTGCGTCCCAGCGCCTCTCCAGCGCTATTGGAATAGAACCTCCAGCTCCCCCACCAGCCTGGAAGCCCCAGTGAGGGAGCAGCATTCACTTTTTCAGCCACACGCCCCAGTCTCCTCACTTATGGAGATGCATGCCCGTGTTGAATTTTCTCAGCACCCCTCTTCGATGTTCCAGCAGCCACCACTCCAGAAGCACATCAAACTTGGGTTCCCTTCCTTTCCTGTTCAAAGTGAGGCAGTCCACAATTATTTGTAGGGGATGTCAAGAGTCCAGAAAAGCTGACTTGGATAGAACAAGATGTGTTAGCGTGCAGCTTGCTAATGCTTGTACCTTCTGTGGTGGAAGCAAATATGTAAGTAAAAAGAAGATGAGCATTATTTTCTTGTGTGTGTGTGTGGGGGGGCGGGGGTGGTGGTACTTGGCATTGAATCCGGGGGCATTCTTCCATTGAGCTATATCTCCAGCCCTTACTTTTTACTTTGAGACAGTACCTCACTAAATTGCCAGGCTGGCCTCGAACTTGCAATCTTCCTGCTTCAGTCTCCTGAGTCATTGGGATTACAGGCAGGTGCCATCAGGCCCAGCTAGAAACCCAGTATCCTTATCTGCTATTAATCTCCTGGTTATGACAGGACTTTTTTTTTTTTTTTTTAGTGGAGAAATGGAAGTCTCTTGCTGGACTAATTCTTCCTCAGACTGAATTCATTTCAGCAAAAGTTTCTGCATGAATCTTTCTCTCAGAATCAACAATATTAAATAATCATACCAAAACCTTTTGCTTAATTTCCTCAGAATATCTCAAAGAAACACTGTTTCCTGTTGGAGGCATTTCATTTCAGGTTGATGTCTCATTAATTTCAGAGTAATACAAGACCTGTGTGTAAATGCAGCGTTTGCAGTCAGCAGCACAGAGCCCGAAAATGAGGTCTAATTAAATGAGAATCTCCACACAGAACAAGTACCCTAGGAGTTCTAGAAAGATACATGATTCTCAGCTTGGCACAGTGACAGCAGCAGTGACAGTTTCTGTCTATGTCATATTTCTGTGTGTTATACTGGTAGCATGAGGATGTCATTGTCATGCTCATAGGATGTCAGGTATGGAAGCTTCTAGCTGTTATATTGTCTTAATTAGCTATTGCTACATAACAATGACCACAAACTTAGTGGCTTAAAATAACACACATTTATTCTCTCACAGTTTTGTAGGGTAGGAGTTTCATGTACAATTTAACTGGATCCCCTGTTTCCTGGCCTCTTACCTCTGGGGGAAATTAATGTAGCTTTAATCAGGTATGGGCCAAGGCTGGGGCTCATCTGAAACTTGAATGGGGAAGATCCACTTCCAAGCTCATGTGGTTGTTGACAGGATTTCATTCTTCCTCAGCCAGAGGCCACTGTCATTTCCTTCTCATGTGGGCCTCTCTAATGGCAGCTGACTCTAGCAAAGCCAGCAAGGGGCCAGTCATCAGAGAGAGTTTGCCAGTAAGATTGGTGTCACAACTCTATGTAATATGATCATGCGGGTGACATCCCACTGCATTTGCCATATTCAGTGGGTTAGAAACAAGTCACAGAACTTGTCCATACTTGAAGGGAGGGGATCCCACAAGGGCTTCGATACCAAGAGGTATGGACCTGGGGGCTTCCTCAGACTCTGTCCACCACATTCATTATACCCACAATTAAACTGATACCCTATAATACGGGTGTGCCCTGGTCACAACCTTAAGGTGTTAGTTTGGTGCCTAGACTCAAATCCAGGACTTTTATTTTGTCTTGTGCTTTTTCCTCTATAGAATACTGATAGCCTTCCATCATTGTAACAAATACCTGAGAAAATAAGCTTACAAAAAGAAAAGCTGAAAAAAGGAAAAAAAAGAAAAGAAAAACTGCTAGTAAATCACGGTTTTGCAGTTTTCAATCCATGGTCAATTTGCCCTGTTACTTTTGGACCTGTGCAGCACCTCATGGTGGAGGAGTGTAGCAGAGCAAATCCATTCATCTCAGGGCCAGGGAGCAAAAGAGAAAAGGAGGAAGGCACTGGGGTCTCATAGTCCTTCCAAGGGCATGCCCTTGTTGACTTCAAGGCCCTCCAGCAGACCCCATGTCCCAGTAGCTCCATGCTGGGGACCAAGGCTTTACCACACAGGCTTTTGGAGGACACTCAAGATCCAACTATAGACTATACCTCCATTATACAAACTTAAAACATAAGAAACCTCTGGCTTTGAAAGCAGGAAGTAGTGTTCACATAACAGTCTAGGTGAACTGCCTAGGTGAACTGCCACCCCCAACCCCAAATCTGTGTGGTCCTGACTACAAGGAAACACAGCTCCCCTGCCCCCACAATCATCCCTAAACCAAAATGGGAGGAAGTTTAGGAATCAGTGAAGTCAGGACATTTTAAGAATCTCAGGGTTTACTTAATCCCTGACCCTACCCACCCACCCTAATCCCCTTTCCCTGAGTTCTAAAAAGGAGAAGTGATTCATTCAAGCTCATAATGACACAGCCTGCTTCTCTTTCTTTTTAACACACTTGTAGCTATTTCAGAGAGTATATTAAGGAGTGGATGACCAATGGAACAGCTGGACTTAGGACTCACTCCTGTCCCTTCTCTCCATAGCAAACTGTAGCTCTGGGTCCACAGACCCATCCAGGCTGTGATTCCAAAAGGAAAACAACACAGCATGTTGCCTCTTAAGAGAAACTTGTCAGATCGTAAATTCTGGGTATGCAAAAGCTCGTGTGATCACTTGGGATCAACTTGGGATCACAGATATAGTATTGTGTAATACCACCTTGACTTCATCTCAGTAATTCAATAAGGCAAATGTTCCTACCTCACTTTAACGTACGTGTGTGTGTGTGTGTGTGTGTGTGTGTGTGTGTGTGTGTAGGGTGTTTCTGGATCCAAACCTTTGTCTAACTCAGTCACACCGCCTCTCTGCCTGTGTGTACTGGAGATAAATTTTCTGGCTTCAGATCCCTGCATTTGGCCAGTCTCCCAGCAGTTATGATCAATAGTTCCTCCTGCATTTATGCTCTTATAAAAGAGACCTCTGGCTGCATTCATGTTCCACCGTCCTCTGAGAATAACTGATAGAACAAATGAAAGGTTATAATGAGCCCTGTGCCTGTCCACATTAGCTTAGAGGCCCTCAATTACCTCTTCCCTGGCTTTGAGGAGTGAAATCACCCCACTTGTCCTGGTAGTTCAGAGAATATGATGAGGTTGCCTCTTGTATGGGCTAGCATGGGTTTCTGATCCTGCGCTGCCTTTGAGTTTTATTTCTGGGACCCACGTGAACTTTCTGAAGACATTCTTCCCCTTCCCTTCCCTTCCCTCTCCTCCCCTTCCTCCTTGCTCTTGCTCTCTCTCTTTTTCTATCTTTCTCTTTCTCTCACTCTCTTTTTAGTACTAGAGACTGAACCGAGGGGTGCCTTACCACTAAGCTATACCCCCAAAACATTTTATTTTTGAGACAGAATCTTGCTAAATTGCTGAGGTTGGCGTCCAACCTGTGATCCTCCTGCCTCAGCCTCCTGGGTCACTGGTATTATAGGTGTGTGCTACCACCCCTGGCTTGAAGGCACTTGTTTTTTAACAATCAGAAATATAGTTCAGAAAAATAGCCATCAAATCACTGGAGAAGAAATAAGAAAAGACATTTATTTTAGCAGTAAGATGATCTCTTCTGGAATTCATCACTAATTTGTGGATGTATTTCTATTTTTAAAGTCCAGATCAGCAGTAGAAGAACGTGGATTGATTCACACTGAATTTTGGGCTCGCTGACCTCGACATTCGCTGAATGTGGACTCTCAGGACTGTCCCTTTGCACCTGTTGCTCCTTGTCCTTGGAGTAGCTTCCAGCTCCTCTTTCTGACACACTTCTTCCTGCTGCCTGTTAGGGTCCAGCTGGACTGTCCCCTGCTCTGTGAAGCTGGCTGCAGTTCCTGCTTCCCACCCTTTCCTCACCATGCACACAGGCAGTCCCTCTCTGGACTCCCGCTGCCCCTCCTTGCAGCCTTATCTGCGGTCACTGTGTTTTCCTAGGAGGCTAACAGATGTGAGAGTGAGGATTTTGTCTCACTCATCTTCATAGGCTTTTCAGGACTCAGCTTATATTGGCTCACATCCATGGGTGGGTGGATTGTAAATCTTTTGAAGGAACATCTCTTTGATTGGCTGGTTTGACTTCTTTTTAACAAATAGCTTACTAGCTTTCCTCCTAGCCATTCCTGGCTAGATGCAGCCAGATATCTAACAGCATTGAAATGATATGGAGCTGCCAGGTACAAATACGTGCTTAAAATAAAATTAAGACCAGGCTTGGTGGCACATGCCTGTAATCCCAGCGGCTTGGGAGGCTGAGGCAAGAGAATTGTGAGTTCAAAGCCAGCCTCAGCAATGGCGAGGCCCTAAGCAACTCAGTGAGACCCTGTCCCTAAATAAAATACAAAATAGAGCTGGGGATGTGGCTCAGTGGTTGAGTACCCCTGAGTTCAATCCCTGGTACCCTGCCCCCGCCAAAAAAAAAAAAAAGAAAGAAAGAAAATTAAAACTTCTAGGTAGAAATGAGGTGCATATGAATCAGTGCACTCTGGAAATCAAAGATCATACTGCTAACATCCCCTGTTCCTCATCGTAGCTGACGCTGAGCACTAACAGAGGGTTCAGACAGCATGCTGAGGGCTTGGTATAAAATTATCACAAAGTCTCTCTCAGGTGCTGTTATGTGCATCTTGCAAATAAGAAAGTCAAGATGCAGAGTTGGGCTGTTACCCCAGGTCACCTGGCTAGTGGCAGAGGCAGGTGCTAGAGCCTGAGGTATCTCACCCAGAACCCAGCTCATGACCTCTAAAAGAAACAAAAACTGTGTCCCGGGCATACATTGGCTGTAATGCAATTCAGCATTGTACACTGCCATTGTGCTGTGATACACAGAAGAAAGAGATTGGGCCTCTGTCCCTGAAGGTTTTTTTTTTTTTTTTTTTTTTTTTTTTTTGTACTGGGGATTGAACGTGGGGGCACTTAACTACTGAGCTGCATCCTCTCCTTTTTTTTTTTTTTTTGTATTTTATTTAGAGACAGGGTCTCACTGAGTTGCTTAGAGCCTTGCTCAGGCTGGCTTTGAACTCACGATCCTCCTGCTGCAGGAGAATCCCAAGCTGCTGGGCGTGGGCCACCGTGCCTGCCTGGTATCCCTGAGGTTCTTGAATGAGGGGCAGGGATGGGAGCTTAGACAGGCACACAAGTTGTTGGAATGCAGGAGGAAATTAAAGTGTCATAAAGAAGACAGTGTGCCATGGGGGTCCTAGAGAAAGCAGGAAGCCATACAGAGGGTCAGGGAAGGCCGAATGGAGTGGGTGGCACATGAGATGAGACTTGAGGGACCATCTGCAGGAAGGGATCTGGATGGAGCTGCAGGGCCAGGTGGGAGCAGTAGTGTAGAGCCTGGAAGGGTGGGTGTGGCCAGGGCTGTGTGCCCAAGAGTTTGTGGTCAGTCTGGTGAGCAGGGCTGGGGCTATTTTAAGTTAGCCAGAGGACCTGCTGTCCAGATGCATGGAGCACTAGAGGTGGACCTGAGGCTCCAACCAGCTCCCGACCCCTCCCTCCTAGCTATCTCCACTGTTGCTTTGTAGATTTCTGCTCCTCCTACACTCACATTTCCTGTGCTCCTCCCCGTTACCCTTTAATTTTGATTTGCAAATTCTGTGGGGATTTCTTCTTACCCTTCATATATCTAAAGGGATCAGCTCGTCTTTCTGCTACCCCTGCAGCTGGCCCCACCTGGTTCCCTTCGCTCCCTATCCCAGCCCTGTGACCCTTCTCAGAACTCTCCCTGCCTGCTCCTCTGCACTTCCAGGAACACTCAGCCCCAACTTTAAAACATCACTCAAATGCTCCTTTTGGCCTCTCTAGGCCTAGGTAAACATTAAAATTCCATTGTCTATAAAGCGAATAAAAATTCAGTCATGAGAATCCATATAAGGGGCTTTTAAATGAAGTAATGCTCAAGAGTTCAGCCTGGAAGGTATTCAAGGCAAGGGGCTCAGGTCTACCATCCCCAGCCCAGATAACTCGCCCCCTCTGCCTGAATGCGCCCAGCTCATCCTCTGGAAGGTGGGCAGATGGCCCAGCAATGTGTGAGCAGCTTCGCCTCCTTCCTTCCTCCCTGTTGCAAGCAGCCAAACCTGCTGGAGAAGCCTAGGCCACACAACAGGAGTTGAGTTCACTCACTGTCTGTGCCTGGTGGCTTCTGCTCATTCATGTCTTCCATTCCCTGTGGCAAAAGGAGGTTGTGTGGAAATCCAGACATGCTCTGAAGGGGGTGTCTTGATTTATTTTTTATTTTTGGATCCCTTGTCATGGTTCCCTGCACACGGGAGTTATTCAATACGTGTTAGCTGGGTCACTCCCTTCCAGTCCACTAAACTCCACGTACTTGAAATCCTGGATAACTTGCTCTACAAGAGCAGTCCCAGGCACCCCAGCGCCTTCTGCCTGGCTCTGTAGGTCTTGTTTCCTGGAATTGTCTTTATGTGCTCAGCTCTGCTCAGACTTCTTCCTACTTACCATGCCCTGCTAAAGCTACTTGACTCTCAAAATGGAGACCTTGAGTTCAAACTACCCAAGTAAACACAAACTCCAAAGTGATGTACAAATATAGGCAAAAACATCAAGAAATGATGGATTTTCTATGAAGGATCATATGAGATAGCAATAGTAAAAGGAATGGTGGGCTAAGGAACCACTTTTAAGTATTCAGACAAAGCAAATGAAAAAGAATTGGTTATAGTAATATTAAGAGAATAGGCATCTTTCTTAAAAAGCATTGATGAGGTCTGTCTTGTAGATTTCTAGTCAGAAAACATATTTTGGTTGTATGATTTCTATTCTGTCTACTTCCAGAAATGGTTTGAGAGATATAGAACAAGTCAACAGGAAAAGAGAAATAATTCATTACATATTCGCCCAAGCTTTAAAACTGTGTGACCTCTTCTCCTCTGCCTCCCATGTGTGAGATGAAGGGGTTAGAACAGGTCATCTGTAAAGTTCCTGTTGGCACCAACAGGCTGTGGTTGATGGAGAGCAGCATGATTTCTTATAGGAGTGAGTTTACTTTCTGTGTATGTGTGTGTGTGTGTGTGTGTGTGTGTGTGTGTGTGTGTTTTAATGGAGCAGGGCACTCATTCATTACTGGCCATTCTTTAAGTATATTTTTCTCTGATTTTCCTCCAGGGTCAGGGCTGCCATCTTCACAGTAACTGGCACATAACAGATGCTCAGCAAATATCATCTAATGAATGGACAGGGAAGGCAGGTGATTTCAAAGAAGGAAATAGAATTCTCCTATTCTTGAAAGGAAATTTCCTGGGAGAAAAAGATTTTAAACCTGTCTGAACACTTTCTTCTGGGGTCTTTTCCCCTGTCATCTAAAGTTGGTGTAAGCCTTGAAGCACAGCAGGTCACCCCTGTGCTGGGTATTTTCCGTTTTTATTAGCTTTCTGACTTCTTTTGGATTCAGCTGGTGTCTTCCTGGTTATCTTGATCTCTGACAACAAGGTAATAAAATAAGCAGCTTTGCTGCTTGACGGGGAGGAGCTGTCCATGTCCACCTGGCCACGTGTTCAGAAGTGCCTGGATTGTTGTGGTTCAGGGGTTCTCACTCCTTCTGAGCCACAGAGATGTCAAGACATTTCTTCAGTGGAAAACTCAGTCATCCATCCTGATGTTTTGTCTTTAGGAGTAAATATCTTGTACATATATACATCAAGATTCTTATTGTGGAGTCTATTGATTTTATAGGGTCCAAAAAGATTCTGAAAAGTGGACACAATATGTCGAGACTAATCCCCCACGGAGACTGAGGGATTTTCTTCCCATCAGAAGAAATGTCACAGTCTTAGTTTGGTCAGTTTTTTTTTTCCTTCCTTGGTAGGAGGTAGGTAGCCTTACACCACCTTTGAATTCATTTTCCCTTTTGGAAAAAAAAAATTCATAGGATCACACAAATGGAGACCACTGCTCTGAAGCTTCTTTCTTTCTTTTCTTTCTTTTTTTTTTTTTTTTTTTTTTTTGCATTTAGCATGATGTTTCATGCACGAATTCCATAGTATCTTCTCCTTCGAGCCTGGAAAGGGTCCTAGACAATGTGGTTTCCAAGATTTGCTGACTACTGGAGTCCTAGCCAAGGGAGGTCAAGTCCTGAACAGATTCAGTGAGCAGAACCCACTCTGTAAACCCAAGTCAAGAGCCTGGAAAAAGGCTGGACAAGTGTTATGCCTTGCTTGGCGGAGCAGATAGAATGAGGAGAAAAAAAATAAACAGACAGAAGATGATGACTAAATTCAAAAAGTGAAATTCAGAGGTAGACAAGTACAAAGAGGGGTAATATCGTCACTGGAGTGAAATTAAGAAAGGGAGACCTGAATAGAAGAGGACCTGTGCAAGTGGGCCCAGTCTTTTGTTTATATAGCGGGAAACTGAGGCGAGGAAAAGGGCCAGGATAGCTCAATGTCACACAGTAAGTTAGAGACACAGCGGGGGTGGGAACCGGGTCTCCTGACTCCAGGGCTGCCCACAGGACACCATGAGGTCAGCCCAAACTTGTTCCTCTAAGATGGCGTATGTTTAGTGCAGTCAGAGGGTCAGAGAAGAAAAAGAAAGTTGGTTAGTTGTGGTTTGCCCACTGCACTGGGCCCTGTAAGCACTCTTTCTCTGAAGAGTGGTTATGAAGGTTGGTTCCACTGGCCTCCTAATTCTTCTGGAAGCTTCAGCAAAGAGAAAGGGGAAAAAAGAAGAAAAAAAAAAAAAGTAAATCTTCTGTTTTGGATCATGAGAGGAACCCAGAAGAGGCCCCACTTGAAGGCTTTCCTCGGAGAATAAGATCTTCCCCAAATCTGTAGTTTCTTTGAAGCTTTTTCTTTTAATTTTTTTTTTCAGACTTTAAATAGGAAGCAACTCAAATATTTCTTTGATGGCATGTGCTTCTTCATTTGATTGGCTGGCAGACAATATCATGAAAAATCTGACTGATATCTTCTCCTTCCTCCTTCCCTGCTCTCCTTCCCCCTGGCTGAGTCCAGGACTTCCTTTCATGCCAGGTCCTTCCTCTCCAAGTCCAAACCACGGCCTGGGGGCGCCTAGCCTATGATAGTCCTGCTTCCAGGAAGGCTGTGGCATCCGAATACAGAGAGCCAAAGGATCTACTCCTATACCGAGTCTCAGGGGGATGGGGCTGGAAGAGTCACCAAGGCTTTTGAAGGTCTTAAATTGCCAAATGAAAGAGTTTTCTCTTGATGCTCTAGACCATGGGTGGCCAGAGAAGTCTTTAAAGGAGAAGCATCATGATCAGGTTGAGTGTCTAGACAAGACTGTGGAGGAGCTGTGTCCAATTGGAGTGGCAGAGAGATGGCTGCCCAGGCTCGGGATGCTCTGTAGGAGAGGTCCTGATGGCTGGACCTTGGGTCGTGCCATAGTGACGACAAAAAGGAGATGGATTCAGTGCATATAAAAGGGAGATTCAAAAGGATCTGGCTGTGATGAGCATGGAGAGGGTGGAGGGGATTATTTGGTTGAGGAGGAGGAAGTGGGCAGGGGAAGTCCAGGAACATCAGGTTTCTGGCTGGGAGCTAGAATACATCCAATTAAGTAAGGAGGCAGAGATATGGCAGGATGGGAGCTATGAAGGAGAAGGAATGGTGCGTTCCTCTTGGGGCATCCTGAATTAAGGAGCTCTTAGGACATGCAGATAGACATGGGATAGACAGGTTTGGGATCAGGAAGGCACCACAGCTAAGCATCCGAACCAGCTAGCCAGATGGTGATGAAGCCAGGTGCAGGGGACTCTGGTGGGTTTATGCCTAGACGTATGTCCACTACCCTAATCAGAGTCTCTGTGTCCTCTACACTGTCACCCCATTGATCCTTCTGAAACACTCAGCTCAGACTGAATGTACTACCAGTGTGCACAACCTTCAGTGGGTTTTTAATGCTCAATGAAAGACTTTTTCCAAGGTCTTTCATGCCCTAGCCTCTCTCTGCTCTTCTAGAATTGTTTTTATCTCCATACAAACACCCCATGCACCTTACGAATTAAACTATATCTTTTCTTGAATATACTCATTCTTTTCTGTTTGCTCAGGATGTTTCTTTCACCTTTTCCTCTTGAAAGCCTATCCTGTCCACAGAGAATCAGATGAAATCTTCCTTGGTCACCTGCCCCCCTATAGTGATCTTTTGGGTCCTTATGCCTCCTGATTTGAATTGTGACATCCCTCCATGTACCATGGCCACATGGTTGTGATCCTCTTCAGCTCCCAAAAACAATAGGGCTAAGTTTCATACCACAGGCCTCAAGGAAGGGATGTAAGGAAATATAGAACTAGGAGAATGATTATTAAGACAGACCTTGGCTTTTGAGTTTTAAAAGTCAAGGATATGAAGTTCTAAGGACTTGGACTTTTGAGTTTACATTTTATGTGATAAATAATAGATTATTTGGAAACAGATGTGAAGCCAGACTTCCTAACTCCCAGATTAGAAGCAGATTCTCCAGATTGAGTGAAAGGAGAATTGGAGGGATCAGTCTCCAGGAATCCTACAGGCCGGGGTCTGGTGGGCACCAGCTGCCACTGTAGCTACTCAGTCTCTATCCCAGGAAGTCTTTCTCCCACTACCGCATGAGCTGACTTTGCAGTTGGAACATCACCAGGGACCCTCCATCAAGGTAACTCCTGTCAGGTCCTGAAGACATTGTCTAGTCTCTTTCTGGGTTGCTCAGATGGACAACTCCCTTTACCATTGTCTAGGACCCTACTGTGAATTCTACTCATATGTCCTAAGATAAAGGGTGGGATTCCAGACATCCAATTGTCTGCTAATGATATAACTCCTGCCCTACACCGTGTTTGTACTTCTAGGATAGCTCAGAATCCCCTCTGGCAGAAATATACTCTGTCCCTGACTTTTCTACTACCTTTAGATTATGATCTTTCTCATACTATGGATACTTGTTAGGTTGGGTATCTTTGGGAGCCTCTCCATTCTTCCCCACTTTTCTCTCTTCTCCAGAGGCTGGTCAACCAGGACTCAGGCCTTTGGATTTCCTGTTGACTCAGACATCAGGGAGCCCTGGTAGGGAGGGGGAGAAGGCATTCAGGGCAACAATTCCTCTGGCTGCTCCTTGTCAGGTAGCTGCTCTCAATGGGATCCTCCCTGACCTCCTGTCTCCTTTGGAGTTCCTGTCACCTTAGTCTTATCTTGCTCCTTCTGAACAGTTCTGTTACCAGCAGCCTCAGACACCACACTTATCTCTTGTTTTCCTCCACCCTTGTCTGTATCTTCATAGCCAGTGCCTTGGTTAAATCCTCCTTGAATTATTCCGGTTCAGATGGGACATCTGTTTTCTAACGGAATTCTATTGCAGATTCCATTTTCCAAAAATGGTTATGATAGTATCTGCCCTTCCACGGCTCTCCTTACAATGTGACTTTGACAATTCACCCTCAAGAGGAAATGACACTGTGACTTCTGACTAGTCATAAAAGATGATACTGCTTCTGCCTCATTCTTTGGGAACACTTGCCTTTGGAGCCTGGGCCTGTCATGTAAACAGTCTGACTTCCTGGCGACTGCTGTGCTATGAGGAAGCTGAAGCCAGACCCTGAGTGTGACCAGTGGAGAAGCCCTGTGGCTAACTGAAGAGACAGAGTCATGACCAATGCCCAGAGGCTTCAGTGCCCCCTGACTGCAACTATCAGAGAGACCAGGGCCAGAATTGCCCAGCGGAGCCCTTCCTGAATTCCTGTCTCACAGACACCACGAAAGAACTCGAATAATCACTGTCGTACGTGGCTCTCTGCGGAGTGATTTACTATACAGCGACAGACAACTGCCACTGACGGATATGCTTCACAGACATCTGCAGATGTGCGTCTGCAGGGGCAAACAGAAGGTGTCCATTCTGGGTGGCAAGCTTCCTGTGATGAAGGGATTGTGCCTTATTGTATTCTCCAGAGTGGCCATCACACAGTGGTCCATTCATGAGTATTTGTGAATGGCCCAAAAGATGTGCCAATGAGAGTTTTGGTCTTCAAGGAAGATGTGGGCATTCTGATCACGTAATAAGTAAGAAAATGGAGGTCATTGCATTGCTGATCCCATGAAGGACAGACTGTGGGTTCTGTTTCCACTTACAAGTGTGTTTCTTTGAGCCCTGATGATGAAAATCAGATCTCTTTCTGATTCAAGATATTCTTTTGAACTAATATTTTCATTAAGAAGCTGAATACTAATTGTACTAAAAGAGATAATGGACTTTCCCAAAGACTCATCCAAACCTCCACACTAAGAGTGGCTTCCCTGTTTTCTCTCTCACGTGTGTGTGTGTGTGTGTGTGTGTGTGTGTATGTGGTCAGTTCAAGGCCAGAAAAAGAACTGCCCCAAACTGGGAAATGGAGTTCAGTGTGGGGAAAGAGGCCACCGCTTGGGTAACATTCCTGCTTGGGTTTGGAAACTGGGTGTGCCAGAAATTTCCTGGAAAGTTTATTTTTGCTGAGTTTTAAGCCTGACTTCAGACCATTAGAGCTCTTGGATAATGCCAGTTTGTTCAAACATGCAAAGAGCCAGCTGTCCCTAGAAATGAGATTATCTCTTGCCAGCTGAGAGTTTTGTGGTCTGGCTCGTCTACGTGCTTGAACGCTAAACTTTTAAAAGTAAATTGTAAGTAAAGGTCAGGGAGATGTTGTGTGGCCCAGAGGCAGGGCTGATATGAGTCCATCTAAATCAGTGCCTTTCCCAGGGGACCTTATGCACATGCAGATTCTGACTCAGGGAGTCTGGAAGAAGACTTCAGGTCCCATGAACTGCCAGGTGAGGCTGAGGCTGACCCATTGACTACATTTTGAGGAGTACCCTTTGAGTAGGGGCTCTGCTCATTCATCTTGGGGAGGTCCCTGACTGAGTGGCCTTCAATCTGACCTACCTCCACTGGGCAGTCTTTCCAAAGTGAGAGAGATGTACTCAACCCAACCCCAATGGGAACAAATAGCAATTTATAACCGAAGCACCAGCAGGGTGGCAAATGGAAAAGGACTGAGAGGGAAGGATCAGAGGTTTTCTGGATAAACAAGCATGGTAGGATTATTGGTGAAGGCAGGCCAAGGTGATAAGGTCCCCAAAGAGATTTTACTGAACTCACTTAGCTGGATTCTTGCTTAAACAGGATCCTCCAAGGACAGAGAGGGAAGCCTGGCATAGGGCCTTGTCAAGCAGAGGACTCTGAGGAGCCCAGTTGAAGTTGTTGGCAAAAGAGAGACCTTGGTCACTGTTTGAAATAAAGATTGTAATAATAACAACTAAATTTACCCAAATTCACTCTGGCCAAGGCTTGATGTGTTGTACTGAGTCAATTAACCCTTACAATAACCCGGCCACAGTGGGCCCTTCTTAGGAGAGAACCAAAGCAGATAAGGTTAAGTTCCTTGCCCAAGACAATCCAGCTCTCATGGAAGAGCACTGAGACTGGTTGTCAGACATGGGAGCCCCAGGTCCTGAGGTGGACATGGGAGGGCCCTGGACAGAGCTGAGGGTCATGTCCTGAAGCAGGCTGGGGGAGAGCATAGAGGGTCAGCCTTGCCAACTTTTTGACAATCCCTAGAACAATATGGCTGCATGTTTGTCCTGAAGAGGGTTATGTTGTCCACATTAAAATGTCACCCATGTCTTTCTTGAGCACTTAGGGCACATGCAGTGTTGTGTCAGATTCTGGGCACCAGGGCTGCACAGCCAAGTATGCTGCATTCCTATCTCCAGGGTGATCAGTGTCTGGGAAGAGGGGAAGCTGTTTTGGTATCAAAATGACATACAAACCACACAACCATCTGCTGCCAATCTTGTTGCCATTTTAATGATCCTCAGACCTATTTCCAATGTTGAAGTTACAAAGCCTCCATCCCTAAGCATTGGCTCTCAATCGGTGCCTGGTGGCATCTCCTGGTCATCCCTTGCACATTCCTGCCTCTCTGTATTAGCCAGTTCTATGTTCTCCTTCTGGAGTCCCGTTCAGCCCTTCCCCCCTATCTAAATCCTACGTTACTCTGAGGCAGGACATTTCTTCTAGAAAGACTGCCTGGGTTTCCCAGCAACATCTGTCACAGGGGTCTACCCCTATCGAGTGTGACCAACTGTCCCAGTTTGCCTGGGACTGAGGATTTCCTTGTGTATCACATTTCTATTGTTGCTTAACAAGTGACCACAAAGTGAGCAGCCCAGGACAACACCCACATTGCTTATAGTTCTCTGGGCTTGGCATGGTATGGCTGAGCTCTCTGCTCAGGTTCTCAAAGGCTGTTAACTGAGTTGTCCCCAAGTGGAGGAAGTCCATGCTGAAGCTCGTTCAGCTTGCCAGCACAATGCAGTTTCTTGCGACAGAGGGCAGAGGTCCCATTTCCTTGTCAGCTCTCAGCTGGAGACCTCTCTAAGCTTCCAGAAGCCACGTTTCTTGCCACGTGACTCTCTCTGGTTTCAAAGCCTCTAGAATCCTGCTTCAGACCACACTTGACTTCTCTGCTTGTGACCTGTAGACCCAGATTTAAAGGGCTCCTCTGAATGAAGGCAGGCCCACTCAGCCAATTTCCCTATCAATTTCATCTTCATCACCCCTTTCCGATAATACCTAGATTTAAGGTGTGATTGAATAGCTAGAGGTGTGTATACGGGTAGGGCTGAGAATCTTGGGATTCATCCTAGAATTCTTTCTCCCTGGATGCAAGACTCTTGGTGATCAACCTGTGATGGTCCCAGGCAGACTTGCACTCTTTGTCACTCTGGCAATGGGTTCAGCACAGGCAGGTTCATGATTCATTTCTCTTCCCTATCTCTGATCCTGGCCCTCAGCTCTGCACATAACAGGTCTTGGTCAGATGTGCTAAAGCTAAGTGATGATAGACATCGTGATAGACATCAGCATCAGGCAGAATCAGAACAAGTGGGACATAGTGATAGCATAGGTACTGAGCCAGATGAAGGCAGACTCAAATCCTAACAGATCTGCTCTGTGATCTGTGACTTTGTACCTATATTCTCTGGGCTTTGTACATACATTTTTTCCAATAACATAAAGATAGTAACGATACTTATTTAATAAGGTTGCTGTAAGGATTAAATAAAATCATATGCATTGACCATTAAATCATAGAGAAAGTGCTTGGAGAAGCTAGATATTAGCATTATTACTAACCATACCAGAGCCAGATAAGTATTGAAAACGGCCATTGCCCATAACGCCATCTCTAGGGCAGGCTGCAGGGAGAGGGGCTAGCTGGTGATTGCCCATAATCCCCCAGCACTTTGAAAAATAGAAGGGTTTTCCTTCAATGATGTCCAGCCCAACCTAGGTAACTGAGCTCTCCTCTGCAAATTCCTTTGATAATTTAGTGCAAGAAACACATCTTCCTTTAATTTAGAACTTTTGGGTGGTACAGCAGTACAGATGTTAAATATTTTCTGCGTATGACTCCAGAGGGTAGGGGGTGGGTTGGTAATTCTGAATCCTTTGAACATCTTAGGGTCTCTCTGGATGAAAGGTACATGTTGAATGTGGCATTTTATAAAATTAAAAGAAAATAATTTTCTGCTAAAACGGCTGTGGGGTCTCTGCAGACCAGAGGGATGTCTCGAAGCAATCCGTGTACCTCAGAGCACAGGGCCTTTTGGAAAACATCTGGAAACTGCACATCCAACTTCATACACGGCAAATCAAGTATGAAGTTGTTTATTGAGGAATTCCTCAGTTTCAGGGCATTTCATGGCAAAAAAAGGGACCTTCTTCTAGTGCAAACTTGTGCTATGAAAAGTGTACTCAAAGGGCTTTATTGTTCCAATTAAAATAATTTCAACTTTAAATGATTCTTTGCAAAACAACACACAGACACAAACAAAAGACATCCAAACTTCCCCTCCTCCTCTTCTTCCTCCTAAAGTACACAGCTTTAGCCTTCAAGGGGGGATTTGCTGCCTTTGTCCAGAATCCAGGTGGTCACACAATCAGCAAACCAATAACAACTACAGACACTGCGATTTTCTACTTGGCTGCCATAAACAAACACTGAGCAATGGGGCAGAGAAGACCTGCAGCATCCGCAGCTTGAATAGAGGAGCAAGACAAACAGAATCACGTCCCAGGATTTAGACTAGGCCCTAGGCAGCTCCAGAGCAGAAGAAAGCAAGAAAAAAAAGGAGGGAGAGAGGGAGGGAGGGAGGGGAAGGGAGGAAGGGGAAGGGAGGGGAGAAGAAGAAAGAAAGAAAAGGAAGGGAGGAGAAAGAACGATAGGAGGGAGGGAGGAAGGAAGGAGGGAGGGAGGGAAGGAGGGAGGGAGAAAGACAGTCTTCCTCCTCCACCTCCCTTCCTCCTCCTCCTCCTCCTCCTCCTCTTTCCTTCAACCCAAATGTTCCGAGGAAGGCTCCCCTAATACCTAAGCTTAGTGGAGCTTAGTGAACTGTAACAGGCCCAAACAGGGGCCATTGTGACCTCTATGATGGATCACTTTTGTGTCCCTAGGGAGACAGACTTTCCTCACTCTCTGCCACTCCTACCCTTCCTGCAGATATTTAGGGAGTTGAAGTTGAGGGGAAATTAAAAGAGGGGAAAAAAATGCCTTTTCAAGTCAGTTTATTTATGTGGATTGTATTTCCCATCATGAGGGTTATTTTATCGAAGTAGCTCTTAGAGCTATGAGTTGTCCTGCCCTCCTTTTCCATGTCATTTAAAATAAAGTTCCATTCCCAAAAGACTTTGATGTAATTTACAGTAATGTTTAAAAGTGACAGTCTCTGGCTGTCTCTGGGCCAGAGAGGACTTCAGAGGTCATTTAAGTGCAGGGTTCAGGTCAGGCCTGTTTATCAGCACCTGCCGGAGCTGTGGTCAGAATCCGGGGCTGACCCCCACTTGGGGAACCTGATATGGCCTGCTGGAGGAGCCACATCTATGAAGAACAGGTGGTCTAAGCCTGCTGCCCACCCCTATGACCCCCAATTTATATACGTGAAAATTGAGTTCCGGAAAGAGGTTGGTGATCTGCCCAAGGTCACCCAATAAATCAGTGGCAGGGCTTCCAGACTCTCAATCCTGGATGGTATCCATGGCCTGTTAATCCCCTGAAAAGTTCTCTTTGGTACAGGGAGGGACCCTGACAACTCCCCAGCAGTGGATATACTGCGCTCTCAGGTGAATGCAGTGGCCACGTCACCAAGGGCTCAGAAGGGATAAACACAGCAACGGTGATGTCAACACCCTTCGAATTTACAGGGAAGCTGCCTCTTCTAGTGACCACAGAAACATGTCACAGAAACATTCCTTAGAGGAAACTCGGTTCCTTGCCCGGATGGCTTCATCTGGTTCTAGAGCCTTCACTGAACCCCATCCCCAGTCCTATTTTGTATTTTATTTAGAGACAGAGTCTCACTGAGTTGCTTAGCACCTCACTGTTGCCGAGGCTGGTTTTGAACTCGTGATCCTCCTGCCTCAGCTTCCTGATCTGCTGGGATTACAAGCATGTGCTGCCTCCCCCAGCTCTAACAGCTAAACTTGAGCTTCACAGTAGCAGCAGTATCATGGCTGGTGGACTCTCTTTTCTCTTCCCTTTCTTTCCCCTTCCCCTTTTCTGCTTCCTTCCCTCTCTCCCTCCTTTCTTTCTCTCAAAAGAAAGCTATTCTTTCCTTTAGCCTCCAATCCGTAGACTATCTTTATTTCCTGGCGCTTCCTGAGCCAGGAGAGCAGAGCAGTGCAGCTGTGAGTGAAGCTTGTGGCCGCAGCGCCTGCCTGGATTTATAGCTCCTTCCCTTACCAGAACCAACCAACAGGCAGGCAAAGGTTTAGCATCACTCTTGGGTTCTGCTGTCTGCATGCAGGAGAGGGAACAGTTTTCCGTTCTAAAATATAATTTTCTAAATAGAATTTAATCCTAAAATGAAATAGTTTGTTCATAATTTGGCAAACCAATGACGGTTGATTCTCTTTCTCACTTGCTCTTTTTCCACTTTTGTTCTCTTTTCTCTCCTTTGAAGAAGGAGCTCCAGGAACCCTGCAGTATGACGATTTGATGACCTTAGCCCAGGTTCGGGCACCTGGCTGGAGGTCAGGGCTGGTAATAATCCACAGTTTGCACTGTGTGTGCAGCGGGCTCTTTCCTGGAGTCCCCCTGTCACATTTCATTTTATGTGGGACAGCGAAGTAAAGGCTACCGTTTCTTGTGAGGAGAGACTGGATTTGGTGATCTTATTCCTGGGTTTAAATTCTCTTCTCCCCCACCATTATACAATCCCAGAGATTGTTTTTCATTCTGATGTTGGGTAGACCTCCGTGCATTTTGAGGGACCTGAACATCCCTGTCACAGCTGAAATAAAACCCATCGACTTCTCCACCAAATCAATTCCTTCTCCCACCAACAATTTTTCTTTTTCTTTTGATCATCTCAATTTTGTCACCTGGGAGTCGATCTGCATTCAGTGCTGAGCCGTATTGGAGACTGAGACAAAAGACAAAAATTTGTCATACATTATATCTTTATTTACAATTTTAATATTGCATGCATAATGAATGTTGATGTTAACTTTTATTTTAAAAATATGTTAAAATATTATTTATCTTGATTACTGAGTTTTTCGACACCCTCTTAAATTTTTCATATTAGGCTTGGATTTCTTAATCCCTCTTGACCCTCCTTATTCAACTTGGCTGGAGATCAAGTCCTAAAGTCCTGGAAATTCTACCTTGAAATTCACTGATAGTTCCTTTCTTTAGTCAGGACAATAGCAACTCCCTCTTAACCTGTCTTCCTGTTTCCATCGACCCTTACTTCCTATCAGTTCTTCTCCTCCAATGACCTCAGGGTGCCATACTCCAGTGACTATGGCTGACATACTCATTTGTCCTCCATCCACGCTGTTCCTTCCCCCTTCGGTGGGGCTGACTTCATTCCCAGTTCCAGGGTGGGTCCTGGATGGGGTAAGGCTCAGCTACCAGCTCAGGATGGCTCCTATCAGTGGGGCCCAGGATGTTTCTGGATGCTGCAGGAGGGAAAGCCCCTCTCTCCTTCCCTCTGAGCTATGATTTGTGCAGCCATCAGGCCAGAAGTGCTACAGAGATCTGGCTGCTGAGTCATCAGGGATGAGGGTGACGCACAGAGAAGAGTAGAGTCAGGAGAATAACAGAAACACTGTTGAGAGATGATCTAATGTGATCTGAAATGCCCTGCTTCCGGACTTTTCCACCAAACAAGCCTGCCACAGTTGCTGGGTCCTCCCTGAGGTAGAGGCACAGTGGTCCATGGATAGGTGGAGCTGTGGTTTGAATGTAGTTTGTCCCCTCCGAAGCTCATGCTGACAGTTGGTTGCTCTTGCGGTGGTGTTGGGAGATGGGGCCTTGAAGGGGTGATTGGGTCGCTAGGATGAATGCCTTTCTCTTGTGAGTTCTTACTCTGATGGAACTGGATTAGTATCCCAAGAGGGTTGTTGTACAGCAAGGCTGCCTTTGTGTTTGGCCTCCTTCACATGTGCCCAGTTGCCCTTTCACCTTCCACCTGTTGTGGCATCCTCACTGGACGCCATCATTGTGTTCTTGGACTTCCATTTCCAGAGCCGAGAACTAAATAATCTTCTTAATAAATTACCCAGGCTCAGGAATTCTGTCACAGCCACAGAAAATGGACTAAGACAGACTAATTATTTCACCAGGACTCTATCATCAGGCTTTAAGATTATTTCTGTTGTTTGTTATTATAAATAATTCTGCAATAAATATCTCTGTGTTGTTGTTTTGCATATCTATAATAGAGTGTGTAGATAAAATAACTGGAATTGGAATTACTGAGATGAAGGGTTTCACATGCATACAATTTTATTCTGATAGAAACTGCCAGATTATATTCTGAGGAGGGCAAACCACCAGTAAGAGAATTTGAGAGTACTCAGGAGTGAGATATTAAATATACTGAATAACACCTGCCAATCATTGCAGATGTTAGCTAGCTACCTGAGGTGCTAAAGCCAGGTCTTGGGAGGTCCTCTGCTGGACCACGTGTTACCCTTTAGTGGTTGAGGGTGAGGAGTCAGGATTCCCAAGGGAGATACTAGGGTGGCTGGGTCAATAGAGCACACAGAAAAGGGTTCAGGTTAGTAGCTATGGAAGGACTTAAGCACGTTGATCTGTTTTCCTCTGTCTGCACCAATACAAGAATATTGTTTTTTGTTTTTTTTTAAGAGTGATCCAGTCTTTCTGTATGCTTTTTAGCATTTAGAATTTCAGTACTTTTAATTTTTATTTTGCATTTGTTTTAATTAGTTACACATGAGAGTACAATGACCTTGACATATCATACATTTGAATCAGATGGGATATAATGTCTCATTTTTCTGATTATACAGGTTGCAGAATCACATTGGTCATGGATTCTCATATACACACACAGTAATAATGATGTCTGTTTCATTCTACTATCCTTCCTATCTTCCCAACCCCTCCCCTCCCCTCCCATCCCTTCTCTCTACCTAATCTAAGGTAACGCTATTCTTTTTCTTTTTCTCTCACATCTTCATACATATATTTTGTATAACAATGAGGGTCTCCTTCCACCAACAAGAATATTGTTTTGAAAGCTATGCAACTTTGTCTAACTTTATAGTAAGTGGTGCTGTTTAGTGAGTTTCTCTTTATTGTTCTTTTTCAAAAATTCTCTTGGTTATATTTTTCTCTCCCAGCTAAAGTTTGTGCAACCGACTTCTAGATGTCTAATTTCATCTTCTGCTAGAGAAGGAATGTGCCGTCCTCTCCTGAGGTAGATCTTTGACCAGGTCTCCCGATCATTCTATGGGATATTTTTCTCGTTTAACTAGTTAAAACCAAGAGTAGAGTAACTATTTAGAATAAAAGTCAGAGAAGACGATGCAAGATAAACAACAATGGGAGAAAAGAGAAGTCTCTCATCCTGCTGTGTCCCATCTTGCAAAAGAGAACCCTCGCATCCAGACAGTTGAAGATGCGGGGGAGGCCACACTGAGAGTGGGTGGCAGATCAGGAGACAAAGGGTGATGATCCTTGGCCCAGGGCTGCCCCAGGCCTGGTGGTGTCTGTTGCGGGGCTTTGACTCAGCCCTGGACAGCTGCCAGGGCATGCTTGTGAGGCTGAGTTCACATTTCCTGCCTGCTCCCATTACTAGTACGGCGGGGATGAGATGGCGTTAGAAGGGGCCTGAGCCCTCTCAGTCAGTATCCCAGCCCTTCTGGAGACACTGTTCTGAAGAAGAATGCCCCCCTGTCCTGCTATGTCTTCTTCATACCACCTTTCATCCCCTGAAATACTATTTATTATTTCTATTCTCCATGTCCCAGAATGGGAGTTCCGTCAGGACAAGAACTTTGTGACTATATCTCCACATGGCTAGAACAGTGCCTGCACATCGTAGCTGCTCCATAAATCACTGAGTGATGGAGGACTTGCTTGTTTCTCCAAGAGGATGAGGAAGGTGACATCAGTGAACAGCACAGCCCTGTTAAGGGTATAAGTCGAGCTGGAAATCAAGTGGGGAAGCAAATAGAGATTAAGGACACAGTCCAGGAATCTTGGCACCAAAGCTCAAGGACTCCAACCAAATAGCCCTTCTACAATTAAGCAATTCTTTCTACCTTTCACTAGATTTCTTTCCCAAATGTTGAGGAGGAACAAAAGTGGGGAGATTTGTTTATGATTTTGAGGGGGAACTGACAGATGAACGAACAAAAACAATGAGGCTCAACCCAGTCACAGTTGCTTGAGAGTGTAGAAGGGAAGGAGGAGAGACGTCCCAGAGGGCACTCACCAGCATTGGTGTACTGAGAGTGCATCCAAGTGCAGAGGGTCTTTGACCTTTGGTTTCCAGACCCTCGCACTCACCCCCACCCTCAGAGGCCCAAGGTGGAGGCAGAGCCTCATGGGGGAGAGGCTGCAAGCCCAGGGAGCCCCATCTTTGCAGAGGTCCTAGGTCAGCAGCAGGAGCAGAAATGCTGCCAACTTGCAGGGACCTTGGCTGGGAGGCCTGAAAGCCAAGCAGAGTCCTCCCTAGCTGCATAGCTGTGCCATTTCCACAGCCTCGTTTCTCCCATGGCCTGAAGGTGGGCATGGCTGCTTCCAGGAGGAGCCTGTTCACTAGAGACTGAATGGGTGAGTTTCTCCACTAACCCAGTGAACGGGGGGCCCTGATCAGAATTCATTTATTTTTAGAAGAATAATATGGCATTTCTTTCATGCCAGGTTTGTGAAACAAACAACCGCTACAGAACATGCACCCTCTACAGAACACAATATTGAGAAAAGACCCTTGGGCCCAAGTGTAAGATAAGGAACAAAACGTGGAAGAGGCATGTCCAGAAAGAACCGGCAGAAATCAGGAAAGCTCTGTGCTGTTTTTGCCTCTGACACCAACAAGCTCTGTGACCTTAAATCAGTCACTTCCGAGACCTGTGCTTCTTATTTATTAATTGATTCAGTGAAGGGACTGGGACCAAATTCCTGGTCCACGTTACTACAGTTTCAGAATGGATTTGGGGGACATGGAATAGTCATGAAACCAGATTCTTGACTGAGGATGTTGCCTTAGGCACCGGACCAAGTACCGTTAATTTCCACTTCAAAACAATTGACTTTTTGGAAACTCGGGGTTCCCTCAATTGCAGAAGAGGGCCTGAATAAATGTGACATTCTGACTGTTACCTGCTTCAGTAACAATTGCTCATGCACTTGCAGTCTCTGTTGGGTTGGGGTCTGGAGGTCCATACTTCTTGGAATTTTATTTTAAAAAGAAAAGAGCCTTTGGAAAACAACCAACCCTTCCTAACAGGCTCATCTTTCACCGGAGCTGGAACAGTGTAAACATGACTGCGTGAGGCTCCATGTTTATGTTTTCTCAATGACTTCCAGATCAAATTTGCTGTGTTTACAAGTTGGAGACACTTTTTCTAACCGCCGGCATTGCAAACTCCAACCGGGGGCCCAACGCCCCAGCTGAGTTCTTTCTGCTTCCTGGTTTGTGACAATATCTCCATGATGTCCCAGCAGGAAGAGTGCCCGTATACTCTGTTTTTTTCCATACTTAAATGGATCAAGATGCCAGGTTATTACTATTATTATTTTAAACTTGAAGCCTTAGGCCCAGAGGTGAGATGCTGACTGTGGAGGGGACTCCCCGACCATGCTTGACCATTGCTTGAATGTTCCATGAGCCTCCCCCAGTTCTTACCTCATGCAGATCCCGTGATCTCACTTTGAAGTTGCTCTTAGGTTCCTTGAACCACGGGCAGCGTTAAACTGATGCTGGAAACCCTGGGTGCCGGGGAGCTTGCAGGGCGCCTGTCAGTGCTCCAACTTCAGACAACTGAGGCCTTGACTCTCTTCCCTTCATGAAAAACAGTACCCACTAAAAAACCCTTTTACTTCCGCTCAGGCTGGATTTAATGCTCGTAAGAGATGGTGCTTTCACCAGTGACATCCACGTGTCAAAAGCTGTCCCAAATCTCAGTTTCCACCCGCAGGTGATGGAGTGCACTGAACCATCTGTCACCTCCCTCTGTGGCACTGAGAAGAAAGAGGGGACCTGGCTGAGGAGCCTCTACCACCAGTGAGGCCTGCTAGGCCATGTGACCTTGGCCAAGTCTTTGGCTCCGTGATGTCCATTCTCCTTCTCTGCCCTCTTGCCTCTGAGTTTCCACAGGACGGGGCAGGTGGGAAGGACTTGGTGCCCAGTCAAGCTCCAGGGAGGCGAAACATTCCCTAATCATCAGGCTCAAGGTTTTAGGAAGGTGGCGCAGGCTGTTGCCATGCAACTAGGGATAAAAACAACAACAAAAATTTGTTTTAATCATGAACATTCCTGAAATGGATACAGTGCAACCCACTGACTGTCTCTGCAGCATCCCGGTCCCCACTGCCTTTTAAAACATTCCGCCATTACTGTGGCCAAGAGGAAAAGAGGAATCTTTAGCTAAGCTATAGTAGAGGTGTTCTGGGGGAAATAAGCAAATGAAAATGTTATTACCAGGACACTCAACCTAAATCAATTTTAATGATCGTTCCTATTAGAGGTTGTGATTTCTAAGTTCGTATTCGTGGCCCACCCACCACACACACACACACACACACACACACACACACACACACTTCCTTCTTTCCTTCCCTCCCTTCCCTCCCTTCCCCTCCTATTTTCTCTCTCCCTTCCCCTCTTCCTCCCTTTCTCTCTCTCTTTCTGATTTGATTTCAAGTGTCTTATTAGTACTTAAAAATTCTCTTGAACTTGGGTAAGTAAAAATATTTTTTAAAAGCAAAAAAAATTTACAAAGGATTCATACAGGAATCGGATTATGGACCTTTGTATTTTCATATTTCTGCAGCTCAATACAGGGAGCTCTTCTGGCTGTTGATCAAATAAAGCCTCAACCTGGGTCTGAAGGAGATTTCATAGTTCTGGCTCTGGTGTTTTGCTGTGTGGCCTCTGGATAGTCACTTCCCCTCTCTGGATCACAGCCACCTCATTTAGAAATTCAGGGATTGGATCAGGTGGTCTCTGAAGTGCCTTTCAGACTTAAATTTCTTCCTATAAATGTTGTTCACATGAATAGAACCCAACATCGGAACAATTAATAAATAAAACCCACCCTCTCCATGCCTTTTAACTTATAAAGCAGACCAATAAAGGTAAAACTGCTTATATTATAAAAATTTTTTTAAATAGCTGCTTCATTTTAGAAATAATTTGATTTACGTATAGCTTTTCAAATTCTCACATACCAGTAATTGATAAATTTCGTCTAGTTGGACATTTCAGTGATGGTTCTTTATCCTTAGCAGCTGACCCTGCCACATCCATCAGACAAATTCCCAAGAAACACTCCTGTAATGCTCAGTTGAAATCTCTAATGGGCCTGAGCAAATCAGACCTAATGTTCACTCTGGTGAGCAGTCACTTTGAAAGCATGTGTTGCTTTCTAATTATCATTTTATTTCTACCATTAGCCACATTGGAAATATAAATCACAGCTAATATCCTTCAGAAAGATGGCTAACCCCTCCCCCAAGAGTTGACCATCTTCACATACGAAAGGGGAGCCGGGGACATGGTGGAAAGCATCGGGGATACAGAGTCAAGGAATCATAAGTGATGTGACCTTGAATAAGTCACTTCCCCTCTCTAGGTCTTGGGTTCCCCAAGTGTAAATGGTCCAGGTCACTGGGAAGGATCCTTTGGCCCTACTAGGGACTGAATGCTTGTGTTCCTCAAAATTCTCCTAAATTGAGACCTAACCCCTAAGTGGTGGGATTAGGAGGTGAGGTCTTCGTGAGATAACTAGGTGTCTTACATTTTCCTGTTGCTATAACAAAATACCCAAGACTGGGTAATTTATAAGAATAGACTTTACTGCCACACAGTTCTGAAGCTATGAAGCCCAAGATCAAGGCGCTGGGAGTTTTGGTGTCTGGTGGCTGTTTTCTGGTTCCAAGATGGCACCCTGGTCCTGTGTGGCACATTAGGACAGAATTTGGAAAGACAACAGGCCTATTCCCTCTAGCCTTTTCATAAGACATTAGTCTCCTTTGTGGGGACCAAGTCTCCATGGCCTAATCACCTCCTTAAGGCCCTACCTTTTAATACTGTTGCCGTGGCGATTAAGGTTCCACAAGCATTTTGGAGAGGATGTGAACATTCAAACTGCAGCCCTAGGTCACGATGGCAAAGACCTCTTGAATAGAATTAGAGCCCTCACAAGGGACTGGGAAAACCAAATTTCTCTCCTGCCACATGAGGATCTATAGAGAAGAAGCAGGCTCCATCAGAAAGCATGCCCTCACCAGTCACTGAATCTGCCAGCATCTTGGTCTTGGACTTCCCAGTCTCCAGAACAGTGAGAAATTTCTGCTGTTCATGAGTCACCAGTGTGTGGTAGCTTGTTTATGGAAGCTGAATGGACAAAGGCAGGTCCTGATGTCCAATAATCTCGTCAGTCACTGGGATACTGGGTGTAGGAAAATTATCCCTCCGTATTTCTGATGACTGCCTCCTTCATGAAGTTCAAGCAAGCAGGTGTACACTAGACCTCAGTCATTGTGTCCTTTAGCTTCAGAAGGGAGATGATATTATTTCCTAGAAAATCCTGCAAGATATACATGACCGTATGACCAATGTGATTCTGCAACCTGTATAATCATAAAAATAAGAAATTATACCCCATTTGATTCAAGTGTATGATATGTCAAGATCATTGTACTGTCATGTGTAACTAATAAAAAAATAAAATAAATAAAAATAAAATAAAATCATGCAAGAATAAGACATGGCTATGGTGAGGTTGGTTTCTGGGTCCTGGGCAAGTAAGTGAAAGGGTTCAATTTCTCTTTATCTTATTTAATTATATTCTCATTTATTTTGAGACACAGTCTGGTTATACTGCCCAGGCTGGCCCCCAAGTCCTGGGCTCAAGCAATCATCTTTCCTCTGCCCTTGGGTAGCCGGGACCACCAGGTGTGCACTCCTGTTTCTGGTTTTCAAGTTCTTGCTAATGGTGTAGGGAGGAGCTTTACAACTTTTTGAGATACAAAGTTTTTTTTTTTTTTAATGAGTCTCATATATCAGCTTAATATATGTCCCAGGATACACAACAAATAAAAGTGGCATTTTGCAGGCATACCTTATTTTGTGAAGATTTACAATATTTATTATAAGTTCAACTGGAGAATGTTTGTTTTGACTAACCAAAATTTGAAATTAGAGCATCCAGTGACAGTTGCCTGTCTTATCAGTCCCTGCATCTGATAACCTGCACTTTGTTGTGCCGTAGCTTTCCAGGTTGCAGAGGATACTCTTCCAGAATTCAGAGTGTAAACTTTTTGTTCTAAGGTCAACCCCCAAATGAGTTACAGATCCCTGTTATTGGTTTCTGATGTGTTAATAATATAGTATAATTCAATTGAGTGTGCATATTATTTCTTGTTTAAGTTTAAAAGAAAGTTCTAACTCGTATAAAAAAAAAATATAGGTTTAACTGTGATGTGAGTCACTTGTGAGGAATGTCTTTGGACTGTGGACCTGGAGAATTCAAAGGGTCTGAGGCAGCCCTGCTGGGGATAGACAGGATCTATGTTGTGGGCCATACTGAGGCAGGGAGAAAGGCCCAGGGTGAGCCACAAGCAGACAACATGCAGCCCCAGGGTTCTCAAGCCCCACGGGATCCTTCAGTTTCTTGCCTCTTGTGGTATCCTATTCCCTCAGCTGAATCAAAACAAAACAAAACAAAAAAATGGTAAGACTCTTGCCTCCCTTCAGCAGGCTCCAGACCACACCTGGAAAGGTCCTCGAAGCCAACGTGTTAGAGGAAACAAGGCATTTCTCTGAGCCCACCATGGAGGTAGGAGTGGTGGTCTTCAGAAGGCTGCAAGGTCTTCCAGCTGCCTTCCACAGGCCCCAGCCTCCACCTAGCCAGTCTCCTGGTGTCGATGCTGGAGGATCTGGGTTTTATTTTTAGTAATTATATTTCCTAATATGCCAGTGGGCCAAGTTTTATACCAGGCACTGTGGGTCACAGGGACAAACAGACTTAGGGCTGAGACCGGAGCTCCTAGGTCCTTTCAACTGAGAAAGAAGCTGGATTCTGTTATCCTTGAAGATCCTTTTCAGCATTAACTTGTCTTCGAGATCTTTGAGCACTAATTCATTTTTCTCAGTCTCAGTAAGATCTATTTAAATGTTCACATTCTTCAACCCCACAGCCACCCCAAGCATGAGTGGTAAAGTCCGCTCCCCTGTGTCTGCTGGTGATTGATGGCCCTGCTCTCTCTCTTTGTATTCCTTGGGCAGTAAGTTTAGATCCTGGATTGTTTCAAAGTGGCAAGGAGCAGTCAGCATGGGGTGTCTCTGAAATCTTAGAGACATCAGGTCACGTGCTAGTAACATCATACAATAAAGAAATTTAAAAAATATATAAATAAAAACAACCACCATCAGAATTCTCTAATATTTTAGTCAAGGCTGAAGCACTGAGGACTAGAATCCTGAGGGAAATAATATTGCAAAGGAGGAGAGGGAGGAAGAGAGGCAGCAATGCTATCCGAAGCTCATCCACTATTTCTTCTTTCCCAGGGTCTCCAGCAGTAGGTGGGACTGGGAGCCCTGCTCTCTGTGTCCTTGTGACTTAGCAAGTAATTTTCTCTGAACCCTCAAACTTCTGGAGATTGTTAGAGGTGTTGATGGCTTGGCAGATGAGAAGCGGTCCATGAGGAATTGTCTATATTTCAGCGAGGCTAGTGGTACTCTTTTATTCGCCTGTGTGGTGACTCACGCAGACTCGGAGCATAGCATTGTGCTTGCTCCTTGATGGAGCTATTTGGTGTCTGTGAACCTCAGTGCCCTCCTCTGTAAAATCAGGAGATTAACATCTTTCTCAGAGTGTCACTGGGATTGGCCATAGCGAGCCCTCTATAACAGATAGCTGCTATTGTTAATGGTTTTGCTTAATGAAAAATGAGAAATGGAATGATTACCTAATAAAAGCAGCATGTGGGTAGACAAAAGCCTATCGAAATTTGTAGCTCTGAAGAGTTGTAAGTGATGAAAAGCCAGGACCCTTTACACCAGGTGACCCTAAGATTTTTCATTTTTCACTGGTGCTGTAGAATGGACATAAAGGCATGATTAAATTTTAATTGGGAAACTTTCATTTCATTCCCTTGGGCTGATTATGCATATCCACTGATGTCATAAAACTCAAGCCTAGGACCATAGTGCAGGCCACATGCCCCATGGTGACCTCCTTCTAAGCCACCTCTGGGTCCTCTAGATTGAAAACTGTTGATTGAAAAGGGCAGAACAATACCCTCTGTCACGATGGCTACAGATCCCAGTCAAACAGGACAGTGTTCTATTGATTCACTCACACACCCCAGCCAGGGACATCAGTGATGTGGGTAAAATGGGGGAGATCTGAGGACAGTTCACCTGGGACTGAAGGTTTCAATGACACCACCACCCAGTGGTGGTGGGTCAGTGAAGGCTATTCTCAGATTTTTGCTAAAACTCTTTAATCTTGTTGCTACCCTTTGTTTCTGGAGCTCTTCTTGGCAATATGTTGAAACATGTGGTTTTTCTTCTTCAAAAAAAATATTGAGTACCTAAAATGGCTAAAAAAAAAAGTCTATTAAAGGTATTATGTGTGTGTGTCGTGCTGAAAACAGGGCCATGAAACATAAAATATGGTTCCCAATTTTTTTCATAATAATGCATTCCATGATTCCAAGGCTAGAGCTCTGTACCTTATATGGTTTTCCTATTTATTAAGTCCCTGTGGAAATGTCCTGAGGAATGCCAGCCCTCCTCCAGCCCTCCCTCCCAACCCATGGCCCACCACCCACTCAGTTGTAATGGACACACTGTAGAAGGTCTCTCTTAGGCTGCCATGAATAACAAGCTCTGTCTTTCTATACTTGAAGACTTCAGCTTAAAAAAATTGGAATAAATTCATTTTTTTCTTTATGAGACACTTGAAATGTAATAGTTCATTGAAGGGAGGGGGAAACTCATCGCTGAAATCCATTTAGTGTTAGTCTTGACAAAAATGAAAGGAATGGAGATTAACAATTCAAAAATGGAGCTTGTTAATTAAAATTAACTACAATTACACAACTTGTCATACAGCTCCCTGGGATCATTTCTCTCCTGCTTAATTATGATGATGAAAAACTTATCTTTTACTGGGATAAAATGAAGTCATCCTTATCACAGAGAAAAATTGTTTCCCAAGGCTGGCTGCAGAAGTAATGTTTCTTTAGAATTGGGAAAAAAAAAAAAGAAAAAGCCACTCAAATAATTTATTAAGTGAAGTTCTTCTCCAGAGCTAGCCATGTGTTAGCATATGTTTGAATGTGCAGAAAAATGTCTCACAGAATGAAACCAAACGTAATAAGCCAAGTGTGTGCCCCGTGTGGTGGTTCAAGGCTGAGCAGGAGCATCTCTTGAGACTGGGATTTGGAGACCCACCTGGGCAACACAAAAAGAGCCAGTCTCAAAACAAACTACCAAAACACCCAAACAAATACATTTAGATTTCTACAATTGGGAGCTTCACAGTTGCAAGAGCCTTAACAGGAACATAATTTCAAGATCATTCTGTTATTGAACCCATACTCAAAATACCCTGTGCCTGGGTCATGTGATTGATTAGATTTGGTGGTTACCATGTTCTAGAATTCCCCTACCACAAAAATAAATTCATTCTTACATGGTTACTGTTACGTGCTATGTAGCTGTGACCCAGTCACTAAGCTAGACATGGGCTTTTGAGAAGTGTCCTCCCCCTTTTCAGAGAAATAAAATGATTCCAAAGGAAGAGGAAAAATGGGAAGAAAAAGGACAACAGGCTTTAATCTCCAGAATAACTTCAGCTCTCAGACAATTAGAGCAGGACTTTCCAAACAGACATCTCCTGGCTCCAGGGATTTAGGGCAGCTCTGCACCTCTGTTGCCATCTGTTCTGCCCACCACTGGCCTTTGGAAACCTGTTAGAAGGTAAAGAAAGGTCCTCTTATGTTTAAATCTCACTGCCTCTGAAACCCTTCAGCAACAGGCTCTTTCCTGGTCTCTCTTTTCTTGGCAACACTAGAAGACCTTTGTAAACATCCTCCCGGAAGAGTCTATAGATCTCTCTGATAAACTTGGAATGGCGAAAGAGTTAAACTCCTGTCTGAGAACACATTGGATGGAGAGTTTAAAGGATTATTCCCTTCAGAGAAGCAGCTGAGATCACCAAGCTTGAAAAGGTGTCAAGGAGCAGAAGAATCCATTCCCGATCTGCTACACAGGCTTCTTCTTCTTCTTCTTTTTTTTTTTTTTTTTCTTTCCCAGAACCCAAGGTTCTAATAATCCCTGTTGCTGATCAGGAGGAAGGAGCACAGTCTTTTGTCCTAAATGTACAAGATAGGGAGCTCAAAGGCAATGAAACTTTAAAAGGTGTGCTCAAAACCAATCAGAGCCCCTGGCATACAGACTACTCCACCCAAACTGAAAGAGCCCATCAGGTCAGAAATGAAAAAAAATTATTATTATTATTATTATTATTATGGAATTTATTACCCCCCTTTCTGTCCACCATTAACCTTTGGACAACATCTCATTTATCAGATCCATCTATTTTTACCTTCCTCCATCATAGGTCTAAGGAAATGTATTTGTCAATTGAAAGATAGT
Source organism: Ictidomys tridecemlineatus (assembly GCF_052094955.1). Taxonomy (NCBI): domain Eukaryota; kingdom Metazoa; phylum Chordata; class Mammalia; order Rodentia; family Sciuridae; genus Ictidomys; species Ictidomys tridecemlineatus. The sequence continues at coordinate 138,523,923 of NC_135479.1, read as the reverse complement.
AAATGAATATAATCAGGTGAGGTGGCACAGGCCAGTAATCCCTGCTACCCAGGAGGCTGAGGCAGGAGGATTGCAAGTTTGAAACTATCCTGGGTGATTTAGGAAGATCTTGTCTCAAAATAAAATAAAAAGTGGTGGGGTGTAACCCAGTAGTAAAGCCCCCTTCAATTCCCAGTACCAAAAATAAAAATAAAAAAATAAATAGATAAATACATACATACATACATACATACATAATTAAAAATGTAAGATTTCTAAGGGACCACATTGAAATGAAGGCTAAGGAGCCGCAGGGTCTCAGGGCACACTCTCACTTCTTCTTACCCTACCTTGGTTTCTTCTCACTGGAATGCAGCTGTGTCTATACTCTTGGTGCACAGTGAGAGTTCCCAGGAGACACTGTCAGAGATTAGATGATGGTTACTCCAAAGTAGAGGGGATTCTCAAAATGGTTGGAGGTAGGACTAGAAGGCCCCTAAGTCCCCTTCTCTCCAGTTCTAAGGTCCTGTGGACTAGGTCTTCAGACCTGTTTTTTAGAAGGCCAGGACTAGTGGTTCAGACATAATTTGTCCAAGTCGAAGAAACTAGAGTTAGATATTGGCACCTTGTCTCAGGCAGATGGTGGAACAGCAGGTGTGGATGCTTCTTGGGGACAGCAGTACATGGTGAGTTTGTTAGGGCAGGTGCTGAGTGGTTGTGGAAAGTACTAACTAGAGGGTGGTAAAACAAAACAAACAAAATCCCTTCTCTTCTTGGAGTGGTGTCTCTTAAATGAGACCATGATTCAACTCCTAGATGACAGACTGCATCTGTTTTTTTAAAGTAAGCTTTAGTGGAATATAATTGACACAAAATAATGCAAATAAAGTGTACAATTCGATGGATTGTGATATATACACACATACACACACACACACCCATGAAACTATAACCACAAACGAGACAGTGAATAGATCCATCTCTGCTGATCCTTTCTGATCCTTCCCAACCCTCTCCTGCATCCTGTCTCCCTCTATTTCCTAGTCACAAGGCCACCTCTAATTTGCTTTACACCCTTGCAGATTAATTTGCATTTTACAGAATTTTATGTAAATGGAATCATGGAGGATATCCACTTCTGATCTGTTTTCTTTTACTTGGCATAATTAAATTGAGAATCATTCATGTTGCTACATGTACAGTCAGGTGCCACACAAAGACGTCTGGGTCAACGACAGATTGCATCTACAATGGCAGTCCCGTAAGATTAGATCACATTAGTGACATTGTAGTAGTTTTTATCAGTATCCTGTGACATTTGCCTACTGATGGATTTCTCAAAATGTATCTCCATCAGTAAGTGACACAATATAGCAGTAGTAGTTGATTCCATTTTACTGCTGAGTAGCAATCCATTGTATGGATATACCATCCTTGGTTTATCCATTCACTTGTTGATGAGCATTCATATCGTTTTTCCAATTTTATGCTACTACAAGCAAAGCTGCCTTGCATACTTCATGTACAGGTCTCTGTATGCTTTCATTTCTCTAGGGTGAAGGTCTATGCGTGGAATGCCTGTATCTCATGTTAGGTGAATGTTCCAAGAAATTATTTCTCAAAATAGTTCGGACCATTCTATATTCCCGCCAGAAGTGTGTAAGAGTTCTGATTACTTCACATTCTTGCCAACACTTGCCAGGTTCAGTTTTTGCTTTTTAGATATTCTAGTAGGTGTGTAGTGGTTTTGTATCTCGTTGTGATTATACTTTGCATTTTCTTAATAATCAATAATATGCATCATTTGTAATCCACATTCTTCTTGGATGATGTGTCTATTTAAATCTTCAATTTCACTTTGTAACTAGTTTGGCTATGGTTTGACCCTCAGTGGCTCAGATGCCCGGCATGGTAGTCTTGAGGTGGTAGAACCTTTTAAGCGGTGGACGCCCTTGGTTCATGGGGATACCACCCTTAGAAAAAATTAATGTAGTTCTCAAAGGACCAGGTTAGTTCCTGAGATAATGGATTATTATTTTTGGTACAGGCAATTGAACCCAGGGGTGCTCTACCACTGAGCTATATTCCAAACCCTTTTTAATTTTTATAAATTTTGAGACAGGGTCTCACTGAGTTGTTCAGGATCTCACTAAGTTGCTGAGGCTGGCCTTGAACTTGTGGTCCTCCTGCATCAGCCTCCCAAGTTTCTGGGATTACAGGAGAGGGCCACCATGCCCAGCTAAGAATGGGTTGTTATAAAAGAGCAAGCCTGGCCCCTCTTGGTTCTATTTCTTCCTTGTTCAAACATATGCCCCTACTGCCAGCAGAGGGAGGGGATTCCCTTCCCATTTCTCTACCATGCTGTGATGCAGCCAGAGTGTGGCACCATGCTTTTTGGACTTTTCAGCCACCAGAATCATGAGCCAAACAAACTTCTTTTCTTTATACATTACCTGTTGTCAGGTATTTTGTTATATCAACTCAAAATACAGTTAGTTTTATATGATTTGATACAATTCCCATATCAGATCTGTGATTTGCACGTTTTCTACAAATTCTTTTTTCTCTAAAGTTTTTTTATTCTGAAAGCACTATCTTTTAAAGAAGTGCTAATTTTGATGAAATATAATTATTCATTTTTTAAATGTACAGTGCTATGCTTTTGATGTTGTGTCTAAAAAACCTTTGCCTAATCCTAGGTTACAAAGATTTTCCTTTATGTTTCTTCTAGGAGTTTTCTGGTTTTATATTTAGTTAAGGTCTAATTTGGGTTATTTCTTGAATGTAATGTGAATTGTAGACAGAAGTCCTCTTTTACATTATTTTTCTAATTTTTCCAGGACAGTTTGAATAGGTTATCCTTTCTCCACTCAATTGTCTTTGCTGAAAATTAATTGACTATATGTTTGGAATGGATTTCTGTACTGTATATTGTTACTTTGATCTATTTGCCTTTATTTCACAATCACCATACTGTCTTGATTACTGTAGTTGTAAAATAAATCTGGAAATCAGACTTCCTAAGTCCTCCAACTTTGTTCTTTTTCAAAAGTGTTGGTGTATTCTAATTCCTTCACATTTCCAAACTGGACAGGACAGGTGTGAGAGTCAAACCCACAGCACTAACTCAGCTATCTCAGGCTCACATCCTTTAACAGATCCCATCACACCTACCTGCTTGCTATTGCAGTCAGCAGGAGGAGGAAGGGAGGAGAGAAGGGAGGGCGAGGCCTTGTGGGAGAGGTTGATTGGCAGCAGGGCTTTAATTTCAATGGAATGTTTTCCTGGGCATCACCTTTCCCTTTCTGGATGGGTGGATGAGTGCAGATTTCTTGGGAGTGTTTTTCTTGGGCACTTTTATTGGGTTTCAACTAAAAGCACAGGATATTGGTATGGATCTTCATGGTTTAGGTTGAATTGCAGTCCACCCCAAAAACGTCCTGAGGTTGTATTTTATCCAGCCCTTCTCACCATTCAAAAAACCTACCTCAGATAGATTTACAGAACACCAAAGCTGGGAAGGGCCTCAGACCATCTAAACCATCCTTATCCCCTTAGTCTCCCCTTCTATGAAGAAATTAGAGTGAGAGAGAGTAACTCAATTCCAATAATGTGAATCTGACCACACCATTGACCTCTCTGTAAAACCTTTCAAGGCAACCCAGTGATTGTGCCTGCTGGTTGGCCCAAAGTAGTCCTAGTCCCTCCTGGTTGCCCAGATGCAATTAGTGACAATAACCCCTTTCACTTCCCCCAAACAAACTAGGTTAGATTATAAATTACATGGTCAACTTAAGTAAGATTTTCCAAACTATGGATCCCAGTGTGGAGACACACTGGGATGGTGATGTATCAGAATTACATACCTAGGTTCATTTCATGCATATAGAGTTTCCCAAGCAGCAGACAGAAAGGAAACTAATATGTTTTAAGGGTCTAGGAAGAATGTTGAAGTTCAAGGACCGGAATCACTTTAAAATAAGGACCTATGACCTCAGGAACCCGGCCCTCCTTATCCAGTCTCCTGGCTTCCCTGCTCTTCTCTCAATGCTCCACCTCCTTCCTGAGGGTCCAGTCATGAGGAGCAATTCATGGTTCTCTGACTCTGCCATGTGACTTCAGTGCTCTATGGAACATGTTTTCCCTCTGCGGGAAGATACCTGCCCCTCACCTTTCCATCAAGGCTCCCAGAATTTCCTCTAGAAATTGGTACTCCCTCTTTTCAGCCTCCTTTTGCCCTCCATGAATTTCTTCCTGGCTCCCATTATTGCTCTCCACCAACTGTGCGTGTTTATAAGCCCATGTCCCTCCAGGACAGTAATGAACTTGAGGAGCAGGACTAAGCTCTCAGCATAGGGACTGGCACAAGAAGCAGATCCAGGCAAGCAATACCAACCACATTCATTTCATAAATATTTATTGAGAATTAATTTTGGTCCAAATCTGACATTGCAGGGGACACAGCAGTGCACACAAGATCCCTGTGTCCTGGGAGTTGCTTCCCTGGGCCAGGATGGGGCACACTGAGAGTGTGGGACAGACGCATGCATCACACAAATGTGTACATTTGTACCTGTGCCTGTTCATTTCCTAGAACCTTGTGTTCCTCTCAGGAAGCAAAAAACAAAAAAACAAAAACAAAACAAAAGCGTCAAAACAAATCAGTCTTTTTTCTATGTAGTTTCTTTGTGAATTAAGCAGCATAAATCTCTGATCTATTTTGAAACAGGGAAAGGGAAGTCTTGAGAGGCTAAAATAACTTTCTCAAGGTCACTGAGTTGAGTGGTTGGTCCCTTGGGAGGGAAATCTTGTGCCCTGGACCCGAGCTCAGCCCGGCCAGGGAGTGGCCTGGGCAGGCCTTGCTGACTCCCTCTGAGTTGCAGCCTGTTCACCTGAGGCCTGGGGCTGGGGCTTCTCCGCCAGAGTGTTTGTGGAAGGCAGGGCTATGTTTGTGCCTGTAACCAGGCAGGGGCTCTTCCCAGAGGCTGGCCCAAGGCCACAGGGGCTGAGCAGAAGCCATGTGCTGTTTGCTGTGAGGAGAGCTCTGTTCTCAGCAAGTTATTCTTGAAATTCCTGGAGAAGGGAGGAAGGCTTACAGCCAGACCCAAGTAAATACCAGGTTTTGAGAAGCTTGGCAAATGATAATGGGAACCACTGAAGAAAGAGAATAGAGAGGGGAAAGAGTAAGGGATTGAGAGAGAGAGAGAGAGAGAGAGAGAGAGAGAGAGAGAGAGAGAGAGAGGAGATTGAAAATGATTATCAGGCTGAGTCCTGAGATCCAGCTTTGGAGAAGGAGGAAAGATGGAGTCAAACTTCATGCCCTCAAAATACCCACTACCCCTCTCTCTCACCCAATTAATTTCGGCCTTTAAACAACACCCCACACCCATGCTAGCCCAACAACTTATTTTTAATTTTCTTTCATTCAGAGGTTGCAACAATTTTGGGTTACTCTGGGTCCCCTGTCGACCTCTTTCTGCCTTCACCAACTCTTTAATTGCATAAATGGACACTCTTCAGGTGCAAGAAGAAACTGGGTAAGATGTGTTCTCTTCAAGATGAAGAGAAAGGCGATTGGCCTGGGGAGATGTTTCTTCCCAGGCCAGTCTGGGTGGTGGCCTGCCCTGCTCTGTCCATGGCCTTGGGGAACTTGGCCTATCTCCTTTAGGGTGGACTTCCCCTAGTTCTGAGCATTGATTAGATTGAATCACAGCTTAATTCCAGTTCATAGAGCCACAGGGAAAAGACAGAAGGTGACTTAGAGGTGCAGAGAAATGCAAGCTGCTGCCAAGTAACCTGAACCCAGAAGCACAGATTCTCAATCTCTGAGTTTGCCAGGGGCCTCACTTCAACACACCCTGTGCCTTCTCCCTCCCCGGGCACAAGCTTTAACTGGAGGAAGGGAGAGAGAGAGAGATAAAGAGAGGGAAGGGTATTCCTGTGCCTAAGGGGAGGGGAGAAGGGAAAGGAGTCACAGTTCGATTTGAAAATGCTTCATCAGAGATGTGATGGGATACTCTTGTTCTGTAATTTCATTATTCTTCATTCCAGAAAACCTAGAAAAAAATCCAGAAAACAGAGGGCAGCTGCAGCAGAGCCCTCACACAGGGGGACAGCCCCCAGCCCCGGTTTTGCATTAGCAAGCAAGAAAGTCTCTAGGTTGGGAGCTGAACATCAGACTCCAGGACCAGCCTGATGTGTATGGCCCCCTCTCCAGGACACTCCCTGCCTTCTCTTTCCCCTTTCCACTTGGGGAAAGATCCCAAGAGTGGGCTTGGGGATCTATTGGGTCTTGGTGCCCATTACAGTGTGTAGTATGTGAGAGGTGCTAAACATAGTCATTGGATGAATGAATGATCAGAACACAAAGCCTTCAGAGAGGGAGAAAAGAAGGTGGAAGTCAAGACTGGTAGAGAGTTAAAGGGATTCTGGGTCTTGGTGCAGAAAATGTATACTTTTGACTCAAGGACCATAACCAGCCACTTCTAACTGCAGCCTCTACCCTAAAGAGCTCACTCTGCACAGCTGTGCCCCATCCACGGGCCAGGCCTGTGCCATTGGCAGTTCAGGGAATTCCGGTAGCAGAGTAGAGGAACGTTATGAGCCAAGGCTCCCAATTTTAAATGAGGGCAAGTGACATTGCCAAGGTCATAGTGATTTGGGGCAGGGCTCATCTCCAGGTCAGTTTCTTCTGGCTGCACCTGGCCCCCTCCAGGGGATTTAAAGAGACAGCTTTTCCTGGATAAAGATAGATTGATGGCTGTGACTCAGGAGCACATGAAACCAGTTCCACTTGGCCTGGCTCTGCCTTGTCTCTCAGTCACTCCCAGCCCTGGAGCTGCTTTGAGCCAGCCTCTATTTCTCCAATGTTCTCTCACCTACCTGGAATGCCCAGTCTTTTTAGAACGCATTGCTTTTGCTTTAATCACCTTAGGAAGCTCCTCATTTTCTTTCAATTCTTGATCTTCATGTAAATTCCCAGAGACTGAGAGCCCAGGGTCTCATTCACTTGTGCCTACACAGTCAGAGCACACGCAGGTGCTCAATGAGAGTGTACCATGGGGAGGGTGGAAATGGTGGAGCACAGAACTCGAGGCAGCCTGGGAAGCCACGTGCTTTAAGAGCTTTGTGGGTTTTCCCAGCAAAGCCGTCCGCTGGGTGGTCTGGCAAGGAGACGCATTGCCTTTCTGTGCCTATTAGCCAAGTAAAGAGTGTTTGCTCTTCAACCTTCATTTATTCTCAGACACGTGTGAAGGACTGAATTAGCCTTCCAGGTCAAATTAAAATCAAGCCAAATCGAGTTGGTAGATAAGAATGGGGACTCCAGCTGTGGCAAGCTTGTGAGCCCCTTGCCTTTAACATTAATTTTCAGAGATCCAAGTGCAAACTTCCTTCAATTTATGACTCAATTCACTTCCAGTCTAATTCAAGAGTGAAAATCCCACACCCATAAATAGTCAAGAAAAGCTCGTAACATGCACTGGCATGGGAATATCATGTGAAATATTTTTTATTGATGGCTCTCTTGGAGTGGAGTCTACAAAAATTACATACTCAGTTACATCAGTGTTTCAACCATAGGGGGAAAGCAAAAGACCAGGCCTCCAAAAATGGTGGCTAAGATGCTCTTACAAGGTCATAACTAAAGCCAAAGAGAATTTTAGAGATTCCCAACTACATTTGTAATATCCCATAGTGTTTCTTATAATATCAAGTGATGTCACAGGTTGCTCAAAAATCCAAGCAAGTATACTTTGGTTTAAAATTTACACACACACACACACACACACACACACACACACACACACACAGTCTCACTTATGGACATTTTGTTGCATCACTTTTGCTAGACATTTACTTTTGGGATGAGAACTAAGAAACCATGTAACAAATAGGCATCTCATATCCAAATGTTATAGATCCCTAGAACTGCCATTAAGAAAAAAAATGCATTTGGTGAAATAAAAAATTATCAAATAAGAAAAAAAATAAAGCACCTTTTTTTTGAGAGGAACATTATTATTATTCAAAGAAATAATCAGAAATAGAAACAAACCATGAAAGCTTTCACTATTTGACTACAATTGTTCCATAATAATGTTTAAGGCTGTTTGGAGAAATAAAATGATGTTACTTTCACAACTTGTTGGGTATGTGTGATGATGTGAACCAAACTGGTTACCTACCTGGGTTTCAACTTGTCACACAAAGGGAACAGTGGAAAAGGAGGCTAACACAATGGGTGGGGCTGTTTTTGAGCAATCTCAGAGGTTCCGTGTTTGAACCTCACTGGGCAATGGGAGCCATGGATGGTTTTGAAGGGAAGGGGCCAGATGATGGAGCTCTGCGTTAGCAGGTTACACCAGTTGCCTGGTGGAGAGAGATTGAAGAAGGTAGACCAAAAGCAAAAAGCCCAGTTCAGAGGATGTAGCAATAACTGATATGCACAATACTGAAGACACTTGAGCTGAGGCCAAGATGTGGAGGTATTTAGATGAAATTATCTAAACTCCTGATGAATGATGATGGCAGGTAGGTATGAGGCAAAAAGATTTGAAATGAAAGACAGCTCTGGGATACCTGGGAGGATAAGGATCATTAAACCCTCCAGTGCTGGGCTGGCCAGTGTGGCAGCCACTAACTCACAGAGCACCTGAAATGTGGTTAGTCTACATTTCTGAATTTTTGATGTGCTATAATTGTACTATTACAAAACTATTCCAAAGGCTTAGTACTTTAAGAAATGTAAAATGTACCACCAGTATTTTTGTATATGGGTTACATGTCAAATAATACTATTTTGGATATACTAGGTTAAATAAAAATATTATTAAAATTAATTGTTTTTAAAGGTGGCTTCTAGACTACAAGACCATCTAAAACTGTGTACATGGATCATGGTTGATTTATCTGGGACAGTGCAACTCCAGGGGCCTCTCGCTGCACTTAGGACTCAGATCCAAATTCCTCACTGTGACCTGCAAGGCCCTGTGTGATCTGACTTCTGCCAGCCTTTCTAGCCTCAACTTGGACACAGTCCTTGTGGTCGCTCCTCTCCGCACAGCAAGATTCTTTCTTCCCCAGGGCGGTGCCCTGTTCCTGCCATGTTTCTATCCTTGTCTTTACAGGGTTGGATCCTTCCACCATTCAGCTGTCACATAGTTCAGAGGCTGTCTTCTCAGAAAGACCACCTTGACCACTGTGTCTAAAACAGCCCCCCGCCCCACTATAGTCCACCCTTCCTCCTATTTTGTTTTTCTCACAACACTTTGACACTTTGTTATTATAGAAATTCCCTTTCTTTCTTTTCTTTTTTTTTGGGGGGGGGGTTTGTACATCCTAGATAAGATACATTAGGTTATATATTAGATTAATCACTGAGTTACATCCCCAGTACAATTTAAGTTCCAAGAAAGCAAGAACCTAGTCTATCTTTTTCTTCCTTATACTCTCAGTGTGTAGCATACTATCAGGCACCTAATAGATATGTGATACATATTTGATGAATGAATAAATTGAGAAATATAGAAACACTAAAAAGCCAAAGGTTCAAGGAACATCTCAATTGTTAGTTGTTATCTTTGGGAGGGGGGAGAGCATGGTGATTTGGCAAGTGCTCTTCCACTGAACTACACATTCGGACCTCTCCATATGACTACAAGGCTTCTCCCTCTCCATGTAGCTGGTCTGTGTGGTCTCTCCATCAGTGCAGCTGGCTTCTTAGATCACCATTCTGGGCTCCCCTGGCCCTCCTCAGGCATAGGCCTGGAACTTGAACAGTGTCACTGATGCTGCCTTCTATTCTCTGAAGCAGTTTCAGATTCAGCCTAAAGTCCAAGGGAGTAGAAAAAACTCCACCTCTTAATTGAGAAAGTGACAACAGATTTGCCTTCCCCTGAACCCACCCAAGAGCTAAGTTCAGAGACTTGGATGTTTGTCAGCCATTATGATCAGAGAACAGACCCAGAGGGTTGACCCAGAGGTTAGCCAGAGCCAACAAGGAGGAGAGCCTTCCCCTCAGTCCTCAGGCAGAAGGCATAGGGCCGTCTCCAAACCTGTCACATGAGCCCAGGAGCCAGTCAATATTTTCTGAGCAATCACACTATGGCCAGGCAGGATAGGTTGATCTCGGTATAGAGGTGTAGAGAAAAGCAGCGAATGTTTCCACGTGCCAGCTTAGCAGCCAAAGACACAACCAAGACACCCATAGAGGGTGATCAAATGCTGTGCTGAGCTGAACTGTACCTACAGCGTTACCAGCATTCATAAGAGGGAAAGATTTTCTCCAAACTGTTGTTAAAGACTCATTTTTTAAAATGTAAATATTTTGAATATAAAGTAGCATAATCACTATGTATGGAACATGGAGAAAAGAAAAAATATGTATTACCCATATTCTCTTGCCCTCCTTGTCTTATTCTAGAAGTGGGATCTTTTTAGGGTAGTTGAGAAACTGCTGAGGTACGGGTGGCTTTGTAGGGCTCATCTATGATTATAAGGTGATAGATGAGGGGACTTCCCAATCCTGTGCACAGGTATCCAGCAGGGGAGAAACAAGCCTGATCAGGGCATTTCCTGGGTTCATCAAACAAGAATACCCTAGACTGGGTGGTGGATAAGCATAGTATGAATGGTCTCCTGAGCAATTCTTGGAAGGCAGATCTTGGTGGGACCCTGGAGAAGCAGGGAGGTGCACCAGGGTCTGAGGAGCAGCCTGGAGGTGGGAGGGGAGGAAGGGAGGAAAGAAGGAGGAAGAAAAAACAAAGACTAAGGTTTTCCTGGGGTGCAAGAGGGCCAGAATCTTGCCCAGTGTATCTTCCTATTTGCTTGCCTGTTTAACAAAACTTTATTAAGTCCCTACTGCCAGTCAGGCATTGTAATAAGTCCTGAAGAGGCAGTTCTGTGGCCATGAAGGACAGCTCACAGGTTCATGTGATAAGTGGGCTTCTGGGGGAAATATTCATGGCAGCAGGACATGGGAAGAACTCAGCAAAATGAATTTTAAGGGGAGGAGGCTCAGGCAAGGCTTTTGAGGCAATAGAGTCTGAGAATTGAAAGCAAACGGACAGGCAGGGGTGAGCTGGAGAGAGGAGGGATTTTCTAAGTGAAAATAACAGCAAATACAAAGTTAAGAGATGTGTGGGGAGGGAGTGGGACGCTGAAGCAAAACAATCCCCAGACCATAAGTCTGCCATGGAGGCTCTAGCTCAATCTCATCCCTTGCTAGATCCAGGTGGGCTTTTGGGGTGATGGCTCTCAGCACGTTTTTCTCCTAGGTGACTTACATTCTATGTTCTCACTTGACTGTGATCTCCCTAAAGACATTTGGCATTTATTCATCTCTGCATCCCCCATGATTCCCAGCACAAAGCAGAGTTCAGAGGATGTCTCTGGAAGGAACAGTGAATGCGAAGCCAATCAGTGCCATGAGTCATTTCTTCACACAGAGAAGCAAAGAGGTTGAATTGGTCGTCCCCAAATCAGTTTTCACCTCAAATATTTAGAGTGTTTTGCAAACTGTTGAGTAGTTTGTGATAATTCTATGACCCGAAAAACAGCAGCAAACAATAATGATCCTGAGGCTGGCCCTGGGCCCATTTATAAACACCACCCGGGCTGGCCAGAAGTAACATTTTCTACCTTCACCCACTGGCCCTGCAAAATCAGATTGGACTTTTTGTCTGACCAGCTTTGTTCTGCTGTGTTTTATGACTTTGGGAATCACCTCCTCTGGGAGGCTTTCTTGTCTACCATTCTAAATTAGACCCCAGCCCATGTCAGCCCTTCTATCATAGTGTCCTACATTAGCCCCTTTACAACATTTATTGCAAGTGCACATGCTTTCCTTCATTTATTTATTTTCTTCCCCATGGTGGAATGCAAGCCTCGGCCTCGCCTGTCTTGTTTGTTGCAGACACTCTGGTGCCTGGCACGGTGCCTGGCATGGAGCAGACACTGTGCTAGTCCCTGCTGAATGAATAACTAGACAGCACCCACTGGGAACTCTTTTGTGGGCCAGTGACCCACACGGGTCCAGGATGCCCTTCACTTTGCTTCAGGTACTACAGGCTGAACTGCAGACACCTTGAAGAAGCTATAACATCTCTTCTAAGAAAAATGCCCCAGTTATTAAATGCTCTGTTCTTTTCTTTTCAGTAAAGACTTGCTATGTTGCTCAGGCTGACCTCCAAGTCCTAGGTTCAAAGAATTCCCCTACCTCAGTCTCCTAAGTAGCTGGAGCTACAGGTGCTTGCCACCACACCTAGGGAAATGATCTTTGGTGTGTGTGTGTGTGTGTGTGTGTGTGTGTGTGTGTGTGTGCGCGCGCGCACGTGTGCTGGCATTTAAACAGAGGGTACTGCATGTGCTAAGCCTCTACCACTGAGCTGAGACCCTAAATGCTCATTTTGATCTGGAATGCAAAACAGCAGTCACAGACAGGAAGAAAAGTCCAACAATCATATCTGGAAAGTCAGCAACTGCTTCACAGCTAGGGAACATTTTGCTTACAGAGACTGTATTGATCTTGTCACAAATAGCCACATTGTATTTGTGGCTTTTCTGGTGTGGCCTCACCCACAGCTGTGCTTCAGAATCACTGTGACACCCTGATATGTTTCGCCTGCTGGTTTCTCTGGGTCACAGTGTGACTCATTCACCTATTAACAGACAACTCTTTTTCAGAACTGCTTCACCAACAAGATCTTCAAAATGGGATAATTTTCTTCCTTCCTAAAGTGTAGGATTTATCTTCCTAGTCTCTTTATATCAGTTTTGATTCTGAAATAATCCTGGTAATTCATTTGTGCTGAGGATCATGAATCTTTATGCTTCCAAAAGATTGTGTTTGATTGTTTTAACCTGATGTCATTTGAGAGACAGGAGGGAGGGAGGACCCTGCAGTTCCTGTTGGCTGATTTTCGTTACACATGTGTTATGGCAGCAGAGCGGGAGTGAAAACAGATTTCCAGAAAAATGGTTCTGGTTACATATGAGGCAAAAGTGCACTGATTACAGAGATTAAAACTATGTTTATTTGCCCTGGACAGGCAGCAAGGCAGGTATTTGTGTCATCGAGAGACCAGCTTTAGTATGGTGCTCACAGAGATGTGAATTCCAGAGACCTTAACACTTATGTCACTTCCTTGCTGTCATCTTGGCCAAGTTGACTACCCTTTTTTGAGTCTAAGTAGCCACATTTGATGTGAAGATAACAGTCTTATTTACATGCTGGGATTCATTTGGGGCTCAGATAAGATGGTGTTTGTGAAGACACCCCGTGAACTTGAAACTCTTGTTCAAATGTGAGTTGCTATTTTTGTTAATATCATTCTTCTTTCTAATCTAATAATATCCAATTTCCATGCCAGCTACTGTGCCAGGTGCTAGGGGCACAGAAAAACTTGCATAGTGTCGGGTATGGAGACCAATAAGCTCACACTATAGTGCAGAGTGAGCAGTGTCACATTAGATCCCTCAGAAAGAGAGCATGGAAGTGGGAAGGGATCAGAGCAGGGGGCCTGGTAGGCATCAAGATGGGCTTCCTGAAGAAGGTACACTGAGCCAAGAACATGTCACAGGGGAGGTCTCCTGGAATAGAACAGAATAGGAGAACTTCCGGCCCAGGGATGGCAAGATAGGTGGTGGGTTTGAGAAGACACGTTAGATCCAGGAAAGCAGGGACAGGGCACCTGGTGAGGGTGGGGCTGGGGTCATAGACTGGGTTTGAGCCATACTGACTGCCAGGTGGAAGTGTCCTGAGGACAGCTGAGTTCATGGTTTGGGAGATCAGGGAAGAGTTCTGCTTGAAGACATTAGATTGGGTGGTGTTCTTCATGCAGATGCTCATCACTGCCCTGAGTGGTTGAGTGACCAGAAAAAGAGATATGGATAGAATAGAAGGAAAGAATCCATAGTAGGTATTGAGGAATCACTAGAAAGTTTGGAGGAACTTAGAAGAAAGAGATGCCACTGTGTGTAAGGAGGAGGGAATTTCAAGGATGGAGTCTGAACATGGTCAGGACCTCACAAATGCCAACAGAGGAAAAAACAGAATATAACCATCTGGTTTTGCTCCTTGAGTTGCCCTTGCCAGAGCTTGTCAGTAGAGAGCAGGCCAGAGTGAGCCTGGCTGCAAAGATGAGCACAAGAGAGAGAAGAGGCAATGCCCGCCCTGACCAACATCCAGGCATTGTCAGTGAGAAGGGAGCAGAGGCCACAGGATGTCTCTGGAAGTCTGAGGAGAAATAGATGTGCTCATGTGTTAAGGGAAGGGGGCTTAAAAATGGAGAGGGAGGTTGAAAATTCAGAAGAAATGCAGATGTTTTGGGGTCACCTCCCTGATGCGGGGAAGAAGGTAGATCCAGGGCAAAGTCCTTAAGAAAAGAAGAAGGGATGGAGCCAGGTGAAGGGAGAATTCAGAAGATGATAGGAAGCAAAAGACAAGGCAGGGGAGAGTGGATGGCACCAAGGAAAGGTTCTTAAGTGAAGAGGGAGGAGTAAGGCTGTGAGAAGGCAGACTGGGTGCCCTCTCTCCAGCTCCAAGTCACACCCCTGAGGCTAAGGTACCCACACTCTGCGTCATTGTACCTGTGGCTCTTTCATCAATGAGCCTGCAGCATCCAAACAAAGGCAGAGCCAGGCACTGAGGGGATCCATGTAGAAGCTGGAGGTAGAAGGTGTTTATTTCAAAGAGATCAAGTTTCCAGATAGTGCAGTGGAAAGGCTGAGGGGAAGTTCTGATGTCATATGCTAAACATGAAAACTTGGCTTTTTTAAAATATGAAGTTGAATTCAGTTCCATAGCTAATTAGAAACTGATTGCTGTATCTTAAGAATGTCAACTGATTGAAATCAAACTTATATTTTTAAACCAGTCTGTTTTATTTTGTTTTCTGTGGCTATAACTGACTGCCTGAGACTGGGTAACTTATAAAGGAAGAAGTGTATTTAAGCTTATGGTCTGGAGGCTGGAAATCCAACATCCATCAGCCATACCTGCTTGGCTTCTGGTGAGAATCACCTGCTGGATATGCCTGATGGAAAAACAGAGAAGCAAGTGGCCAGAAGGGAAGAGAGAAAGGGGAGCAGACTTACCATTAGTTAACTCGTTCCTGCAAGAAAGGCATTAATCCACCCATGAAGCTCCACTCCTGTGACTCAGACACCTTCCACTAGGCCTCACCTCCCAACATTGACACAACGGCAATCAAATTTCCACACCAGGGACAAAATCATATTTGAATCACAATACAGTGTATGTATATAAATATGTAGCTAAGGTATCTGATAGAGGAGTTGTGAAAATATTGGAAGCAAAAACATTAAACTATCTCAAAATGCCTCTTCTTTGCATGGATACTCCCAATTTTGAACTCCAAATGGAATTCAGTGAAATTTCAAAACGAAATCTCAAAGAGATCAAACTAAGTTTTGTTATCCTCTCGACAATCATATATTATTATGTTCCAGTCTGGGCCTCCCCCTATTGCCCCTCCCCCCAACTCTAAAACAAGAAAAGAAAAAACAAAATAACTCAAATGAGTCTTTGGTTTCAAAGTTTTTTAGTGGCTTGTTCTTCTCAGCGAGGCATCAATGGCCAATTCCACGATCACTCTATAAAGGGATAGTAATGATGGAAAGTTTTAGGAGAAATACCTATTTGACCCTGAAAAATTCTATTTTTTAGGAAAGTAATCATAAGAGTCATAATTATGGAACAGAATGCAGGAAAGAATAGCTATGTCCTCAGGGGTACTTGTTCTTCACAAATCTGGGTTGGGGGGAGCATCCCTCAAGCTTCATCTCTACTGGGTATTCTCTAAAATGAAGAAACACCATAAGCAGTTATTTTTTTTTAATTTTCAATGGACTTTTATTTTATTTATTTTATGTGGTGCTGAGAATTGAACCCAGTGCCTCATACACGCTAGGCAAGTGCTCTACCACTGAGCCACCACCCCAGCCCCCCATAGTTTTATACTTATCTATGGAAGGGGGGGGGGACAGAAATAAGTGAAAAGCTTATGCCAGATGTTTCCTTATCTCATCCCAGGAAACAATTCTGGGGCTGTTAATACATCTTAAATGTCATACACGGCAGTTACTTCTGAACCTGATTTGACATATTGCACTTGCTCTCTCCGGTCTCTGTTAAGGAATAATATTCCTGGTTTTACATTTTGATATCTCAGGGACAAATTTTAGAATCATATAGCTAGTGAGAAAAACTGAAGAGAAACGATGTGGCAGAAAACATGAAGTTTGGGGGCAGTGTTTGTTTTTTTCTAGATTGTTTTGTAAACTAAATTTATAAGTTTCATGTCTCAGATTGATGACTAAATTAGTAAAAAAAAAAGTAGCTAAACATGAAAACAGATCACATCTGTGAGAAACATAAAACAAGCAATGTTTCTTCAAGGAACCTACCTCTAAGTCAAACTTGCAGTTTTGAGGGGAAATTGCATAGATCCCTGCTTACTAAACATAATTTGGAAACAGATACATTTCCACAAATAGAATATATACAATAAAGTCTTATTATTAATTTAGATTCTAATGATTTACTTCAGTTGCAGTCATGGCTCTTCTTATTCTTATTGTAAGGATTTATAATATAAATAATATTCCAGAATCATGTTTAACTGCTCAAAATAATCTGTCCTTTAAGTGATTTTAATGAATTAATTTTATCAAAGCAAGTATTTTTGTAAACTGTGAATTCAGACTCGTAAAAAGCAGTACTTGTAAATTTACTGCTTTTCCCATCAGATATTTAAAATGCAGTTTTCCCACTAGTTCAGACTGACATTTTTGTTTAGCCAGACTAGTTCAGCAAGTTTACTGAATTCAGTAAATGTACTAGGGGGAAAACCCCAACCAGTTGGGGAAATATGTTTCCTAAAGAAACTGCAGGCAAGAGTCCCAATAAACTGCAGATCACATTTTCTTCTCAGAAAAGAAGTGGGCAGATGCAAAGTTTGGGGAGATTCATTTTAGGGTTGAGAGGGAAAATGGCAGTATTTTTTTTAACTCTTTCTGCTCTGATATCACAGCAAAAATAGAGTCTGAGTAGCAGGTTCTTGAGCAGATCCTACCAGATGCAGTTTTCCTTTGATGTGCAACACAGTGGACGTGAGTTTCACTAGCCAGGCAGGTCTCCAAGAATGTAATGTGTGAACTACAATGCCCGTTCTGCAGGTCCCAGTTTCTACATTTTTAATTGCAGATTAAAAGAATGGGTTATAAAATTATCATAGAACCTTGTTCAACAGTTCTGAAATATGTCTAATGCACAGGCTTTGTGGAATTGAAGGACTTGAGAGGCTTCCTCGTCTGACCTTCTTACCTTACTTGTGAGGAAACTGGAGCCCAAAGACTTAAGGGGACTTGCTCAGTACCTCATAGATAGCAGCCAATTTGGAACTAGAAACGACATTTTCTGACTCCGAGTCCCACTCCTTGACCATGTCAAAATGGCTGTGTTTATTCAAAAGATATTAATTTGTTGTTGCTATTACTATTTTGGTTCTGGTGATCAAACCCTGGGCCTCATGCATACTAGGTAAGCACTCTCTACCACCGAGTTGTATCCCCTAAAATGATTAATCTTGAAATTCAACATTTGACAATAAAATTTCCTAGGTGAAATTTGACTAGTTAATGACTGTGCTAGCAATTTCTATGGTCACAAAAATTGATCATTTGGAAGACCAAAAAGTTACCTGTTATGAGGTATAATCTTTTGTATCACCATTAAATAATATTCCTGGTTTACAACATTAAAAACAAGAGTAATTAAAAAAAAAAAACTATCTCAACTACCAGTCTGTGAGCTTTATAGCTGCAGAAAAATATCCTGTCTTTCTTCTCCCCTTATTCCTCTAGTGCCTGGTTCAGTAATTACCAAATGAATGCATGAAATTCAGAAACTGAGGAAGAGATTGTGGTCCTCTTCCATGGGGCCTGGGGTAGTTACAAGCAGACCCTGAGATCCCTGGGCAAAGCCCCCGGCTGGCTTTCTGGTCTGGTGAACATCCTCCCTGGTTGTTTAGGAATCATAACAGCTGACATACACTGATGGCTTATGTCCAAGCACCATTCTAAATGCTTCAAGCATATTTTTCCTCACAACCCTAATGACGGTCTACCCTTATGAGTCCTAAAGTACAGATGAGATTACTACACAGAAATCTGAGGCATTAAACAAGGAAAGGTGGCCAATGTCTGCAGTCCTTCTTACTCTAGCGATAGGGGCTGAGGCAAGAGGATCACTTGAGCCCAGAAGTTCCAGGCCACCCTGAGCAACACTACAAGATCAGGCTTAAAGAAAAAAAGAAGAAGAAAGAAGAAAGAAGAAGAAGAAAAACAGAGAAGTGAGAAACTCTGCCTTGGGCTTAAAACCTTAAGCAATCAGGAGCCAGATCAATGTACTTTTAACCTCTAGTTACACTGCAGTGAACCAAAGACCCAGGCAGGTAACTTAGTCCTCTCTTTTGACCTCTAAGCTTATCTGGACAGGATTTGAAAATTCAAATGCAATGACCATATGTGAACTTCCTGAAATTTCCCCAAACTGGACCTGTATATATATATATATATATATATATATATATATATATATTTTTTTTTTTTCTGTTTGCCCTCACCTTCCGATTCCTGACTTTTCCTATTATCTTTCACCTCTGGACCTCAAGCACCAAATTTCATGAAAACGTCCCTGGTTTCCTCTCCAATCAGAATTAATCTTTCCGTTCTGGATGCCCTTTATTTAAACCTCAGTCCTGGCACTTAGCACATCCAGCGTGGGATGAGTCACTTGTGTGTTTGTCCGTCTCCCTGGTTAAACCGAGCGCTGCGTGAGGGCAGGGGCAGTGTGGTGTCATCATCTCCCGGCCTGCTGCTGGCTGCTGGGCACTGAGTAGGTGCGCCGAGTTTTCAGAAATGAGGTTCCTTTTCTTAAGGCATCCAGAGTGGCGGTCTGGTGGCAAGGTCTTTTTCTGGGACAACTCTGGGCTGAGATGGCCTCGTCCCGCCCCTGCCTGCCCACTCCTGCCCCGGCTCGGCGGGCCGCGAGGGCCTCTGGTTTGCCCTGACACTGGCCTCGGCCCAGTTTCCCGGCTTCTAAATGCGGCCCGGAGCTACCGGGGGAACTGGAAAAACACTGGCAGGCGGCCCCACCCCCAGGCCCCCGCGGGCCGGGCGGCCGCGGCTCTGCGGCTTGGGCCTGCTGCTTGGGAGGCGCTGGGGCCCGGGGCGGGGGAGGCGGGGGAGGCGGCGGGCGCGGGCGGCTGCCTGCCTGTCAGCGGGAGCGGGCGCGGGCTCGTGTGTCAGCGACTCCCTCCTCCCTCCTGCCCCCGCGCCGCCCGCCCGCCCGCCCGCCGGGCCTCCCGGCCTCCCGCCGCCGCCGCCGCCCGCTCCCCCCGCGGCCTGGCAGGCTGCCGGCTGCACAGGCGGGGGTTCGCGCCGTTCTCACGACCTCTCAGGTTGCCTGAGCTCATCTGGGAGCTATTCATTTCCTGCCAGAAAGCAGCCGGGCCTGCTAAGCAAGCCACCTTGGCCGCAGGGCCGCCGGGGCCGGCCCCGGCGTGGCCGCCCTGGCCCGCTCCCTCCCGGGCCGCAGACCCCGGAGGCCTCCCAGGAACCCGAGAGCCGCCCCGGCGGGCGCGCGGCGGGGGCTGCTGGTCCGCCCATCTGGTTGCACTTAGGAGCCGGGAGGAAGCTAGCCGAGGGTTGTTACCGGCCAAGGGGTGTGGGAAAAGTTAATTGACTTTAATGACAGGTTCCCCAGGACGGCGGTGTCTATGAGGGGGTCCAGTTAAGCCCCTGGGTCCCCAGTGCAGAAACACGTGGGGAGGGATGGGGCGCGAGGAGGGGCGAGCCTCCAAGTGGTGCTCAGGCGTCGCTTGGAGAAAACTCTGGTTTGGACCTACGAGATCCACCTCCCTTCCCACTTAGGCGCCTTTCCTCCGCACCCGAGGCTGGAGACCCGAGGAGGGGCGAGGCAGGGCGCTTAAAGCGCACAGCCAGAGAGACCTGAGGGCCGCATCCCAACACCAACCTAGGAGCCGTGCCTTATCTCTCTCAGGGATCAGTACTGCTAGAGGCTAGTGAGAGGGGCTGCTGGGTGTGCCCCAAAGCTGTCCAATTAAGTCTGGCCGAAGACACCTCCAGGGAGGCAAAAGGCAAGTGTTCTTTGAAACTTTGTCTCTCCCATGGCTACTCATTCCAGAAACAGCCAGGACCCAGGCGAGTAGTGTCTTAGCAATAAATTCACTCAATTATGCACTTGGAAATGCTACAGAGAAGGAAAATGACTTTTCCAAGGCGACATAACCTGGCCAAGAACCAGAAAGTCCCACCCTATTGGGTCCTAGGGACACCCTCCACCCCCACGGTACAGAAACAAATGCTTCATCTAATAGTCTAAGCCCACATTTCAGGGAATAAGTGTTCTTTTCCAACCACCAATTAAAATAACAGATGACTGATTTTCCTTCCATTTATTTCTCCTCTCCAGGAAGATAACCGTGTCTATGTACTTTTGGTGATATTAGTAAGTGCTTATTTTTGATATAGGGAAAGACATAGAAATTTAATTTTCCGTTGATATGAAGAGTGTAACCCCCTCCCATCCCATAACTTTCAAAGACCATCAATGTAAAGCAATTACTTTTATAAAAATTAAGACCTTGATGTCTGGATAATTTTTACCAGGACAGTTAAGAACTCCTACTGGGGCCAGGGGACAGGCTTACCAAATGAAGCATTGAGTTTGGGATGGTTGTCTTGATGGAGCAATTGTTACTATGTTTGTGTTTAAACGAGGGAAAACGTGGAAAAATGATATGATAGAGA
Organism: Ictidomys tridecemlineatus; assembly: GCF_052094955.1. NCBI lineage: Eukaryota > Metazoa > Chordata > Mammalia > Rodentia > Sciuridae > Ictidomys > Ictidomys tridecemlineatus. The sequence goes on along the minus strand of NC_135479.1, from coordinate 138,503,088 downwards.
AGGACATGTGTGTTTCTTTGGTGGAGGGTGTGTTAAGACATATTTCGTGTACATAAAATAAGAAAAGTAGATCCATTTTTTTTTTAAATTCTCTTTTTAAATCTTTCCCTCTGGGGCTGAAGCTGGGGCGAAGGTATTGGAGAGAAAACCGACTGCTGTCTACTAGATCATTCCTGTGATAGAGCCGCTCTCCACACTGGCCTGTGGGAAAGGCCAGAGCCAGGCGGGGGAGAGGTAAAGCTTTTGAAACAAGACAGAAAATCGTTGGCTTTATCTTTGTTAGGAAAGCTTCAAAGATTGATCTCTCCCGCCTCATCCTTCTCCTCCCAGAAGCCGCTCTTAGAGAAGGGGGGTGAGAGGTTGGCGGGAGGGGCCTGGAGGGAGGAGGACTGGCCGGCGGTGGGGGTAGTGGGGGAGGAGGGCGCGCCGGCCAGACCCACAACGCGGCTGATGTGTCTGGTCTCGCAGGGCTCGTGGTTTTCATTTCCCCAACACCTGGATGCAGTCAAACACCTGGCCAAATCTGACAAAATCTGACAAGCCTTTGTGATGGGATTTGGAAGAAATTCCCTGCAGATCCTGGCACAGTTTAAAGCTGTCCGCTTTGAGTTAGGACTTGTTAAGGAGGGTTATGTGAGCTGAAACCCGAGACAACCCTTTTGCTTCTATCTGGAGCCCACATCTTGCCTGGAAATGGGGCATGACCAAGAGAAGGGGTCGCTTGCTGTTTGTATTAAAAGGGGAAGATGGCCTGTGTGCCTGCCAGAGTAGCCCCCACATGCTTTCTCTATTAGAGCCAAGCACAGAAACTTATCAAAAACACATGTCTGGTGTTAATCATCTGGGTTTGGACTCCACTTGGGAGTCTAACTAGCTGTCCCTTGGCAGAAGGAATCTGTTGACCTCTTCAGCTTGCTTGAAGAGGGTGCAGAGAGGCATTTCAAACTTTGGGATGCTGGTGCTAGGGAATGTCTAGCTACACCTATGGAAAGACTACTTGTAGGTAGGAGGCTGCAGCCGCTAAGAATGTTTTTACTTTGGGTGTTGGTAGCTACCCTAGGGGAGTAATGTGCAGGAGACATTTTTAATGTGCAATGGGCAATAAGACTGGATCCAGTGAACTTCATAAATTCAGTTCTTCTCAGAAGGAACTAATAGAACAAGGACTGAATAGTTTTAAACAACTTTTTGAAATCCTTGAAGAGAATGACCAAAAAGTTTATCAGGGAAGCCATATAAGATGGGTTCTTGCAAGTTACATGAAACTTACTCTTTTTTAGTTCATGGATTTAATTAAAAAAAAAAAGAGTCAATTTCTGGATTCCCAGACTACATGTATTTCAAACCTACAATGAGTCTTTTTTTACATATTCTGAAATAATCAGTTCTAAGACATAAAAGCCTTCACTTTTTTCTTTTATTTTCTCAAACTTCCCCAAAGGAAGATACTTTAAGAGCATTTTCAAACATCTTTGGCATCACATAAAAAAGAAATCTCGTGTAAAAAACGAAATGTCATCTCAAGTTTTATAATACAAAGGCGCAATCCAATATGAACATATAAAATATATACAAATATAGTGCATGGTCAGTCACTTAATACAGCTCTCTACAAAAAAAGTAACTTTTTAGAAATTAAAAACAAAAAATCCGAAGTAACCACTTAATCACAAAAGTCTTCTTTCCTAACAGCAAGTTCCTGTTTAGTGTCCGGAGGGGAGAGAGGTGGGCTGGGGAATTTAGGGGAAGGGTGGTCTGAGCCCCTCAGTTCCGCCACGGCCTCCACATGGAGTCCGCCGTGAGCGAGGAGCCGCTGGAAGGAGACACTGCGTTGGGACCCACTGAGGTCCCACTGTTGCTGGTGTAGACCGGGATGACTGGGCCGCTGTGCGCGAAGGCCCCATTGGGGATGAGGAAGGCAAATTGGCCGTCAGGAGCTGGCACCACCTGGAAGCCACCAAACACCTTGGCCGCCTCTCCAGCCTGGCTGCCCAGCTTGCAGGGTGCGCCGCCGGGAGGGGGCGCCGCACCTCCGGGGATGGGCACAAGTGGCGGCGGCGGCGCGAACGGCGCGTGCTGGGGGCCGCCGGGTCCTGGCGGGGGCGGTGGCGGCGCCTGCAAGGCGGGATGCGGCTGCCCAGGGTAGGTCATGGCGTTGATCTGGGTCATGCAGTTGGCCAGGTGGCCGAGCAGCCGAGTGCGTACCTCGGTGTTAACGCCCTCGCACGTGGACAGGAAGCGGGTCACCTCGTTCATGCACTCGCTGAAGCCGGCGCGGTACTTCCCCAGCACGCTCGGGTCTGTGCTCAGCGCAGCTGAAAGGCCAGAAGGAGACAAACCGGTCACCAAACAGCCACTGCTTCCCGCCCGGGGAGGTCCCTGCTTCCACCCCAGGGCTACTGCTTCCCGCCCTGGGAGGTCCCTGCGGCGGGCCTCCGTGATTACGCACCCGCAGAACTACCTCTGGCTGGGAGGGTAGGGTACATTTAGAAAAACCAGTCACCTCTCTACACTAGCGTAGAGATCCAAGCCGCGACACTAAGTCCTCATTCCCGGTCGCTCCATTTAAACAGATTTCAGCCTCAGATCAGCCACCCCACCCCCTCGCGCGGTGTGACCTTGGGTAATGCCACCCAATTCGCCATCCAACTCCCATTTTCCCTTCTGCAATGAAGGTATGATGGTGTGGGTGACTGCTAGATCAGATGACCCTAGGCTCCACTCAGCTCAAACCCACCGCAGTCTTCAGTCCTTTCGCCCCTACCCGCTTCCTCCACAACCAAGCTGCCCGACAACCTCAGGGCTACAACCTCTCTCCCTCCCTTTCCGGAACAGTAACAACTTGGAGTTGTGGCTATAAATAAGACCCAGACCGTGGGAACGCGAGAGTGAGCCAAGGCAGTAAAATGTAGCTGAATGCCTCTCACAACCACGGGCGGAAGTCTGGAAGAAATCACCGCGGGGCGAGAGGGACGCCCGCAGAGGGGGACGCGGCGAGCTGCCCTTACCAGTCATCTGCGCCCGCTGCAGGTTCCGGAGGTGCTTCACTGTCATTTCCAGAATGTCCGCCTTCTCCAGCTTGGAATGCCGGGAGCTCTGCACACAGGAGGAAGCAAGAGAGAAAAGTCAGACCCCTGTCAGCTGCCTCAGAGTGCTGGGGTCCCTAACTCCCGCCGCAGCTCCCTTATCCCCGGACCCCTGGCAAGAGGGCCCAGCCTTCCTGTTTAGGAGAAGGTAGTGCTTGGCTGGGTAAGATTTTCGCACAGCAAGCGAGAAGGTTTCATTCTTAGTGGCTGAGAAAATAGGGCTTCTTATTTTTTTAATAATAATTTAAAAAAGGCAGCATTCCCCACTTACATCTTTTTTAAGGGCATCCAAAATCAGCGTTTTCAGTTGGCTCAGACTTTCATTTATTCTTGCTCTTCGTCTTTTCTCCATGATAGGTTTGGATGACTGTAAAGGGAGTTAAAAAAACAAACAAACAAAAAAAAAAACAAAACGCCTGAGTTCTCTTGAGATTTGCCATGTCACCCCGGGGTTTTAAAAGAGAAAGCCCCCCGTCCCCATACACACCAAATAATTTCGTGGGGCTGCAGATATACAGGTATTGCCCTTACCTTTCTGTGCTCAGATGCTGTCTTTGGTTTATCCGGTGTCGTGTTGACACTGGCTGGGGTAGCAGCCACCGGGGACGAGGAATTTTTCTCCATTATATCGGCTGGCATTTTTTTTCTATTCCTTTTTTTTTAATCCCTAGAGAATTTTATTTTTGGAATACTTCATGCAAAAAAAAAATTTTTTTTTTTTGCTTATGTCTCTTTTACTTGAGACATTCACAAAACTACTGAGCGAGTGCTGAGAATTTATTATTTTATGGCTACTTGGTGATCGGTAGCGCTATTCCAGGACCAAGGAGAGAGGTAGACGGGGGATTCCGCTGTTATCAGCACCAGCTCCGGATCCAGTGTGATCCCCGGGCCCTGGCGGCCTCTATATATATCTGGGACTGCACGCGAACGGCTCGTGTGAAACTTCCCAAACTTTCTTTCCCACAGTAACTTTCAGCCAATGGGAGGAGGAGACACGCGGCACCGCTCGTGGACCGCGCCCCCCCATTGGCCGCCAGGCACAAGGTCTGGCGGCCAATGGCGCGCGCCTGAGCCCGGGGCACCGGAGGCTACAACGTCAATCAAAAGGATTTTAACCCTTTGCTACTCTCCCCTCTGGGTTTTCCTTTAGAGAAGTTTTTCCGCTTTGGTTTTGATCTGGGCTATTTCTTTCCAGGCCAAGGTCTTTGCTCTTTATTCTCTTAGCTATATGTAATACAGCTACTTTTTAATAATTTAATTTGAGATTTTTTTTAAATAAAAAGGCATAGAAGGCCAAGAAAAAAAAACATACTTGCGGTGGTTAAAAAAGAGCGGGGGAACTCGTGCGAAGGTATGTTACCAAAATATCTGAAGTGATTTCTCGCTCAGATGATGTATATTCAGGGGGGTAAAAGTAGATCGTGTAGAAAATAAAAGATCTTTATTTTTTTTATTTTTATTATTTTATTATTATTATTATTTTTTTTTTGCAGAACAAGTACCTTCCACCTTACATTGGCAGGGTTTTTAGAGCAAAGTGGCTTTTAAAATGCGTCCCTCCCCTCCCCAGTCCCTTATTTCTCTTCGGGAGTTGGGGCTTTGGACTCCATGCTTCCTCAGGAAACAATCAGAATAATTTCCAACTGAGCAGAAAGGAAATGGAATTTCAAATGAAAAATGAACAAGAGGGTTTTGATGGCAGTGCCCTCACGGACGCGCGTGCTCCTTCACCACCCTTTCCCTTCCACCCGCAGGCGCTTAGTTCTTTGGTACGTTGAGGTGACAGGCAGGGAGGCAGCCTCTCCCCTTCTCAACCCGCGGGCGGCCAACTCGGCCCGGGCGCCCAGCACACGCGGGCCCTTTAAGAGCTACACCAGCCGAGCTGCAGTTTGACATCAGCCGGCCGGCGAGGGCGCGCCTGGAGCCCGAGCACGTGCCAGGATGTTTTATTGCCGCCGCGGCTGCGGCCGGCCCGGAGGATGTGTGTGTGCGTGCGTGTGTGAGTGTGTGTGCGCGCGCCCCGGGGGCAGGGAGGCGGGGGACGGCGGCGGGCGGCTGTGAGCGGGGGCTGGTTCCTAGTCCCCGGGAGAAGCCAAGAAGGTAAATAGCAGCTGCTGTGCTCGAGCCTGGGAAAACCCCGCCCCCTGCTCCTGGCCCGGGCTCATTGGCGCGCGCTGCGTGTGGGGTGTGTGTGTGTGTCCGGGGCCCCCTCCTCCGGCCCCGCCGGGCCAGGAATCCGAGGGGGCGGCGGGCTGGGAGCCGAGTCTCGGCGCTTATCCTCCCCCCCTCCCCGGCCAAGGTCAGCCCTTCCGGGCGGGGAGCGCACGCCCCGGGGTGGAGAGTGGAGAATTAGTTCACCCCCCCCACCCCCACCACATTTTCGGGCTTGGGGTTTTAACTCCGCCGAGAGGCTCCTTTGCGATAGCCCGGGGGAGTGGTGGGGGCCTCGGTGTTTGCTCCTTGCCCCTGCCCGCCCGCCCTGCTTCTCCCCGCAGGGCCCCCGGCGCCCGCCGCGGTCACGAGATGCCTGACCGCACTTAGGAAGCGGCCGGGTCAGCCTCCTGCCTCCGCTCGGCGGCTGCGGTTAAAGCGGCTTCGCGCCGCCCTCCCCTTCCCCGGGTCCAGGGCAGCCGGGCAGCTCCCCCTCGCTGCGCCCGGGAGGCCGCCGGCGGGCGGCCGGGAAGAGGCGGGCGGCGCGGGCGGCTGCGTGCTGCCGGCTGGCCGGGCCGCGCGCCGGGAGGAGCCGCCGCCGCAGCCGCCGGGTGCCACGTGGCGGGCGCCGGGCCGGGAGCGCCAGGGCTCTGGCGGCGGCCTCCCTGGGGGATTTGCCGCGCGGGGCGGGCGGCGCGCGCTGTCCCGGCCGACCGGCCGCCACCGCCGCCTCCCACCCGCCCGGGTCGCTGGCCCCCTCGCTCCCACCCCAGTGCCCCCATCTGCCCCCAGTCATCCCGCCGCCGGAGAGTCGTGTTAGTTGCTCGGTGGGCTACCGACCGACAGCCCGGGATCCCAGCATCTTGTCTGATGTAGCCCCCCACCCCACCCCCCAAGCACGTCCCGGAGGCCTGGCACACATTTCTCAGACACTTCATTCCTTCCTTCCTCTGGGCTCCCTACTGAGATAATGTTGTAAATGATTTCACCAGATCTCGTCCGGGATGAGATTCCGCGGCTCCTGACTCTACGTGACCTTGGGCAAGCCCCTCTTTTGCTTTTATGATGGAACGCACGCGCAGTGCCAGACACTGTTCAACCCTGGGATTACCACGATGAGAGATACAGTGGCAGCCTGCAGAGTCTGCAGTCAACTGCAGAGACAGATAGACCCTGATTTTCTGACTGATCACCAGGCATTCCTTATTTTCCCTTTCTTGTAGGGTTTAGATGATGGTCTGACAGATCAGGAGGACCTAACCCAAACAGGAAACCACACTTCTGGACAATAGTATTGCCAGGCTCACTGGGGGATGCAGGAAGCCTACAGAGTAAAATACACACTCATGAATACAGCTGACATATGGATCTCCTAAAGGATTCCTCTTGGGAGGTCCTAGGTTCAAGAGAAACAGGCGTTTAGATAGAGGTAAAATGCTATGGAGGTCTTGGAGAATTAAATTACTTTTAACTTGGGATACTATGGAAAACTTCCTGGAGGAGGTTGCTTGTGCATTGTACCTTGAAAAATAGGTAGGATTGGGGTATTGGAAATGTGCCAGGTCATGGGGCTGGCAAGGCTGGAAATACCCATGGCATTAAAGGGCTAGATCTTGGGAACTTGGATCTTTATTCTGGTAACATGGTCTGGTGCTCAGGGTGAGAAGAAATTTGAAGCCATAACACAAGACCTTTAAACGTCTTGCTTTATAGAGAATTTTGGACTTTGCATAATGGACAGTCATAAAATGTTGATTAGCAGAGAAGGGATAACAGGTTTCTCTTTTAGAAACATGGCCCTGGCGAAAGTGTGGAGTGGGTGCAGGGTCTGGAGATAGGCCAGTTAGGAGGGTCAAGCCAGGGAATCCACCTAAGTAACAGGTATAGATTGACACCCAGAAGCACCTGTTTAGAGTCAACTCACCTGGGCATTGACTGGTCACTATCCAACTACTTGAGTTCACCCCTTCAACCCAATGTTCCCCCCACCACCTGGAGTCTGGCCAAGGCATCCTTGTGTTTCTAACCATCTTTACCTTCTAAGCTTCATTTCCCACCTTCCAGGACAGCCCTGGAGACTGCAGCCAAAACTACCTCATTGCAGGCTTGCTTTACTCCTCTTGCTCCTTGGGCTACTCTCTGGGATGTGTGTGTGTGTGTGTGTGTGTGTGTGTGTGTGAACGAACACACAGCAGAGTGGGCTGTGCCCTATCTCGTTCTGAAGAAGTGATGAACAAAGCTTCCTTTGTTGACCTGCCACCTGGGCCAATGGAGTTGGACTTTTCTTTCTTACTTTACACAGAAAGGAAAAGTGGTGATGACAGAAAATTGTCTATTGCTTTCAAAAAAGTGGGGTTTCCCATGTATTTGAAAACCTCTTGGTGAAAGATGGTGAGTTTATGAAGTTAGCCTCCTTTGCCCTATGCTCCCTCAAACTTCACAAGCTTCTTAAAATGCTTCTGCTCAGCATCTGACTTTTTTAAAAAAATGCATAAATGCATTGGCCCAGTTTCTTCTAAGGAACTAACCCCTTCCCAGGTAAGCTTTTAACCCTCTCCAAAATCTTCCCAATTTTTCAGAGCCAAAGTCTCTAAGCTCTGTTATGACACTGACCACTGTCTGCTGCTGCTGGGCCCTAATGAAATAACTAGGTTGCCACCCCTGTCCCTTCAAGGCTGAGAATTTTTCATCTAATTCTGTTATCCCTGATGATGCGTGGAGAATGAAATATAGTCAAGTAGAGTCTCATTGCAGTACCACAAGCAGTCCCCTAGGTCAAATAGTTATTCAGCAACTCCTTTACTCCCACTTTTCGAAGTGTTTGGTAGAGTGAGACAATAACTACACACACGCACACACACACACACACACTTAGATGGAGGGACAGAGGGCCCAAGTAACCAATAATTAGTCCTTAGCTATTAGTATTTGCATCTGGCAAGAAAACAATTCGCGAGCTCCCTGACTTTCTCCACTGTAATCATTGATGAAGAAAGTCTTGCAAATATGCTCAAAGATTATTTTTTAATATCCTTATTCTGGTCAGTGAAAATAGGACCAAGTTGGCACTCTCTCCATTCTTTCTCCAGTGAGGCAGTAAGCTCCTCAGGAGAAAATGTTTGGGTTTTGAAGCCTCTGCTTCAATAGGAAACCAGCTTTATTTTTTCAGTTATCCTTTTCCTCCTACTGCCAAAGAAGAGAGAAATGTAACAGCGGGCATCAGTGGAGGTCACTTCTTTGATCCCACTGTGATATCAGCAAAACGGAATCTTTCCCACTGCATCATGCCCAACAAATGCAATCAGGGATCCCAGGTTGGCTCCTCCCAGCATGCCCCCCACTCACAAAGAGGGATTTTTTTTGTCTTGTATCACATGTTTGCTTTTAAAGCATAAGACAAATACCTGCACCTCTAGTGAGACTCCCCTTTGTTTCCTAGGTATGGGAATGGTTTGTGAGTTTGGTTTAAAGCTACAGAAAGGAAAGAGCAAAAGAAGAGAAAAGGTATTTTGCCTGAGGTCTTGAAGCTTGCTCCCTCACTCTGTCTCTCTCTCTCTCTTTTTTTCTTTTTCCTTTTCCTCCGCTTGACTGACTTTCTCACACTCGGTTTCCCCGCAGCCTGCCAGGGACGTGCTAGCTGCCTTGCCAAGAGCTATCCTGGGAGGGATATTGAAAGAGCCTCGAGTAAGTACCCACAGGGAGGATTTTCTCCTCCACTCAGTACCTGCCCCGCACCTGTACAGGGGGCAGTCCCACACATGTCACCTGATCGCAGCCCTTTCAGAGACCGTGAGAAAAATACAACCAAGGGTAGAAGAGATATGTTTGTCATCTCTCTGCCAGGGCTACAGCCAGCTCCTTGCAGTCCAAGTGCCCAGAAACAGCACATTCCAGGCTGCTTGTGCATGCATGTCTGCCTGTGTGTCTGCCTACGGGGTGGCGACTGGGACGGGGCGGAAAGCTGGAAATCACCTTCATAATGACTGCCTCACTGCTCTGTCCTCTGGCATCTGGATGGCTGGTAGTTTTATGATTCTTTATGGGAGTCATTATCATAGTCTTTCCTAGATGAGAGTCTCTATGTGTTCATCACAGAATTTATGACTAGATTTTTTTTTTTTACTATGAACCTCCAGGGAGCCTGTAAGCCCCCTGAAATGGAATTCTAAATGTGTCTATATATGCATCTTCATCAAGAGTTTAATAATACTTCTCAAATGCATGAATAAATGCACCGCTTTAAATTTTTTTCCCTGAAGAGAATCCACAATTTTCAGCAGAGTTGTAAAGTTTTTTTGTGGCTAGAACAGGTTAAAGAAAGCTGATCCTGGCAATCTGTGCTTATTAGTGGGTATTTTAAGCCCCAGGGAGTGAAAGAGACTGGCTCAAGGGCCCACAGCTATGTAAGTCTGGGTGGGGTAGGGTGGGCAAAGCCAGCTCTGTCCACTGCTCTGCAATGCTGTGGTCTTTTGGGTAATTTTAGGGCAGGGTTTATAGAGCCGCGATAGCCAGCCAAAGCCTGCATTTAAAGTAGAGACATTAATAAAGATATTTTGAATTCCTGTAACATTGTGTTTTATTAATTCTGAAGCACTTGCAAAGCTCTGGGTCCAATGTTTGGATGGAGAAAGGGAAAGGCAAGAAAGAAAAATGTCTGTTGAAGAAAGAGGGTTCAGGAATGCTTGGACCAAGTGCCCGGTTGCCATGCAGAGGCGGCAGACACAGGGCAACTCCACATTCCATCTTTGATAAAAATAAGTAGCCACTTCTGAAAAAAAAAAAAATGCCTGGTTGATTCCTGGCTAAGCCAGGACCTCACTAGGCAAACTAGGGGTGGGGGCAGAAAACAGAAGCTGTCAGCATTGGCTAATAGCAGCCTGTAATGCTCCCCCGCCCCCAACAATCCACTGGAGCCGGTGAGACCAAGGGGATTGTGCACTCTTCTAATGGGATCTGAAAGAGGATGGCTGCCAAGAAAGCCCTTTCCAGCAGGATGGGGGCAGGGCGCCCTGGAATGACTGAACTCCCACATTTGGCCAGGCCACAGCTGCCGTGGTGAGAAGGCTCTAAATGTGCTCTAAGTTAACCTCTTAACCTCAGAACAGGGCTCTGGGGGCAATCCTTCAGGGCCAGGGGGAAGCAGGGCAGGCCCAGGGATCACAGCGATGCTACCTTACACCCTGGTGTATGAAACGCTCCAAGCTGTGCTAGGGGCTAGGGCATGTGAGGGCAGGCCCAGGGGCCCCATGAAGGCTCAGGAAGGTAGGGGTGAAGCCCAGCGCCTAAAAACCCAAAGCATACAATTACTCGGCCTGCTAATAAGCTGCTCAAATTGTGACATCAGACCAAATTTATTTAAAAACAAAATATCTAGAAAAAACATTTGAGTAAAACTTGGGACTTAAAAATAATGCGGGAGGAATACATACAATATATTTTTAATTATAATCCTCATCTCTCCTTTCACTATCTCACAAAATATAGAAAGGTGGGGACAAGGGAAGAGTTGGAAGAGACCCTAGAGATCACAGAATCAGCCCACTCACTTAATGGATGAGGAAACTTTGCCTAGAAAGATGTGACTTACACAAGGTCAAACAGCTTCCCTGGGGGGGGGGTTGCAAAGTTTAAGTTAGACTCACATTTTCCACCTGCCAATCAAGAACTCTCCCTACTGTATCTCTTTAGAAACAAACATTTTAAATGGCATCGATGGCAAGTTACTAACATTACCCTAAAGATTAACTTGACTGCTGATGAGCTATCTGTTGGTGAATTATTGTGATAGCATTCTAGAGCACAGTTCATGTATTAGCTGGGCATCAAACCCGGGGCCTTGTGCACACTATGCAAGTGCTCTTACCACTGAGCCATATCCTGAGCTCCCAGTACATGGTTCATTTCCAGGTTTGCTGTAGTATGATTCTCTCTTGGATTTGCTCATTGCCCTGTATGCTCTGGCAAGGAAGGAATCTTGATTTCTTAGTTCTAAGAGACAGGAAACCTTTTGCCTGCCTCCCAATTAAATATGTCAAGCTATGCCAAGCTACATGTCCTTTTTCTTTCTTATTATTGCCAACCCTTATTTATGCTCTAAAAGGAAGACTGGGGTAGACAATATTCCAGCTCCTGAATCTGTGCTCCCCTGATGCTAAGCGTAGATCTCAGGACCAGACGATGTGATCCTAGGAATACATTGAAGGGTTGAAACAGGACACATTGAGCTGCTTGCTGGCTGATGTCACATTTAGGAGAACTATGGGTGAGACAAATAATGGACTTCCCAAGTGGTTGGGATGATGTTTGTATATGCACTATTATTTTTACTACTAGATATTGGACTCAGAGAATGAAAGATGATGACTCAGGCAGCTGTTACAGGGGCAGTCCAAGACCCTGGTGGGTTCTAGCGTGGTTGGGACCTTCTGGTCTCTTTCACAAGTTGGAGGCACCTGTCCCCCTACTTCTTAGTACATGATAGTTGACAAGGCACTTTCATGTCTTCATACGAAGCCTTATCACCTAACCTATCTAGACTGAAAGGGGCTGGGTGGGCAGCCCAGGGAAGGAGGGAGAGGATTTGTGTGGTCAGTACAGGTGACATTTGGTTGGACTATGGGTTAATGGAGACACAGGATATGCGGCAGACAGGCTTTCTGGAAAATAATACCTCTACTAGGAGCTCAGGGGCCAGGAGAATTGATTTCCTTTGTCAGGGAGAGCCATGGGCGAGAGTAGGATTTCCAGAGTTGTCTGCCCATTTCATTTACAGGGCAATCCCAGTAATTTAAAGGACATTTTGCGGGGGAAGGGGCAAGGAAGGAATGTGATTTCTTGCAGAGGAAAACCAGAAGAGAAGCATGGGAGAAGGAATCCCACTTAGCAAGATGACTGAGCATGTTCTGGAAATGACACTGCCAGCTGATGATCTAGGCTCCCCTGAGTGAGGACAGAGCTGTTTAGTTCAGCACCCAGTGCCTTCTGAAAGGTTTCCTAGGAAGATCTCAGAAAGGGACACCAGCTATGCTGCTGATGGGCCTTGGAGGATCCTCGAACTTGCCTCACTTCTCACTAGTGAGTTGCTTATTCTGTGCGTCTGTATCGCTATAGGCCTAACATAAATTTGCACTGACTGGAAAAGGCTGTGGGATTGTTTGGAGTCATGCCAGAGAACAGGGGCAATGGGAAGACTACATCCTGCTCTACAGTCAGTCTGAGAGGTGGTTTCAGAGGGGCGGTGGGTGGGGGGGCAGAGACTGAGAGTTAATTTCCATTGTCCTCCACCACTGTGGGCAGCTGCCACAGAATGGAGTTCATTTTGGATTCCCTTAGCTTCACTCAGTGTGTGGACATTATGTGAAGTTGGGAAAGGGGTCCCTCCTTTTGCAAGATTGGACTGACACAGGCCAGCCTTGGCTGAAATCTGAGAGGGCCTGGGGAGGTCAAGCTTTCTGGAAACATGCTGGTGTGTGCCAGGCTTGTCTGACCTGACTGGAGGTCTTGTGATAAAGTTCCAATGTGTTGCTGGCTCCTGGAGGAGGTTGTCAAACTGTGCGTGGCATCGTATACGTATCCAGCTATGGCCTTAATCTCAATAAGCTCCCCCAGTCACGTAGGAACCCAAGCACTCACATTCAAGTATTTGATCTCCTTGTCCTGGGTGGCTAGTCAACCCTCTACACCCTCCTCACCTGCCCTCAAAGTCCTGCACCTGGGACAGACCTAGACTCGATATCTGGGACTGCCTATCACCTAGATAGAGGGGTAGAGTCTCAGCTTGTTTGTTTTATATCAAGGGGGAAACCCATATTGATGGTGGTCAGACAGCATAGCCAGGTTAGAACTGTGTAATTCCAAGTGTGTGTTCAACTTAATTTTGTTCAGTGAGTACTTATAAGCTCCTACTCTGCAAATCAGAATTGTACACAGACTTTGACAGGTACTTTTGTTCCTACGTGCTATTCATTTATGCAGAGTGATGGCATCCTTGGTTTATATTCTAAGAATTTCCCCTTACCTCCCACATTCTTCATCTCTATTGCTTCTCTGGTAAGGAAGCTACAAATCTCCTCTTGGTATTTGGTAGGTAGAATATCTTTCACAAAGTAGGCACCTCCAAATATTTGGAAAATAAACACATGAATGAACACAGACTTAAGAATATGTTTGGTGATTCAAGGAACCCTCAAAGAGTCAGCATATTTCTCTAAATTTTCTTTGATTGCTTAATCAAAGGGTGTGTTTACTTGGCCACTCCTGGGGACCACCTCTGGATAGCCAGATTACCCCCACAGACAGCTCCTCTCTGTTGCAACCAGGTGAATTTAGAGGAGTCTGTGGCCATCCGTGGTTTCCCAGGCCTATCTTTATTGATGGTTATTAAAGACACACTACTACATGGCAATATGCAAGTACAAAGCAATTCCCAGGGTAAGGTACGTGGGAAGAAGTGAGATACTGAGCTCCCAAACAATCCTGCTGTCACCGCAGCCTGCCATATCTACGTATAGTTAATAAGTAAAATTTAAGCAGGTTCCACCACTGGGCAGCAGATGGAAAGGGAAGAAAGACCAGTGGGCAGATCATGGTTCTTTCTGGAAGACTGGAAAAGAAAAAGAGGAGGCCCCCCGGGACAGGTGAGTCTGGTGGCAGTCATTTCAGCAGTGCACAAAACTAGTGAATGGTCAGGAGGTGGGGCCCTGCTTCTGTATCCTGCCCTCAGGCTTCCTTTTTATGCCAGCTCCTCATGGAAGGTTCTGTATAGTCAAGAAGTAAATAGTAACTATGCTCAGAAGTATTGGGTTGAATAAGTGTGAATGGAACACACAAAAACACCTGTTTTCATAGAGCACTCCAACACACCTGTTGATTTACAATGCTGAGTGATAGCAATATAGGGGGCTATAAATTGGAGGTGCAATGTCCTCTTGTATATAAATAGAGCCTCTGTGAGCATCAAGTTTTACAGCTGAGATTTGACTGATATGAATTATTTCTACTAGGAATATTGAATGAATATCCACATATATATGTTTAAGAAAAATAGGGTAATAGAGTAGCTAAAAAGTCAACCCTGGAGCCTGAATTTCTGGGTTCATGTTGAAGCTTGTTTACTTTCTAGCTGTGTGTCATACATCTCTGGACCTTAATTTGCTTCTCTGTTTAATGAGAAGATATTCAGAGTGCCTATCTTATAGGAATACTCTGAGGATGAATACGTGTACTGTGCCTGTAATAGTGCCTGGAAAATTGCAAATTCAATATAAATTCTTAACTACTTTTATTTCTCCCATATGTTTGATCTGATATTTAAGAAGGTACCTTCAGCCATCTTGGACCCTTCCTGCTCTCCTTCTGTGTAGGTGACTATATAATTTATGGCCCAAACTGGAACATTTTGAGGACCAGAGACAATTAAGAATAACGTCAGGAGAACTGGTGCAAACCTGACCCCACCCCCACCCCCGTCATCCTGCTTCTGTGGGCTGCATGTGCTCAAGTTTTCATTTGTTTACTCAGTCATCTAGATGCTTCTTGAAGGAAAGCTAGGAGACATATTATTGTAAAGTCCACAATGTTCCAGCACTTTCACATCTGTAGGAGGTGATATGGATTTAGGGTCTATAGAGGGAGCAGCCCCAGTGTTTGGACCTGGAGGACATTATGCAATGTATATAAGATAGGGAGAAGGAGAGAGAAGCTCTTTCATGGTTTTACTCACAACATATTTGAAATGACTTGGTTTATTCTGGGACAGAGCAAGTATTCTCTGGGCTCTCCTACTTATCAGTTTGTATCCAGCAATCCTACCAGAGACGCTTGCATCTACCAACCATGACTGAGAACATCCATTTTCCCTGGGTGTGTGAATATGGAAAAGGAAGGCGCTACAGATCGAAATTTAGGCCATTGTTCAGGGCTGTGGGAGACCTCAAGGGAAGGAACACTTTCCCACCTGAAATATTTGCCCTGTTAGCCTTGAATTTGACAAGTCTTTGTGGTTAAAAAAATACACTCCTTTTTTGAACAGGCCAAAGTCAAGGTTTATGCTTTGTTAATTTTATAAAAAAAAAAATAGACAAGAAAGAAAAGAAAAATGGTCTCCTTGACTGAGTGTTCATATATGCCCCTATTTAATGATTAATAATCCCTAGTGGGCTATTGTTTGATGTGGCCTCGACTGGTTTGAACAGGAGAATACTGATTCACTCTTCAGGCATTTAGGAATCACAAGTGTTTACCTTGAGACAATAAATGAAAGGAGAAGATAAAAATAACACCCAAATATGCAGAGCTCTTTGAGCAAAAATGGGCATGGGCGATCACATGGGATCTCAATCTTTGATACCCTGCATGGGGCCTGCTGCTTTCTCTCAGAATAAGACTGTATAGAGTGACCCAGACAGGGGCTTTTGAGTATTATAGATTTTTCCTTTCACTTGTTGATAGGTTCAAGACAAGTTTTCACCCTGGTTTCCATGTCATGAGCTTTCATTCCCCACTCCCACCTGTCTCCACAGGTGACCCCATGCCAGTCTTTTGCAAGGGAATTTCTTTACGTGGCTTTAAAGAGCACCCTTCCCTAGAGTTTTGCTCACTGCTGTCTTCTATTTCCCCTTGTTCAAGGGGAGGCTCCAGCAGGAATCCATAAAGGGAGATGCAGACCTGTCTTAAAGTGGGACACATGGGGCTTATACTTCCAGCCACTAAACTTAGACTCCATTGAAGGATCTTGCCTATGGCAATTATTACTGGGTGGTCTCTTGGTGATTTTTTTTTTTTTTTTTGCTGGGAATGGAACTGAGGGTCCTTTGCATGCTAGGTAATTTGTCTACCACTGAACTCCACCCCCAGCCCTTAATGGTAATTTTTGGATTTGCCTTTTTTTTTAAGAGAGAGAATTTTAATATTTATTATTATTATTTTTTTCTTTCTTTCTTTTTTTAGTGTTTGGCGGGCACAACATCTTTGTTTGTATGTGGTGCTGAGGATTGAACCTGGGCCGCACGCATGCCAGACGAGTGCGCTACCGCTTGAGCCACATCCCCAGCCCTGGATTTGCCTTGACATGTCTATATTTATGAATTGGGCTACAGGGACAAGTTGGAGCAACAGTTAGCTCTGGGGTTGCTCACTGGAGCCTTCTGTAATCTGGCCCACCAAACATGCCCTCTCTGTTCCAGGGCCATCCTTCCCCTTAGACCAACCCACCACCAATTGTCCCTCAGATCTCCCATCCCTCAGTGCCCTCAGCTCTCCAAGATATTCCCTGCCTCCAAGACTCAGCCCCATCCCCACTTCTTCACTCCAAACAGCTGCACTATAAGTTGGAGGCAATGATTCTACTCTGCTTCACATCTGTCACTCCTGGAGGTGACACAAATAGCCCTTGGACCCCAGAGTCCCTTAAACACAAGAATGAATACCAAGTGTGCCTTCAGCCTGTGTGTGGCTAAAGTTGGTATATGGCATTTCACAAGAAGGGAGATTTTATATTTCCTCTTACTTTTTAAGTACATTTTGCATTATATTCTCCATATATTCATATTTCTTTTAATATAAAAGTCACATTTCTGCCCCCTTTCTCTGCCCAACTTTTTAAGTAAAATTGAAATTCCAACTTTCCTTTTGTTGGGCCACTGTACCCTTAACAGAGGGCCTGTGCACCCCACTTTGAAAAGTTAGACAATTTAACTTAAATATACATGTTTAAAAATTTCAGACTGTCCAAAAAGCTACATCCTGAACAGTAGTCCTTCTGTCTGTAGACCCTGTCCCCCAAGCCCTGCCAAGGGGCAGTCATCCTTACCTCTACCTTATATACCCATCTGGGGATTGCTAATAAATAGTCAGTGTCTGGGAGCAGATGGTAACTGGCAATTGAAGGTCAGCTGAGGCCCTGTGAAGCCAGCTCCTAGCCCTGCACTTCCAGGGCTAAAGCGCTCCTGTGCAGAATGGCTGGCTGCTGCATGGCCAACCTGCCATTTTTATTGTTGTCTTTGGCACAGACCCTTAGGGTGAGTTTTCAAAGACTCCACACTTGAGTGGTATTGGGGCATTTGGTGCCACCCTCCCTGGCTCTAGGTCTGTACCCTCACAAGGGGTTTGTTGTCATTGAGATGTCCCAGGGTGGCTGTTGTCTTCTCTGTCCCTCAAAGTCAGCCAGCCAAAGACAGGAACACAGCCAAAGGCACATCAGGAAGAGAGGCAGGTGGGAGAGAAGGGGTGGAGGGGCCTGCCTCTGCCTGGCTGCTACAGCAGAGCCAGAGACGACAGCGATTTGAGGGGGAGGCCTTCTCATTCTCCCTGCCCCTCCTGTACCTGACAGACCTGAGGCTCACCTGAAAGGCGGTGCTCCGGGTCTACCTTTCCCGTGGGAATTCAGCGCAGCCAACATAACCCCTGAACTCTGCTGGGCCACTGCCAGCAACTCTCAGGCCTTCCCCCTGCCGACTGCAGTGACATGATGTCGTTTTTATTGAGGCAAGATTAGATTTTTTTTTTTCTTTAAGTTTTCAGAAGTGTGGTTCACATGATCTCTAGTACTTTTCCTA
Source organism: Ictidomys tridecemlineatus (assembly GCF_052094955.1). NCBI lineage: Eukaryota > Metazoa > Chordata > Mammalia > Rodentia > Sciuridae > Ictidomys > Ictidomys tridecemlineatus. Next base: position 138,485,294 of record NC_135479.1, on the reverse strand, counting down.
TTGCTTAAAGACCACAGAGCTGACAATTTCAATTTGCTCCAGCTTTTATCACTAGAAGAAGCTTAAAAGAAAAAAGAAAGAGGGTAGATGAAAATATTCTCCTTGGCCCTGGCTGTCAGGGTGACGATGGTAAAGGACCCCCACATCGCCCACTTCCCTCATGTCTCTCCTGTGATACGAAGATGTGAGGGTGCTGAGCACCGCATGTCCAGCCTTGCTGACCAACAACACATGATGACCTCTAGATCCAGGGGTCCTCATGCCACAGGTAGAAAGGGAGCTCACAACCTTAAGTCACTACCAGCTATCCCCGGAGTGTTCCAGAGGATGCTCATCTGAGATATGGGCAAAGTAAGCTCAGAAAAGTTTTCCTTCCTTTTGATTCTATTTTGCTAATTCTCCTCCTCGGAGGCAAGATTTCCTGTCCCTCCCTTTCACCTTTTCCTCTCTCCCCGCCCCTCCCTCCTGGCAACTCATTTATTGAGCATAGTTATTTATTGCTTGGCTCTACAGGGTGAAAAGACAAAGTTCATATCACTCACCATTTTTAAAGGATAGTTGAAGGATACTTATTCACATAAATCATGGGTTTCCAAGTATCAATTTAGCCCCCCAAATAGGTCATGTCATGAAAAATCATGAAAAACCCGAGAACTGATCACAGTTTTATTTTGTTATAAAATCAGAGAAGAGCCTTCGAGGACTGAGAGACATGCTGAAGAAATGACTCCCTTCTGTTCCAGGGAAGACTCGGAGTGGAAAGAATATTTACATGCCTGGGCCACGGAGGAGTCATTTCAGACCCCAATAGTCTGATGCTCACAACATCCTGCTGAGGAGGGAGGGGGAAGTGCAGCATGGCCTTGTGTGGGACCAGTATGTCATAGGTGCTCAAGGGGTGGGGTGGGGGATGTTGAGTGAATGTTGAATAAACCCCCAATTTACAGCTCTAAGACGGGATCAAGAGTAATCAAGAGATTGGTCTCAAGTCCGCAAGTCAATGGCATGGCCCAGCCTTGAGCTCAGACGTCATAAGTACACACTCCCTAATTCCTAGAGGCACCACCCTCTGGAGATTTCTCCAACCTACTGCCTTCCCTAGGACAAGCAGGAAACAGACTCCAGAAGCTTTGTGAGTCTTTGGAGAGTAAATTTTGTGGATGAAGGTTAGACTGAGATCAGACATGGGCAGAACCTTTCATCAGGAGACACTGCCCCCTTGGAAGGTTCTCCCAGGATGAGTTGGTTGACTAAGAAGCCTGGGCGTTGGGTATTGCTTTTGGGATGTGGGCTTCTGAGCTGTGCCCAGGCCACTGTGAAATATCCTTGGGGATCATTGCCTTTTGGAATTCTATGCATCCTCCCCCTGAACCAACGTATTCTGTAGTTTTCAGTAGTGTAGATCAGAAAAAGCTGGATTCAGAGCCTACCCCAAGGAATGACTCTCCGTTTGGTCTCGTGGACCTTGATTTTTCTCCTCCAGAGAGGGAAGGAAAGGTGATTGTGGGAGTGAAGTGAATCCCAGTTAGCTCAGACAGCTTTGCCAGGGTTACAGAGCAAGGAGGCTGCAGAATGGAACCAGGACTTGGAAGCCTCCTGACCCAGAAAGACATTGAGTCCTTGCCTGGCCACCCAGAGGTGAAGATCACAATCCAGGCCAAGGGCCTAGGGCTGAATCTGAAAGATGCCTCTGGCCAGGAAATGCAGTGTAGGCGCAGAGAGGAGGTTGAAGGAAAGGAGAGTCTGTAAGGTTGTTTGAAAAGGGAGACCAGAAGGCATGGCAGCCCACCTTCCTGGCCACTCTACCCTGAGAACATGAGACTGTACAGAAAGCTTTGGGTTGGAAATCAGAGAAGAACCCAGGTTCTGGTCCTGTCTCTGCCATAGGCTCATTGTGTGCACCCCCTGATAAAGTTGTCTCTGCCATTTCTCTGGGGCCAGCTTCCCCATTGTTGATCTAACGGTTTACAAGCCACAACCTGTGGGGCTTCCTCCAGGGACCGTGGCTCGAGGGCCTCCAGGTGGTACTGAACAGGTGAGCCTTTCTCAAGCCCTATAATTCTTCTTCTAGAACCATTTGGCTTTGCCTGTTCAGACATTGCATAACCTCATAAGATTTTGGTCAAAGAAAGTGCCCCATTGATTTTTTTTTTCTGTTGAGTTAAAACAAAACAAAACAAAACAAACAACCCCCCCCCCAAAAAAAAAACAAACACCTGAACTAAGATGTTTTCAAATTCTCTCCGTCTTGAGAATCTTGCAGTTCTCCATGTGGCTTTTGGACTTTGTCTCCTCTTCTGTGTAACATGTTGCTCTTTAGTCACCGTGTTGGTTTTTCTCTTCCCAGGGGATCCTTGCAACATGATATCACATGAGTCTGTGAGACCTCTTGCAAAGGATGTCTGGGACAGGGTGCCTGGCCCTCAGACTGTTCATCACCTACCTGACACAGGTGAACAAAGAATTTCTAATATTCTTTATCGGTAACAGGGACCTCCACTTGTCTCTCTCACCTACAGTCAGCACATCTGGGTACTCAGTAGTAGGTGCTTAGTAAATATTGATGAAGGAATAGCTTGCTACCTTTGTAGGAAGAATCACTGAAGTGCTGATACCTTTGCTGATGCAAAAGAAATTTCCCAGGGTTGGCAAGACCAAAGTGGAGCTGTGGGTCCTATGTTCCCTTTTATCTGATTCTAGCTATTAGAGGTTGTCACATGTTATGGGCCCTGCTGACACCTTGAGTTTGGAATTCTGGCCTCCAGAACCCTGAGACAATATATTTCTGTTGTTTTAATCTACCTGTTTGTGGTACTTTGTTAGGGGGCACCCTAGGAAACCATTTCAACTCCTACCTCAATACTGTGCTTAAAGAGGAAATCTATAATCATTTTTTTTTCCTTGAACTTCTATGAAATGTTCTGAAGAAAATATGTTTGGTTAGAACTTACTTTTTGGAAATATTAATTATAGTGTCCTTTCAAATATTTACCTTTTTTGAAGCATTAATTACAGTGTCATCAAATATTTCATGTAGTTTAAAACTATGTTTTTGCATGTTGGGTCATATGTGTGGCATACATTAAGCAGCAAAATAAACAAAAGAAGCAATAAAAACAATATCCCTCCCCAAACAGATTTTTTTTTTTCTACAGACTCCTCTCCCCCAGGTTTTTGTGCTTTTTTTTTTTTTTTTTTCTGATTCTGGGCTTCCCCCCTACCCCCACCCTAGACAAACATTCTGTCATCCAGCTGTCCCCCAGCCCTCCCACAGTCTCTTCAAAAGTAAGTTTGCTGAGAACTGGTTGCTTTCTTTGGCCTGAAAGTCGACTGCGTGTCAAGTCTGGGGGATTTTGGCCTTCCCCTCTAGGAGCCAGGTATGATTTTTGGATTAAATGGAGTGCAGAATCATTTTCAGCTCTCTGCAGACAGGATACCGCTTGCCTCTGAATCTTTCTTGTGTGTTGCTCCATGGACCCAACTTCTGGGGAGGTTTGCAGCTGGAGCCTCTCCTTGGGTGCCCTTGAGCAAACCCACAGTCTGGCGGATGAGAAATGTAGCCCTCCCGCTCCATCCCCCTGGAGATGCAGGAATTCGTGGGACTCACCTCGTTTCTGGTTATTAAATAACTGGCAGGGCATCAAATGTCAGGGCTGAGAAAACAGAAGGGCCTACCTGTTGGACCAAATGACCTCATAGCCTGGGCTGTTCTCATGGTGTCACCTTGCACTGTCTGTCAGTGACTCTTTCACCACAAGACTTACATCATACTGTTCCAAACACCTAACCTGCTCCTGTCACTATGCTTACAACACTGCAAATGACAGTGGCTTAAGGCTGTGATTAAGCCTGGGGGGGGGGGGGAGGAGGTGGGATGAGTCCCTTTTTGCAGCCTTAAATATGGAGGATGTGAATAGGAGCAGTGAAGTGGTGACCATGTTAGAATTCCAAAGTCCCCACAAACCTCCCTACCTGGGCTTCAAGTCCCAGGCTTCCCTGAGCAGCAGGTGGAAAAGAGAAAGCCATCTGCCCTCTCCTCCACAAGACCTCACCTGGGACCCAGGGATTTCTTGCAGGGAAAGGCAGGTTCTGGCACCTTCCTCTAACAGAGCAGCCACAATTACAGATGCCTGGTTGGAAAATGATCTTCTCTGGGCTTTAGTGGGTGACTGGAGTCCCCCCTACCAAATTGGAACTACTTTTCACTGCTGGGCTGGGTTCCCAGGCAAAGATTAGGCAAGACTCCCACCAAAAACAAGAAGAATGGAACAATCTTGAATAGTAAGTTGTAGTTCTTCAAGTTAGAGGTGGAAGAATTGGGGGGAGACTGAAAGCTGCCTTTGATTAAATAACAAACTCTTTCTCCCCCTCCTTCTCTCCCTTTCTTCTTTCCTTCTATCCTCAGTAATGGAAATGGAACCCCAGGGCCTCATATACACTATGGTAAACCCTCTATCCCTGAGCCATACCCCAGCCCTAAATAACAATACTTTGCCCTTCATTTTTATTTCAAGTTACTGCAGAAACTGGCCACGTAAAATCACTGCATATTCTGCTAAACCATCACTCCATCAATTATGTTACTCAATGTCCCTGTGTCCGAACTTATTTCTCTTTCACTTTAGCCACATTTTCATAATGACATCTTGCCATCAGGAAGCTCACCTGTGCTTGCTGGCAATGAGGAACTCTACAGTCACTTTTCCTCTGTGGGGTGATTGACCATGGTTCAAGACCATGCTCCAAGTGCACTTCACATAGAGAATGATGAATGATGAGGTAAGAGCTTCTGTTGGGGAAGGGGTGGGACTACTGATTCCTTTCTTAATCTGGACTTTGGGGCCTGCATGATCCACCAAGTAGGCTGTGAATCCACTTATTCAATCTACTGCAAAGAAAAGATCATGCACCTGCTTCTAGAAACCTGGGAAGCAGCAGGAGAACAGGCAGCGTCCTGATTGTTGAAGTGGGGAGTAGGTGTCAATGATGGTGAATCCATAGCTGTGGCTGATCATGGAAGTCCAGGAGGGGCCAGAAAACAGGAAACAGCTCTGCTCTGAACAGACTGAGGGAGGAAAAAGCAGTGACCCTGTCATAGCGCTCCAGGCAAATGTGACACACACACTCACCCCCATTTTCTGCTCTTCTCCCCCAGGGGAGAAGATGGGAAAGATTCTCTCTAATGCATGCCCACGTGCACTCAGGAGTGCAAGTTTCCCCTCTGCAGAAATGTGAGGAGACATGAGGACTGTCCACTAAAGGCACTGAGCTACAACAGCCAGCTTAAACTGGACCCTAAACCTCTCCCTTTTCTCCCTACTGTGGACTGAATTGTGTCCTCATGCCCTTCAGATGTACATGTTGAAGGCTTAGCCCTCGGTGGGAGGGATTTGGAGAAGGAGTCTTTGGAAGGATCAGGGTTAGATGATGCATGAGGATGGAGCCCTCATGCTGGATAGCTGCTTTTACTAGAAGAGACACCAGACAGCTCTCTCTCTCTCTCTCTCTCTCTCTCTCTCTCTCTCTCTCTCTCTGTGTGTGTGTGTGTGTGTGTGTGTGTGTACACACCATGTGAGGACACAGCTAGATGACATCCCTCTGCAAGCCAGCGGGAACACTCTCACCAGAAAGTGGTCTGATCTCAGATTTCCAGGCTCCAGAACCGTGAGAAATTTGTTGTTTAAACTGCCCAGGCCACCACTTTGTCATGACAGTCTAAGCAAACTGGTACACTCCTTGGTGATGTTCTTGGTTTCTTCCCTCCAGTTTTGTTTTATTTATTTATGTGGGATTGAACCCAGGGGTGCTTTACCACTGAGCTATATCCTAGATTTTTAAATTTTTTTTTTTTATTTTGAGACAGCATTTCCCTAAGTAGCTGAGGCTAGCTTTGAACTTGCAATCCTCCTGCCTCAGCTTGACTTGTGGGGGTTATTAGTGTGCACCACCACGCCCAGCTCTTTGTTTTCATTTTAAGCTTTGAAAATCATGTTTCTTTTCTCCTCCCTTCATTCCTCCCTCCTTTTCTCCTTGTTTTTGGGGGGGTGTGGGGGGAGGTTCCCAGAGATTAAGCCTAGGAATGCTCTACCATTGAGCTACACCCTCAGCCCTTTTTATTTTATTTCTGAATCAGGTTCTCCCTAAGTTGCCAAGGGTGGTCTTAAACTTGTAATCCTTCTGCTTCAGCCTCCTGAGTTGCTAGGATTACCAGCATGTGCCACCAAGCCTGGCACAGTTTCTTTTCCTGTGCTGGGACTGAACCTGGGGACTTGCATATGCTAGGCAAGTGCTTATCCACTGAGCCACATCCCCAGCTCCTGGCATAATTTCTTTTTAAATTATAAACTACAGTTTTGTGCCATATTATCTGCAAGCAAATGAGCGTGGGCTTGGAGTTCGAAGGATAATGTGCACAGGCACAGAGAACAAGCACATGCTTTACGAATGAGGCCTTAAAGCTAGATTGGATGGATTTGGAGTGGGGTTTGGTAGGACAAGGCCAAGGGCAAGGTAAGGTGAGCTAGGAGGCCAAAGGGAGCACTGAAGGTGGGAATAGTCATGAGTAAATATGAATAACTATCATTCCTTTAGCCCTTTACAGTTTGCAGAGTAACTCATAATCATTACACCCCTTAATCCTCACCCTGTCAAAAGAGGGATCTGAGACTCATACCTGGGCTTTTTGGCTCCAAGTTTCATCTTCACCCCCAGCCCCCTATTCTACCTGTCTGAACTGTCTGGGGAGATCAACTTGATGAATGGGGAGGAAGGCTGTTCCCTGAGAGCAGTGAGAAATGTAGTGTTGAGCTAAGGCCTGGCCAGACTGAGGATCCAGGCACCATGAATTTCAAAAGGTTTTCAGTAGGATGGTGAGATCCATCCTACTGAAAGCTAGGTGGAAAGGGGGGAGATAAGAGTAGTGTGGGGGCTTCTAGAGGGAGCCTGGGTCTCTAATTTGTATTGTTAGTACCCAGGATATTGTTGGCTTCTTTCTTGGGACTCATCACCACACCACTGGAGTTGAAATTGGAATTGGAAGGCAAAATTGAACTATTCCGTTCCTTTCATTCACTATATTTATTAATGGGCCAGTGTCTTGAGAGTAAGTTCATATTCATTTCAGCATTTTTGCTCTACTTGCCTCTCAGGAGACCTCCCTGCTCTTTCTAAAAAAAAAAAAAAAAAAAAAAAAAAAAAATTGTGCCTAAGTCTATGCTCTAACCTGACTTACAGTTGGGGCAAACATCAACTTGACTTTTATTATATTTACTGAATATTTACCAAGAGTTCTCAGTGTGCCTGGCACTGTGCAAAGATCCTCTATTGGAGAAACAGGAAAAGAAGGGACACAGGACAGATTGTTTCAGTGCTCAAGGACTGTGGGTCAGCAGGGGCTTGGGCATGAGGGCTGTGGGTGGTGGGAAAGGAGACAAGGTCCCAGAGAATGCAGGAGAGGGTTAGGTGGGGTCTACCTGCAACAGTGAGGGTTCCTCCCCTCTGAGGTTGGCTTTGCCGTGTGATCAAAGGGTGACCTGGAGGCCACTCAAACCCTCAGCCCCATGAGTCTTCCTCTTCTGCTCTGGCCAGCTAATCTTCCTACAGGGACTGCCCTAGCAGGGTTTGTCTGCTCCCCTCCCACCCTCATGGTGTTCCCCTGGGACTGCAGTGGGGAGCCCCACCCTCCATGAGGGAAGTCTGTGCTATGAGGTGCAACAGGACACCTGGGGCCCGGTGACAATGACTCACTGTGTGCCCTTAGGCAAGTTATTTCATCTCTTTGGTTCCTTCCTCTTTCAGAATTGGAGCAGCTCCCTGTAGCTATAAAGGTTTGGTGGTGATTACTAAAGAATTGCAGTGTGTGTGTGTGTGTGTGTGTGTGTGTGTGTGTGTATGTGTGTGTGTGTGTGTGTGTGTTGTGAGACTTGCTGTTTAATAGGGTGCTAAGACAGCAGGGAGGCTGTCCTTCCCACCCCTCAGCCCCACACGTGTGGCTCTCATTACTGTCAGGAGGCGTTAATTCGGCCCCATGGAGAAGAGAACAGACCCCTTAATTAGGCACTGTTCCCACATCCAGAGAGGGAGCAGCCTGGGCCTGGCTGCTCCGGCCTTGCGGGGAGTCCAGCCCGCAAGGCGGAGGGGCCTTGGAGGGGGAGGCTGCTGCCAGGGCATCTGAAGGGCTCAGCAGGTTTACACTTCGCTGACCTGATGGATGAATGGGGCCCTGTCCACCCACATGGGGGCCTGGAATCTTCAATTATGGCAATTACATCAACAGGTCGGAAGGGCAGCACTTTCCACTGAAGAGGTTCAGGGCTTAAAAGAAAAATCCTAAAGCCACTGTTCCCCCCTCTTCTTTTAAAGGGACTGGGCTGATGAAAGAAGACCCCCATCTCCAGTCTAATTGGGCCATGGATAGAAAACAAAGATGTGGCAAGTTTTTGCGTAAAATGGGGCTGGCACGTGCTTGGTGCCTCTTCACTTCTGACTCAGTTCGCACTCAATTTTGTTTTATGGTCCCTGGTGCATGTGTACCACCCCATGGCCTTTCTTAGGATGGACAGGGCCTGGTGCCTTCATCTCTGAGTTCCCCCAGCATGCAGAGCAATAGGTGGCAATCAAGATGGTGCTGCACTGGTGTCAGAAAGATGGGATCCTTGGAAAAGTCAGTGTGTCTGACTCTGAGTTTGCACATCTGTACAATGGCAAAATGCCATCTATTCCCAGAGACTCCAGGTGCCACCACACTCTCAGACCGATGGAGTATTTTCTTTCTCTCAGCCACCCTGTTAGGTAGCTAAGACTTAAAATGTGGCCCTGGCACCAGTATCATGGGTGTCATCTGGGAATTTGCTAGAAATGTAGACTCTTAGGCCCCACTCCAGACCACTCCAGACCAACCAAAGGAAGATCTGCCTTTTACCAAGATCCTCAGGAAAAGTGTGTACACATCAAAGACTGAGAAGCACTTTTCTGGGCAGAATCTCATGAACATTAAATGTGAGTGAGTAAATGAGAGTGAGCCTGTGACGGTGTTCTCTTCTGGGAAAGGATAGGACTCTTTACCTGAGGGCTACAGGAAGGCTCGAGTGAAGAAGCTGTGTATAACCAGCAAGGTCTTTGACAGTCACTCACTGATTCCTTCAGTGAACATTCCTTGAGCAACTACTATAAAGCAGGTTTGGCGCTAGTGCAAAATATGTTCTCTGCTTCGATATTTAAAAGAACTGAGTAAAACATGTTGAATACTGTTAAATAGTTAGTACAGAGGGTGATAAGGGAACGAATAACTAGTTCTGACTAAAGTTCAGGGCTGGGTAGGTTAGGGGAGGCTTCCTTACGGTGGTGGCATTGAGCTTCTGCTGGAATGAATGAGGCAGAGATCCTTCTGGGCAGAGGGCAATATAAACAAGGGCTCTGAGCCATGAATGGGCATGGGGGATTTGAAAGCGACTGTTAATCCCCAAACAAGAACCAGAACCAATAAGGTGATAGATACTGTATTGGGGGATGGAATCCTGATCTGACGGGTAGGTACTGACGAGAGAGTTGTTCGTATTCAGCCTGGAAAGTATTGCTGTACCTACAGTGTCGCTTACTAAGAGGAAGGCACTGTAATTTTTCCTTTTTATTCCTCGCTTACTCTAACTGATGAGGTTTGTTGCCAGCATCGATGTTCTACTTCCTACGATTTTAACCTGACACTGAGTAGCAGTGTTTCGGTAAGGACAAGAATAGGTTTCCCGATGTCATTTGCATGTATGACCTCACTGGAAAGGCAAGGGGGCACCTTCCGTAACTGAGAACTTCTATGTCAGCATGTTTCGCAAATGGCCAAAACTGTCACCCAGCACCACCTGAGAGATGTCACTGCCCTCCTTCCCAACTGCAGTGAGGCATGTGGCTCTCAGCTGGAGAGCACCAGACAGAAGTAGAAAATACCACGGAGGCCCCAGAGAACAGAAACTCTGATGTACCCAAGAAAGGGCTTCCATCCTAGACCAACTGAGAGTGGGGGGCCCTGTCTCTCGGAAAACCACTGTGATGTGGAGTCTCTGCCTGGTCACAACCAGTGAAACCTGGAGTGAGAGGGGGTGACACCAATGTGATCACATGCAGAGGCCAAATCACTTCCTGAAGTGGATGCCTGGGCTGCATGGGGTATAAACTGCGTGGTTCTGTGAGTAGGAGACCTTTAGCCTGGCCAGAGGGGTGAGCTCCTGCCCGTGTCTCTGGTTGCGAGGGCACTTAGGCTGCCCTTCTGCGAGCTTGTGGTGGTAAGGGCAAAGCACCCTGCACTGGGCCCCTCTCGGTGGACAGCAGTGCCCCAGACACTCAGGCTCCTTTTGCTCACAGGCTGAAGGCAAGGACTTTGTCTGCTTATATTGAACAGCACCCTTAGGTGCTATGTTAATATTTAACCCAACTTGCAAATAAGGGTTATCTGTTTGTTTCTGGCAAGGACATTGGAGCAAATGGCTTTCTGCACCACTGCCCTCAGTATTTGTGCTCATTCTCTTTGGGCAAGGGAAAGAAATGACGCCTAATCATGGGTCCTTTTCAGTTCTCTGTTAATGTAGGTAGCCAATGCTTAAAAAATTGGTCCCAGCAGATGGTTACTGTGGGCAGATCTTTACTATGAGCAGCATGGTGCAGTAGACAGGCTGAGATTTGCAGCCAGGTGGTACTGGATCCAGGTCTGGGCTCCTCCTCTTACTCATTATGACACCTCTTAGAACCTTGATTTCCCCATGAGGACTGCAGGAGTGAACTGCCTTCTTGCCTGTCATGAGGACTCAAGGAGACAGTGCAGCAGCAGGTCCCCATGCTAATGCGTTAGCTCTGAATCTGGAGGTGACACAGCTCTGGAGATGGAGAATTGAAAGGCTTTCAGTTTGTGAAAACCATGTCAGGATCGGAACAGGAGGCAAGCACAGGAACTGAGTGCCAACCCCTTCATCAGCCAGAAAAGGAAACTGCAGCCAGGAGCACCCCACCCTCCAGGGGCCCAGTGGCCACCACACCCGTCCTTAGACCCATGTGAGTGCTGCAGAACTGAGTGTCTCTGCCCTCAGGTTTCCTGGACCCTCCCTCGCCACTCCTCCCACCACCTGGTCTGGTGTTTCCTCTCCTTACTCTGTTTTGCCTTGCTTTTGGAATTAGGCCCTTGCAAGTCCCAGCTACAGCCTGGAATCCCCTTAGTAAGGACTTCGGTTACAGCCAGTGCATTGTTTCTGACTACTTGGCAAGTACCTCCTTTTTCAGTAGGGCAGATAATCATGTCAAAAAAAAATGTTTTTCTTCTCCCCCTTTATTAGTTTTTGGGCTAGCATGCCCCACCCTTCTTTTTTTAAGTCTTTTTTTTTTTTTTTTTTTTTTTTAACAGCTGGGAGCAGTATTTGAAGATTTTGGGTACACATGCCATGAGTCTGCTTCATTGAAGAGTAGGGATCAGCAGGAGGAAGAAGGATATCTTAAAAGTGATGTAAAGCTGGGTGTGGTAGTGCATTCCTGTAATTCCAGTGACTTGGGAGGCTGAGGCAGGAGGATCACAAGTTCAAAGCCAGCCTTAGCAACTTATTGAGACCCTAAGCTACTCAGTGAGACCTTGTCTTAAAATAAAAGAGAAAAAAAAAAAAGTGATGTTAAGACAGCAAAAAGAACTCGAAGATTTCTGCAGCGGGTGATCTCCGTGACGAACTCTGTCTCCTTTAGCTGCTACGCAGTGCCTTGAAAACTCTACCTGCCTGAGCTGAGCTTCAGTTTCCTTTTCTGTAACGTGAGGGTAGCAATGATTTCAATCCAGGTGACTTCAAGTTGTTGTCTGGACCACAGCAGACCCTGGATGTGGGTGTCCTTGCTAAGCTACAACCCAGTACCCTGTGGAGGTGTTGCCAGTATCAAATCAGGTTTATTCCAGGCCTGAGATCTGTCTAACTTCAACTGGACCAGTTCTGGCTGTACTAAGCAGCCCCCTGGAAACAAGTTGCATGGACTCCCCTCTCCCCAATCCCTTCTGCCTGTCAGATTGTGCTTTGTGGGTAGCACAGAGGCTCCAGGTCACTTTGCTGGGAGACTGTCTCCCTAGATGGGATCTCCTAGGATAAACACATCTGAACCAAGAGCCCCAACTACCATCAGCCCTCTGTTAGGGGTCCAGGTTGGTGTCCGGGAAGATATGTGGGGCTCGCACCAGTGGCATCGCACCCCTGGATAGATAGGGAAGGAAACATTCCTAACAGGTGTACCCAGCTACCAGTGGCATTTGCATAAGATATTGTCATTCACCATAAAGGAATCAAGATAGTTGTCACAAACTTTTCTTAGCTCCCATTTGGAATACTTACTAGTTCCTTCACTGGGTATTTGTTCTAATGTTTGCACATTTCTTCAATCATGGCATTTTCATCAGTGACTTACTATGTGTCAGAGCAATGCTAAGGGCTCTGCATTACATAGACATACATTATGTCTCATTTTAGTCAGGATAGGCTAGGTGATGCCCTGGTAACAAATGGCCCCACATCTCAGTGGCTCTAAGCAACAAACAGCCATTTCTCACTGACATGATGCCCTCAGTACAGCTCTTCAGGGAAGGGACCTTCAATCCAAGGAGTGCTCTGTCATCATTCCAACAGCAGACTGTGGGATCTGCTGCATGGGGAGAGTGTGTAAATTGTGCACCATTCAGGAACACTCTGCCTAGAAGGGACACCCTTCATGTTGCTCATGCTTCAATGGCTAGAGGGTGTTACATTGCCACCTCTACCTTCTGGCAAGAGTAGGACAGTGGACTCCTTCCCTGAGCCTTTAGGAAAGGAAACAGGTATATAATAAGTGGATCTCTGTGCAACAAACCAGCAATGTAGTCATTTTTCTATTTTACACAAGAAGAAACAGAGGCTGAGCAGCTTCACTTACATAGCTTGTAGGGGGAGAGGTGGGATTTAAACTGGGGAAGGCTGACTGCAAAGCCTTTGCTGTTTCCTGTGTATCACTCCCTGTGGTGCATGTGAGATGGCTGTGTCACAAGGTAGGAAGCTACAGCCTGGCAGTCAGAGGATGGGTAATGGGCTGTGAACTGTCAAGAGGAAGGAGACATCACATCCAGTTGGAGAAATCCAGGTGGCCTTCAATGGGGAGGTGGCACTTGCCTCCAGATGGTGGATAGGTCAGATTTGGATGTTTAGAGATATTTATTCTTTCGGTTAGTCAGTTATTTTTCTGGGTCTCCTGTGCCTGGAGAACCAACTGTTTAGAAATCATTTAGTCACACTGCACCCTCACTAGAGAGGTCTGGTGTAATGAGGTGGTTGGGAGCCAGTTCTGAACAGTGTTTGACCAAGGAGTGTTCCTGGAGTGGGCCCAGGGGAGAAATTTGATGCAGTGGGCAATTAGGAACTGAATTTTATTGCAGATTTTGTGTACCCTTCCTCTTTCCGGTTCCCTCCTTCCTCCTCCCCTTTCCCTTTCCTTTCCTGGCCACCTCCCCTCCTCCTTCCCTCAGTGCCTTGGGCCTGGGCTGGTGCTGAGGGCTGGGAAAGGGGAGGAGGCAGACACACAGCTCGGCCTCCCTGGGGGGTCTCCCAGCTTAAGGATGGGAGGGATCATGTTGCAGGGCCCCAGGGTCCCAGTGTTTGCCTAGAAACTCAAGAAGGAACCTCCAGTGTGAGGCAGAGTGACCCCTGGGAGGGGTGTGGGTAACTGGAGTCAAAGAAAATAAGCCCGCCACGGGGAGCCCGCAGGACGCCTGCAGGCAGCCAGGGCGGCCAGGCCTGCCGCGGAGAGGGGCGCGGGGCCTCTGCTCCGAGGGCTCCAGGCCCTGCGGGCTGGGGCAGCTGGTCCCTCGGGCTCACCCAGCCGCCTGCACCTGGCCTGGCGCACAGCTGTGCTCCAGCGAGCTGCCCCACCAGCAGCCAGTTTCCGTCAGAGCCGCTACAGCGGAAGTTGGCGCTTCGCTGATTTTCCGGCTTCTCCTCCCCCACTCAGTGAGAACTTGAGGTTAGGGGACAGACCCTGCCAGCTCCCCCCGGAGGGTGTGGATGAACCGAGGACTGAGAGGAGCTGGGAGCCACGCTCACATGAGGCTGAGGCTCCGCCATACACCTTGTCCTTCCAAATTCTCAGGCTGCAGCAAAGGGCCTGAGGTCTCTTCTTGGAGGAGCTGTTGTGTCTTCCTGGGGCTCCAAAGAGGAGCGCCACTGTGTCTGTGTTCTACCGTACGTCCCCTCTTTCCTTCTATAGCATCAAAGGATCTCAGTGCTGGAAGGGATGGGGGTGGTTTACCAAGGCCAATGGTTGCTAGACCTACTGATGGTCACCTGGGAAGCTTTTAAAAAGGCTCATCCCCAGGATTTGAGCCCAGAAGTTCTGACTTGGCGGCAGGTTCCCTGGGGCCACACCCAATGTGTCTCAGTGACTTGTGCTTGGCCACCACCCTTTCTCCTGTGACTTGATCGTTCTCATTAAGGGGACAGCTTTCAACACCTGCTGGGAGGACCAGGCTTGGTTTATTGCACTCTGTGAGCACTTGCCAGTTCCCTGGGCACCAGTCACCCCAAACCCCACACCCAGCCAGGCGTGGATTTCTGCACCAGTTATGTCCCATTTGATCCAGGAAAGGAGACTTTCCCCAGGTGGGTGACCAAGGTGTTTGTAGGCCCTAGCGGAGAGGAGAGCCCGGGAGCCAGAAACATGGTTCCCAGCGCTCCAGATGCCTGTGCTTGACAGACAGGAAGGGCTGCAGGGAAGCGTGGGCCATCCCTCCCCCAATATAAGAGCCACCGTAATAGTGGGGGATGGATTGTTACACACACACACACACACACACACACACACACACACACACACACTCCAGACACTGTCTTCTGAATCTACACCCAGAGTATCTCTACAGGAAAACACTTTCATCTTCATTTCTGAATTTCAAGAAAAGCTTCACAAAAAGTGATGGCTTTGCTCCAGGTGTGGACTCTACTCCTATAGCATCTCATGGGCTTGTTTTTGTATTACCAGGGAGGCAGAGGGTGGAGGGTGGACCTTCTCCTGCACTCACAGAGCACATTGAGCTCAGAGGGCCTGTGGTTCTGAGTTTCTGGTGTTAAAGAGCTAGGATATGTTGACTGTGTCCTCACATTGTACAGACGAAAGTCATGCATATGTGTCCAAGTGTGCACATATTTATAATATATTGTGTGTGTGTGTAAATACACACAGCTGGCCCTCCATATCCATGTGTTCTTCATCCAGGGTTTTAACATGGATTTTTTAAAAAAATCAAGAAATGCATTTGTATTGAACGTGTAAAGACATTTTTTTCTGTCATTTCCTCCTAAACACGATAGTATAAAAGTGTTTATGTAACATTCACATCTTATTAGGTACTAGAGATGGTACTATATGGAGGGTATGTGAAAGTTATATACAAATACTACGCAATTCATCTATCTATCTATCTATCTATCTATCTATCTATCATCTAGCTTTTGAAATAGGATATTGCTATGTTGCCTAGGACAGTCTTGACCTCCAGAGCTCAAGCCATCCTCCTATCTCAGTCTTCTGAGTAGTGGGGACTACAGGCACATGCCACTGCACCTGGCAGCTACTATGCCATTTTATATCTCCTGAAATGATTTTTTTTCCTGGTATGGGGGGCCAAACCCAGGGCTTTCCATATGCTAGGCTAGCGCTCTACAATGGAACCACATCCCCACTATATATAAGAGACTTGATCATGCAAGGATTTTGGTACCTGTGGGGGTCCTAGAACTGGTCTTCCCACATATTAAGGGTGACTATATATGCAGAGAGGAAGAGAGAGAACACACACAATCGGTGAGGCAAGTAGGGTGAATGCTAACTGTAGTGGTTCATCTGGCTAAAACATATAGATGTTCTTTGTACTGTTTTTATTTTTTTAATGTTTTGCAATTTTAAATTTATTTCTGAATAAAAGTTTTTAAAGGTGTATGTTTTATTCAAAGACAGGAGGCAATCTGAGTCTGTGGGGTACTTGTCCATGGAAGTCTCACTTGTCACATATTATCATCTATGCATTTTATTTTTTATTTTTTAAAAAGGGCTAGTGGTTTCTCAGTGGTACAGAGCCTCTTGATATGTGTGGTGGGGGAGAACTTGGATGTGGCCTCTGGTCTTTTTTTTTTTTTTTGTACCAGGGATTGAACCAAGGGGCACTTTACTGCTGAGCTACATCCTCAGCCCTTTTTGTTCTTTATTTTGGCATAGGGTCTCATTAAGTTGTGTAGGGCTTTACTAGTTGCTAAAGCTGACCTCAAACTTGCAATCTTCCTGCCTCAGCCTGCCAAGTTATGGGGATTACAGACGTGTGACACCATGCCGAAACATTTATGTGTTTTAGGATTGACTTAAATGACTGGGCTCATGCAAACTTCCCTGGCCTCCCAGTTCATGTGCCCTGATTTCATGTATTTTTCCTTCCACTTATTCTGACAGGTGGAAGTGAATTATTTTTAATTTATGTGTTTCTCCTGCTGGACTATAAGTTTCATGTAGACAGGACCTTGTCTGTCTGTCTTATTCCTGGATGAATCCCAAGAGCAAAGCACAGCTGGAATATCGTATGGATTCAAGGAACATTTGTTGAAAGAATAACGAAAGAGTGAATGAATGACATTGTGGGCCACAGATGCACAAAGGTAGACACACATGTGCAAACAAGCTTATGTCCTATTTTCTTAGCTCTATTGCTCTGTTCAGCAGTCAGACTGGAGATGCCAGGATTTGGAGGGCAGCTGGCAGGGTGGCATCATGCCTCTGGAAATGAAATCCTGGGAATGAATGACATCCTTTGGGAACAGAGGAGGATGCCCCTTCCCAGCCAGGGCCCCCTTCTCCTCCCGACCTCGAACTCAGAGGCTCTTCCGGGGGAGAAATGATGCTCTTGTGGCAGGTGGCACAGGCATCCCAGAGACAGCGGGCTGTGAGGGGGGCAGGGATGCTGAGTGGAAGCTACTGCCTTTCTGGAAACAAAAGAGCCCTTTAGAGTCACTCGGTGTCATGTCTTCCTGCCCTGGGCTTCTGCCAAGCTTCCCTCTTCCTATTGTGGAGCAGCGGCAACACCACAAATCTGACCTGCATTTGCTCCTGATGCAAAGCCATGGGGCGTGAGGCAAATGGGTGCAGGAGCAAAGGGCAGGGCCGGCCTCATAGCCAAAGTGTGCTCATCAACAGAGAATTTTTTGTTTTAATCTTTGAAAACCTAATGCATCTACGTATTCAAAATTGAAAAAGCATAAAAACCCATAAATGCCCCCTGTCCCGCTGCCCTTAAATGCCCCCTGTCCCGCTGCCCTCCATCCATCCAGTTCCCCTGCTGATGTTCTTAGGATTTCTTAGGATCCCTTCATGGAGAGTTCAGGTATACATGCAAGAACAGAATTCCATACATGCTGTCAGTCTCTTGCCTTGTTCACTTATTGATAGGCTTTGTCCTTTCTATAAGTGTTTATAAAAAGAATGTCCTTGATTCAGTTTTGCTTTTGTCTTCATAGTATTCCACAGTGTCAATGTCCTAAGGAAAATGCCCTGCACAACTAAGGAGCCAGACCAGCCTCTATCTGCCATGGGCTATGAGGAGCCGTTGGTTCCCCAAGGGTGGTGAAGAGTATTGAGGAGTGTCACAGAGAGACATCGGGAACCCTAGCCCCACACTGTCCATCAGGCACAAGTACTTTTCAGCATTGAAATACGACTGTCCAAATTGACATGTGTGATAAAGGTAAAATGCAAACTGGATTTTGAAGATTTCACTTACAAATGTAAAGCATCTTATGCATGATTTTTGTATTATTATAAATCAGGACAATGATATTTTTACTATATTGGTTAAATAAAATATATCATGGGAATAAATTCTACTAGCTTTTTTTTCTTTTTCAAAATGTAGCTACTAGAAAATTCTAAATGATGTATGTATGGGGCCAGCATATTTCCACTGGAGCCTGCTTCCCAGAAGACTTAGAGCCCATGACAGAGCTGAGGGTGGGAGGCCCCTGGAGCAGGAGGGGGAAGGCAAAGGAATAGGGAGGGAGCTGCCTGGGTCAGGAGTTCTGGTCTCCTCCCGTCTCACAGCAACATGCTGGATGATCCCAGGAACCTCCTTAGCCTGGTTTCCTCCTGTGTGCAAATGTCAGGGAGGATCAGAGAAAGTCCACAAGGGCTGGGTTCCTCTGTTCTGTCCACAGCTGGAAAAACTCCTGACCTGGAGTGGGTGCTTGCTGAGTGAATGAATGAATGTAGGAAATAAAAGGGGGGAAATTTGAGTTTTTCTTTCCAGGGAAGTGAAGTGTTAGATTCATGGAAGTATTGGGATTAGAGGCCCCTCAAGATTGTAAAGATACCTCCCTGTATGAAACCAAGAATGAGAATAAAGGATGAAGTGACTGGCGCTGGGCCAGGAGGTATTGATGGCAGAAGCAGGGCCACCCTCAGTTTCTTCACTGACACAATCACTGAGAATAAGGGTTGTTAGAAATTCTTATCTGCTCTTGGTACTATCTGCTGCAAACAGGGCCTGGCTGGGGAAACCTCCTTCCCTTCTCCCATTTTAGGGTGGATAATGATTCTTCTGTGTGGCCTGAGGCATCAGGTCTGATGAAGAATGGGCCCAACAGGAACCAACTCAGACCAAGGCTCAGCGTTTTCCAGGACACTCCCTTCAGCACCAGGACCCAGACAGAGGCCCACCATCTCCCCAGACCTCCAGGGCCTGGGGCCTCTTCTGCCCTGGCCTGGAGAAGCTGGAGTCCACCCCAGGGGAGGTGGAGAGGAGCCGGTGGCAGGTTGGACTCAGCAGCTAGCAGTCCCTAAATCATTCATGCTGGGGTGGGGGAGGCTGCGGAGGGGATTTTCGTAGATTATATTGAAAGAATTACAATGGCGAGGGAAAAGAGCCTAGTTCCCACAGTGTCCGGTCACTCCTGTGGGGGGCTGTGGGAGCCGGGTCTGGCTGCCTCTTTCTCTCCAGGGCAGCAGCACACAGTTTTTAATAATTAAGTAACTTTAATTGTCCTGGGAAAGCTGAGCTTGCCTTGGGGCACGCTGCACAAACTCATAATTAATGTTACCAAGAGAGATTAGCAAAGGAGAACTGAGAAATGATTCACTTTTTAAAAAGCGCCTTGCTGTTAAGCCTTGTTATCCTTAGTTTAGAACCTCATTTATCTGCTTTGAGGAGAGAGAGGGAGAGAGAGAGGGGGGCCGGGGGAAAAAAGTACCCAGCTAATGCATGTGAAATTAAAACTCCATGCCTTTGTAATGTGGTTTAGAAAACATCAGACCAGGAAAATGTTGCCATTTATTGATCCATTCTGGTGACTGAGGGAAAATTTAAGACAGGAATATAATTAATAAATAATAATAATAATACCTTAATAACAACTCATGCTTCTTTGATGCCATCTTTGTTGCTTAGAAATTGTCTTAATTTGGGATTTTTAAAAATAATTTTCTCTCTTTTTTTTTTTTGAAAGATGAATCAAATTCTGTGTTATTTTCAATGATTATATATACATTGATGCTAGGGAAGTGTCTAGCACTTCCAGGTTCAGGGAATTACTTGATGAATTCATGAGCACATGGATGAAAGAGGGAAGGACCTCAAAAAGGAAAGATTGTCCTTCTACAGCAATCCATGGATGGGCACCAAAGAGAGCAAAACCAGAAGATTCTGAGGGAGAGGTTTGTGATGGGGAAAGGAGGGTAGACAGAGAAACAGGTAGCAGTGGTGTGTGTGTGTGGGGGGAAGGACTTTGGCAGTAATGATAGAGCCAGGGGTGGGAGGAGAGGCCTCGGAAATTAGGAGTCGAGATAAGGGCTAAGATCCTCATGCATAATCAACCATCCATAAATAGTACACGATTGATTGCCCTAAACTGGTAGGTGTGCTTCCTGATCAAGTCCCAGTGGCTCCACAGCACTGCGCTGGTTTTTTTCTTCCATACCAGACAACAAGTGTTGGTGTCCTAAATTATGAGTGTCTCCATCTTTGGTAAACCAACGTGGGTGTTTCTTCTACTTAGTCAGCTGACATTGACTGAATCCCTCTGATGTTCTGGGTGCTGATTTTAACGTGGACATAGATGAAGAGACTGTGGCTCGATACCAGAATATCTGACCCCCCCCCCCGCCCCCCGGGCACCTCGGTTTCTTCACGTGTAAGATGGGATGATAGAATGCCACGTGAATGTCCAGGAAGGTGGAAGTCCATAGTGTGAGTTCCTGAAGTAATTTTTCCAGAGAACTCCGTGGAGGAATTTTTGGGCAGGTGCTTCTTTTCTCTGGGCATTTCCGTGGCCTGGGTCCTACCCAGGGTACTGTTCTCATCCAGGGGCTAGTTAGGTGCCCCACCAGGTATTGCTCAGGTGGCTCCTCCTCCTGAGTCCTGGGGTGGGGGCTGGGAAGCAGTCTATCCCATGCAATCACCTGGAGGTGCTCAGCCCTTTCCTGAGATTGCTGTTCTGTGGCCTCTCTGTGGAGAGGCTGGTGAGTGAACAGGAGGTGGTGGCCTTCAGCTCAAGGAATGAGTCCTCACAGGGTATTACGTCTGAAGAGACGACTCACGGAGACTGCCAGCTGTTGAAGGCACAAAGCCCTTCTCCTCCTGGTGCTTCTCTGTTACCTCAGCCAAGTGTGGAGGTCTGAGCCACGGTGGCCTGAAGTGGGGTGGGGTGGGGTGGGAAGGGAAGGTGAGGTATCAAGGATACTCCAGTCCCTGAGCTTTTCCACAGAGAGGCTCCTGAGCACCTGGAAACCAAGACATTGAGGTGACCAATGCAGACCCACAGGTGGAGGAGAGGGGGGTTTTGGACTGGTCGGGCTCAGGGGCATAAATCAGATCACTGTCTTCCAAGGGAAGTTGGCTAGGTAGTGGCTATGGTCAGAGAATGCACTCTGATGATAATTAGTGTTACTAATAATAACAATGGCCCTCCAAACCATTCCGAACACTAGATGTTATGTGTATGTCCGCGTGTATGAAAGTGTGTGTATGTCCATGCTCAAAAGGGTAGCAAACAATACATACTGTCTTTAAACCTTGATTTCTTGCTCATAAAACCGTATCATGGGGACAGCTCCATATCAGAATATACAAAGTGGTGCCAATGTTTCAACGGTCAACTAGCACTTCATTTTATTGAACCACCGTTTTTGGCAGTACTAATAGACATTGGGGGATTTTATCCTTTGGTTATTCCTGGGTTTCCTTAAAATCTGAGCCTTCACATTATCTGTTAACATATTTGAGTGCAGCAGAAACTTCGGGGGGACAGATTATTGAGAAATGAATGTTCTACCCTAGGTCTATATTACCTGTTTGATTTGCTCATCCCTGCACCTCAGTTTTGCCATCTGTCCAGCAGGGACTTTGGGCTGTATCTGGTATCCCTTGTGCCTTGCAGGATGTCTGTCTCCAGTCCCTTGAGTCTCCCCAAACCCCAGATGCAGCCGAGTGATCACCTCACAGAGGGTCACCCCAGCTGTGTGTGGGTGGGGAGGCAGGCTGGGTGACCTGGTGCACCTCTGCTGTCTCACGATGCAATGGTGAACCCAGGCAAGTTTGGCCTTGCTCTCCTTGGGATCCAGTGTGATTCAGGCCGGTAGCGTGGCTTCCCCACCAGCAAAGGAGCTGCAAGGTAACTTTCCTGGCAAGAGCTCCCAGAATGTCTGATTACTCACCTGTTTTGCAACCGCAGCAAACTCCCAGCAAGAAAAGGAGGCAGCTAGCGTGGCTTCCTTCCTGAATTAATGACTTCAGCCTTACGAATGACTAATCAGTTCACCGCGGAGCAGAGCTGGGTGGTTGGGTTGGGGTTGGGGGTGGCAGCGAGGTGCCAGGTGTGGGCCATGCTTTCACCCTTTCTGTCCTCTGCTTGAATGCCTTTGGGTCCTAGTGCTCTCTTTTTAGGGGTCAAAACTGAGGCCAGACATCCTTCCTAAACACCAATGGGCACTGTCTCCCAGGGCCTGTGGACCTGGAAATTGTCGCTCTCAGCTGATTGCAAACTTCCCCTCCAACCTTAGCTTCAGTCAGGCAGAGGGAAAGCTAACTACTCAGGGAAAAAAAATCCAAGGTGAGAGGGCTACATAAATTTTATATAATAGATTCTGTTTTGCACCTAAGAGATTTTTGAAATTAACCTTTTCCTGGGAGAAGGCTTACAGGCAGTCAGAACTATTTAAAGGAGAAGTTTAAGACCAGAACTATGGATCTGGGACTTCTTCAAGAATGGCAGTGCTACCTTGGCTGGTGTCTTTGCCTCTCTTATTTCGGACAACTCATTTTAGATTCTAAGATGAATGGGGACTGGAAGGAATGCGTCTTATTTAAAGCAAGTTCTCCAATGCAAATCAAAACTACACTGAGATTCCATCTCACTCTAGTCAGAATGGCAATTATTAAGAATACAAGTAACAATAAATGTTGGCAAGGATGTAGGGAAAAGGGTCCACTCAAACATTGCTGGTGGGACTGCAAATTGTTGCAACCACTCTGGAAAGCAGTATGGAAATTCCTCAGAAAACTTGGAATGGACCCACCATTTGACCCAGTTAAGCCATTCCTCAGCATACACTCAAAGGACTTAAAATTTGCATACTACAGTGACACAGCCACATCAATGTTTACGGCAGCTCAATTCACAATAGCTAAGCTATGGAACCAACCTAGATGCTCTTCAACAGATGAATGAATAAAGAAAATGTGGTACATATATACAAAGGAATATTACTCAGCCACAAAGAAGAATGAAATTATGGCATTTGCTGGTAAATGTGGAGGCTCTCATGCTAAGTGAAATAAGCCAATCCCCCCAAACCAAGGGCCAAATGTTCTCTCTAATATGTAGATATTGTAATAAGGGGTCAGGGTGGGAGGGAAGAATCGAAGTTCATGGATTAGAGGAATGAAGAGAAGGGAGGGGGGATGGAAATAGGAAAGACAGTAGAATGAATCAGACATAACTTTCCTATGTTCATATATGAATTCATGACAAGTGAGACTCCACATCATGTACAACTGTAAGAATGGGAAGTTATACTGTATGTATGTATAATATGTCAAAATACACTCTACTGTCATGCAATCTAAAAAGAACAAATGAAAAAGAAAAAAAATATGAAAAGCAAGTTCTCTGGCTTCCCGACATTTTTGCCTTCCAGTTTTCTTCAATGTGCCACTTTCAGGCCTGCCCTGGTCCAGTCCTCTGCCCTTCAGCATGTGTTGGGCAACAACTCCTTGCGATGGCCTTGGGACATGCCTAGGCTGTCACTGACTGGCACAAGTTGCACATGGGCCTCAAGTATTGGCCTCCCCTGGCCCTGGCTGAGGAGTTCTTCCTTGCTCCTTTGGTCTGGGCACTGGGTCCTGCCATGATTCTCCCTCTGCTTTGCCCTACTGTCCCTGCTCCTCTGAAAAGTGGGCTCTTTCCCTCTGGCTTCAACCCTTTGACTTCATCTTGAAATTTTCTCCCAACTAACACCGATATGTCCCCTTGGTCTATGTCATGCAGGGCTCAGGCCACAAGCAATCTCTGAACGCCCCGGGTGTGTGTTAGGATGTTTGTTCCTAGCCATATGTGCCGGGCCCTGTCTCTGATGATCAGGTTGAACCACCTTCTGGACCCCTCCACGGGAAGCTAACTTAAAGGGGGTTCTGTAAAGTTCCCGTTATTCCCTTCACATTTCCTTTCCAGGGTTGTGTGGGCTTACTTTGTCTTCTGAGGTTGCAGGGAATCCCCAAGTAATGCAGGGGTTGTCTCCACCCAGACACTTGGTCATTACGCGATTGGATGGGAGGATGGTTGTTCCCTGGGCAAACCCGCATTGCCCTGAAAATAAGCATCGCCTTTTGCTCCATCTGTGGATCTGAGGCTTAGCCCTCAATCCTCAGCCACTGTCTTGGATAACAGCTCTGTCTTCTTTGAAACAATGGCTGCAAAGTTCACCCCATCCAGGGGGTTTATCATTTCCACTCCCATTGAGGATAGAGTTGGTCTTTGTGGAAATCACCTCTCAAGAGAAAAGCTTTAGTAATTTAGGACAAGCCCTACTCCTTGAAACTTCTCTGAAAACCCCCCCATGGGTTCATTTTATCTGCTCATAGCAGGCAAAAGAGGACCTCCTCAGGGAGGCAGATCTCTGGATAGCAAGGCTTCCCAAACTGGAGATGAAATTGTTCTTCTCCATATTCAGAGCCTTTTAACATCTGGATAAGCCAAGGTCTTAATGTAAAATGCCCCAAAGAGCAATCCCTGTCTCTCCTTCCCCTGCCAGTGCCTCCAAGCTCTGGCCCCTGGGCCTCTGCCCCTTCCCCCATTTCCTGTCCCCAACCTCTTGGCCTCAAGGGGCACAGCCCTTCCCCTTAGTGCAGAGATAACGCCTTTCCCAGTAACGGAACCAACATGTGCATTTCCTGAGACTAGAGACGAAAGCTAATGAATCGCCCACTTGAAGATCAACAATCTGTTTGACTAGAGATTTTTCTTTTCTGTTCTCCACCCCTTCCCCTTCCCCTTTGGTGTGCTTTTATACCAAGTTGCTGAAATTACAGGGCATGGGTGGTATTTTTCTCTTTAGAAATCTTTTTTTTTTTTTTCAGCCAACTATGTCAAAAATACGTTCATACTTTGGGCTGGATGGGAGGAAAGGAGGGAAAAGGCTTTAATCCCCCCAAGATGAGGCTGTATCTGAAAACAGACATGCAAATGCTGAGCTTGTCAAACCCTCAAATGTTTGCTTTATTCTTGAGAATTATGGCATCCTGCCTGCTGAGCCTAGGAGAACTGAGCTGGAGGAGGGAGCCCTGGTAGTCTAGCAGGCACCGTGTGGAAAAGGGCAGCAGAGGCACGTGCCAGATGATGGGGACAGATAGGAACAACTGCCCACAGCACCAGTCCATCCCGTCCTGAACCCTCAGACTCTACCAGATTGGCTCTTGCCTTGTAGGCGCTAGAGATGAGGACACAGGAATATCCAGGTGCCAGCTCACAGACATCCCAGGATTGCTCTGTAGGTGGAGGGCACTAGGGCACTAGGGCCAGCTGGCGGAAACTCATCTCTGGTAACCTGAATGTAACAACAGAGACTTCAAGAGAAACTGTCTTGCATGGGCTAGTCATTTGAGGTCTCAGGTGAGTAAGCTCTAGGATTCTCCTCCATCAAGGGACTGTGGGGGTGCAGGAAGGGGGCAGAGTTAGCAAGGGCTTCCTGAGAACCACTAGATAATTACAAAGTACTCCACTGGGCCTCCTGAGTCAGTTCAAAGTTTTGTGGGAGAGAGAGAGGAAAACACCCATGCTAATGGGGGGCAGCCTGGGATAAATGCAAGAAGAGAAGGGCAAGTGCTTGTTCCTCCAAAACAAAACATTTACACAAGATGAGAACATGATTTAAACTATTTTACTGCAACTATACCTCTAAGAGAAGAGCATTTTTATAATTAATTAATTAATTAATGTTTCCTACCCCTCAACCCTTTGCCCTGCCTAAGGAAAGGATAGAAATAGGACAAGAGGTGACATGTTCTGAATGACTGAGTGCTTGGATGGGGCATAGGTTTTTACTGTGGCTATAAGGCTGCTAACTCTTCTATGTTTGAATTATTATTGTGAGCACCAAATGAGATAATGGTTATAATCACATGTACACTATTATTTCCTTGATAAGGGCAAGCTTGAGAGCTCGAATGATGCATTTAACTTATTGAGCACCTACTATGTTCCAGGCACTGTCTAAAGACTTAACACATTATACACAACTAGAATGTAAGCTTGATGAGGGTAGGGACTTGACCTTATCACCTGTTGTATTCCCAGGGTTTAGAAAAGTGCCAGTCACAAGGAAGCCACAACATGTATTTTTTAAGGGTCAAAAAAGTGATTTCTAATCCTGACTGGCCCCTGGGGCACTATCCTTGCTACACAGATGAGGTTGTGGAGGCCAGGAAAGGCTGAGTAACCTGCTCCAGGCCTCTCCACCAGCTATTTAGTGGGCTGGGATTGTAGCTCAACGCCTGTATCTGTGAAATTCAGGCTCTTTCCATGATGCTCAGGCTGGCCTGAGGCTCTACTGGCCTTAGTTATCCTCAACAAAGCAGAAGGCCATGCTGAGAGGCTGTAGGATCATGGACGCTCTAGAAAGTCAGCTTCAAATGCTGAGGTCAAAGCTGAGTATAAATGCTGAGGTCTTGTTTTGGGAGAAGGCAGAACAGCGTCTGTACTAAGCAGAACAATGGCACTCAAAGCTGCTACATTGTGATCCCTAGAACCTGTGAATGTATTATGTTGTGGGCAAAGGGAAATTAAGGTTGCAGCTGCAATTAAGCTTGCAGGTCAGCTGTAACCACAAGGGACCTTGTAATAAAAGAGGGAAACAGGAGAATCAGATTCAGCTCATGAAACTCATGAAAGAAAGGCTCAGGCCTGCCATGGCTGGTTTTGAAGATAGAGGAAGAAACAGGTGGTCCCTACAAGCTGGAAAAAAGCAGGAAAACAGATTCTCTCCTGGAGCCTCCAGAATGAGAACTCAGCCTGGCTGATACTTTGATTTAAGCTTAGTGAGTCCCGTTGTAGATTCCCATCCCAGTACTGTTAGACAATATATTAGTATTGTTTCAAGGCACCAGGTTTATAGTAATTTGTTACAGTAGCTTTAGGAAACAAGTGCAGACTCCAGCAGGTTGAGCCTGTGCCCTGGACTCCAGGGAGAGACATGTAAAAGCAAATGCAACACACCCAAGCCTTCTGGAAAATTCCTTTTCAGGCTCCTTCCTACTGCAGCCAAGCTGTAGCTCCCAGATGATTGCAGACTTCAAGAAGCTCCATGCAGCACCTTGCCCTGGGCCCACCACATACCTCTCACTTCCTGTTCTGAGTCTTTCTGTCCTACTATAACGACACTTGCCAATCTGCATTCATAGAACTTTCCAGGTCACACCCCCGGAGTGACCTTTGACCCATGAAGACAGGAACCTATGGGAAAAATGCTTCCCTCTTTGACCTATAGGGTGGGCTGTTCTGGGATGCATTTCTCCAAGTGTTTTCGAAGTTTCCATGGAATCCAGTGCTAGCTTCTCCTGTGGCTGCAGCCTGGGCAATACACCCTGGTATTGTCTTTCTCTCTCATTTCCAGGTTTCACTCTCCAGCTGCAGCTCACCCCTGCTCCTTGGGATTATCCCCAAACACACCTGCATGTGAGCCTGGCCTTTGGAGGAAACTGCTCAGACAAGGTTGCCTGTAAATAGCAGCTGTCCACGGAGTACTTGTTCTGAAGCATAGCCCTTGCCCAGCCTCGTAGAACTGACAGGAACACCGGAGGAGCTTCTGGTGGCAGTGACCCCTGGGACTTTACAGCCTAGAATGAGCTTTCAACCTCAGGTCCCGGCTCAGGGTGCAGAGGATACTTGCTGGTCCATAATGTCTGAAGGGGTAGTTTTGAGGCTCTTGGGGACATCAATGCTCCTGGTTGTTTAGTGACTTAAGTCCCCTGCCTCTGGTGAGCCTCCAGCAGAGCAAGGCCAGCAGTCCTGTCATCCAGAACAGATGTTTTTCTGATGAACTTAATTGCATCATTAGCAACTCAGCTACAAAATGGGTGATTTGAGAGCTGCTGGGAAGCTGGGATCCTCCTGGCCCCTTCAGGGCAGCTGTTCCCAGGGTTGGCTGAACAGGCTTTTGCAGTGGGATCCTTCCTGACCCCACCCCCAGGCTGGCCTCTCAAATCCTGAGGCTTTCTCACCAGCCAGGCCCAGAACAGATGGAAACAGATCTCTAGGGCATCTCCAGCTGATGTGGATTTCACAGCAGGCGGAAGAGAGAGGGGAGCAGACAGCCCAGCCCCTTCCCACGGACACTTGGGAGGCCACACTGGTTGTCCAGCTGTCCACCCTCACTCTTCTGAAAGGGGTAGGACTTGAGACTGGAAGATCCATTACAGCGGTGGGGGTGGGGTGGGGGTGGGGGGGCTAGAAGCTAGAAATAGAAAATCTTGCAGTTTTGGGGTGGGGAACCTTTGCCATCAGTGCTTCAGCCTGAGCTGAGCTGCTTTTCAGCCTCACTCTGAAGCACAGCTGCATAAAAGGCTGGACTAGTCTCTAGTCCATAGATGTCCGCCCCCCCTACTTCCTGCTCCTCGGCCCCCGCCCTTTGTTCCTTTCTGTACAAGCACATCCATCTGATCCCCTAGTCCTGGCTCAGATGCTCCACTTTTATTAGGAAGAGGTGTTCTCCTGTCCCTCTCCCTCCTAATTTTAGTAGTGCCTGATTTCTCTTTCTTGTAAAGTTTCCAAGGACTCCATCTGCATTGATCAAATCACATCTGAGATCATAATTCCTCCTGTACTTGGCCATTTTTCTCACAGTACTGAGTCCTCCTCAGAGCAGGGTCTGGTTCTTTCTTGACCCTATAGTCACCATGGAGGTACTGGGTAAAATGTCTTTCTTGGCTTGCTTTTTTCTTTAAAGAGTGTGTGTCAAAAGGCTGATGTTGAATGCTGCTCTTCTCTGCCTCAGTTGGCTCAGGATGCTTTAACAAAATATCACAGACTGGCTGGCTTCAATGTCAGACATTTATTTCTCAAAGTTTGGAGGCTAGGAAGTCTAAGATCAAGGCGGTAGCTGATGCATGGTGTCTCGTGAGGGCTGTCTTCCTGGTTTGCAGAAGTCTGCCTTCTTACTATGTCCTGGGATGGCAGAGGGAGGACTCTGGTTGCATCCTCTTCTTATAAGGGCATGGAATCCCATCACAGAGGCTTCACCTTGATGATCCCATTGAAACCTAATTACTACCCCCAACCCCCTCTGCAAATGCTATCGCTTTGGGGATTAGGCTTCAACATGTGAGAGGAATATAAACATTACAGTGATTGAAGAGTCTGACCTTGTAATCATAACAGCCTTGGAGTTCAGTACTGGGAATTCTGCTCAGAACAACCCCTTTTGAATGCTATCTGTGTGACAGGCATTGGTGGAAGTTGGAGAGGTATTCAGGGATGGGTGAGTCCAATCCCTGTCTCCCATTTGCTCACAGCACAGCAGAGTTGCTGCTGCACACATAGTCATATGTCATCCGTGCTGGGATGGGAATGATCCAGGGGGAGAGTGTGCCAGGGGCCATTGGAGGGAGGGGGGGCATCCTGGAGGACATCCTGCTGCTGGGTGCTTCAAGGAGGGTGCGGCCACCAACTGAGGGCAGGCCTTGGTGGAATTTAAAAAATCTAGTGCCTGGTGAGAGCTAAGAAACCAGTTCCTTCTTTTAGCTAGTTTGCTTATTGTCTTATTCATATTTTTCAAGGATTTATAAAGTTCACAAATACTTCAAATTTTGTCAAATTTGGACCATGGGGATGAGTCCAGAGCAGAGCTGCTGTCCAGCACGGTTGCTACAGACACGTGCTGCTACTTAAATTTGCTTAAATAATTTAGAATGTAATAATATAAAAAAATCATTATAGTCACACTAGCCACATTTCAGGTGCTCAATAGCACTGAGCCACCCTAACACTGGTAATACTTGTCCCTTTTGTCCCTCAAGCCACTGTAAGAATAAATGGACAGGGTTTAAACCAACAAGAAGAAAGTGGTTAGGAGGCCCAAGCACTAATGGTCTGTGGTACCTAGGGAGGGCCTGTCCTTGCTCAGAATGGGTGGCACTGACCTGGTGCCCCACCCTCAACTGAGGATGGGAAGGAAGACAGACAGGTCTTAGGGAGCTGGTTTCTTAAGTTCACCCAGGAAGCTTTCAAATGCAGGCAGGAATGAACAGGAGAGAACCTGGAGAGAAGCCTCAGCTGAGTTACAAACCCATTGTGAGGATCATGAATTTTCATCGTGCTTTTCCCCTAGGTAAGTGTGATCCCTTTCACATTTACTAGTCTGCTTGTCCCTTTGGTGTTCCCAAAGTGGAGGAGGACATCTTTGGTGAGTTAGACCTTGCAACTTACAGGGCATCTTTTAGCCTACCAGGAACCCGTGGGAATGTGACGTAACACCCTTACAATGCCATGAAGAGCATGTTACTGATTTTAGGGTATCAGTGGGCCACACTGATGACAGGGTTGCTCACCATATACACATGTCCCATGCCAAGGGCCAGAGTTGGCAGATCAGAGGAAGCTCTCAATGATGTCTCATGACATCATTCGCCATCCATGCCTTCCCTCATACTTTACTGGTCTGTGTACCCAGTCACTGTACTGCTTATGGTCCTGAAGAGGTGATAGAACCAGGCTCTTATCCTCCAGATGTAAAGCTAGTTAACTAGAAGTGACGAGGTTTGGTGAAATAAAAATCTATTGCATGTTGCAGCGATATGCTGAGGCATCCAATCAGAACACATATCCTTCCCCTGCTCTCTCATTAAATTGGGATATTGTTTAATCAAATTGGGATGCACAGATAAATCAGTGCAGGCCGTGAGGCAGGAAGCTCGCTGTCTGTAATGAACAAGCAGCTTGCATCAGTTCCCAAAGCAGACTGGTCACTCTGACAAAGTGCCACTGGGAAAGGACATAGACTCACTGAATGACCCTCTGAGTCAGAGTCCTCAAAACCCCTTCAGTGTTCTCCCTCACCTTGGGGCTCCCCACTGGTTTGAGTGACCTTGAAAACTGGTATCTGACAGGCATGAGTAGAGATGCCCACTTCTTCCCTCCCAGTAGGCCGTGTTCCTGTTTCCTTGGCAGGGCTAGAAGACAGAAGCCATTTCTCATGGCCCGGGTGAATGCCAGCCTTGGAAAAGGCTCTAAAGAGGGATTGGTCCAATTTCTCTCACTTGGGGAAACCGAGGCCCAAAGAAGGGAAGCAACCCCCTTTGGTGCCTCAGGAAGCGAAGCAGGGACTTGGCCTGTCATGTGGACCTCAGGGTTTGCATTCTTGCTTTTAGAGTATCTGAAGAAGAGCACAGAGAGGGAGGGGTGTCCCGCTGCCTACAACACATTCACAGAGATAATCTGTCAAGGGAAGGAAGAAAAAAACCAAGGCGAACAAGCCATCTATTCTTGTCTGCGCCATTTTCCCATGTCAGGAGCAGACTGTGCTGAAAAATTTAGGTTTCTCCTTTCATGTTTCCTTTCATTGCACTCAGGACAAAATGCCTTTCTTCTCCCCCTTTTCTTTGGCAGGATTCTGACCAGGGCTGTAGAAAAAGAATCTTTTAAGAACATATATATCTATCTATCGATATACATTCAGCCCCTGACAGTGACACGGAACTGTAGTGCCTCTTAATTACCCAGGAAGTGACAGGGTCAAGAGGTGTCTGAAAGCTGCCTTGTGGTTCTGGGCATTGATTTCTCACCATTGTCCCGGCTCCGCAAGCTGGAGTGGGAGCCGCGGCCGCCTGGGTTTTGTCCGCTGTTCAGATTTCTTCCTTTCTTCCTCTCTCACTTTTTTTTTTTTTTTAATTTGAATAGAAACTTCTGGCATTTTGGGTATTGATTGGAAATTCATAAAAGCAGGATGTGTTTCGGGTTGGCTGATCAGTCATAATTGCTGCTTGGATTCCGGGGGAAGAGGTCAAGTTCTTACAGAATGCTCTCCCACCCTGCAGTGCCCCTGTTTCCTGGTTGCTCTCTCTTTTTCTTCATATTATCATTGGATTTTTCCAGGGGAAAAATGACAATTAGAAGAAAAATTTAATGGTCATGGCTGTAGTTGAGATACGTAGATAAGTTGTGTCCTCTGTTATTTACACAGTTTTGAGGCAGATATTGGTATTGTTTTAAAGGAGGGAGCTGAGGTTTTGAACTATAGTCATCAAGAAGTGATAATCACAGAACAGAATTGAAATTGTTTCTGGGAATTTTGGTTCAGAGTTTTAGAAATTCCTGGAAAGTGTGGTTAAGCTGTACGTGGGAGTTGAGAAACCAGAAGCAGGGTATCAGAGAAATCAGTAGTACGCAGGCTTACCTGAGTATTTTGTTCTTCAATAAGTGGGTACCTTGTGGGAGTAGAGATTGGTCAGTTCTTGATGTGGTACTGGGGGATTCTCAGAACATATATATCTATCAATATACATTCGGCCCCTGACAGTGACACGGGCTGGTAGATGTGATAAGTTCTGCTAAGAAGGAAATTCAGAGTCAACAGCATGAAGTTCTCCAATTATTTTTTCCAAATAATATTTTCCAAATGTGTTTACTGGGTGAACACACTTTGGAATCTTCCAGAGCCCCTGGAAAGTCAGGGACACAACATTTTTCTTTCCATTGCACAAACAAGACATTGAAAAGTTAAGATCTCAAATCTAATGGTGTTAAGCAGAAAAAGAATCTAAAAGTCTTACTCCTCTCCAGAGAAGTCTTGGGTTTTCTTCCCAAGCATCCATTTTTTTTTTTTTAAATCAAGGTCTGAAATATACCAGAAATGGATAAGCCAGTCCTTTGGCTTTAAGTTGGAAGGTTTAAAGGACAGGGCCAGGCTTGGAGAGTCAAGACCCACAGATGTAGTCTTACTGTACCTCTGATCTTGAGCAAGACACTTTCCCTTTTCAGACCAAAGTTTCTTCATCTATAAAGCAAGTGGTTGGACAAGTTGACCTCCCTCTCAGCTGGGGCCCAAAGAGCAGAAACAAGAAATATGTTGATATCTACTTCTGAGTACTGGCAAAAAACTCTTTTGGTTTTAGGTTGGGAATGAATGAAAATGTCTTTGGCTCTTTGTTTTTCATAAACACTAACTACACAGGACTTAGGATTTCAGCTTGAATAAAATATATCCAAATACCTGTCCCCTAGACCAGACATAGATTGCAGATGGATGAGTCAGATATTGAAGCTGTTAAATAAATATCGAACAAATACATATATTAACATGATGCAGAAACTCAGGTATGAGAATATCTTATAGCTCTAGGAAATGTTGCCTGCTTGTTACCTATCTATCTACTCAAAGATTCTTATACATTCTACACCTGGGTGCATTCTGAATGCATGAGTCTATCCGTCCATCCACCCATCTACCCACTCACCCATGAACTCAGGAACCTCTCAGTCTGTGGGAGGGAGACAGGAACGGATGCCGCAACAAGGAGGTTAAGAGAAGTACCATAGGGCTCAAAGGAGGGAAGAGAGTACTTACATTTGGGGACATCAGGGTCAGTTTCACAGAGGAACTGGCCTTTGGTCTAAGTTTCAAAGATTGGGTACTCTGTGAAGAGAAAGGGAATGTGGTGGAGACAGCATGAGCAAAACTCAGGGATAGGAAAGTATTATGTTTGTTGGAGGAACATTGAGAAGTCCACAGAGAAGTTTAGATAAGCCTCGTGCAGTGGCACACGCCTGTAATCCCAGTGGCTTGGGAGGCTGAGGCAGCAGGATGGCAAGTTCAAAGCCAGCCTCAGCAACTTAACAAGGTCTTAAGCAACTCAGCAAGACCTGCCTCTAAATAAAATATAAAAAAGGGTTGGGAATGTGGCTCAGTGGTTAAGTGCCCCTGGGTTCAATCCCCAGTATCAAAAACAAACAAACAAACAAACAAACAAACAAACAAAAGGTCAGATAATAAGACTGGAGGCACATGAGACTCTAGGAGCAAGGCAATTAAGGAGAATCACCAGCAATGTCTTGGAGGACTAGCCATCTTGACAGCAGAGAGTGTGAAGAATAAATAAGCCACATGGTGGGAGGGCTGGGGAGTAACTAGGCCCTGACTAGCACATTTTGTTACAGGAAAACACTGCGTGAATAAAACACAGAAAAGCAAAAGGAAACCCTGTGCATTATGTGAAGTTTTACAATAGCCTCACATTTGGTCTCTGAGAGTGCTACAAGTATCTTTATAAAACTGGGGGAGTTTTATGTTTATATACAAGGAGACTTTATATACATAAGAGACTAATTAAGGGGTAAAAGGTAGGGGTGTGTGAAAGGAGGTCTATTGTTTTTGTGTGGAACAACAGCCTGTCCATCTTCCTGCATCTGGCCCTTGTAGGCTACTTTTCTAGGATTGCAGAGACAGCAACATGGTGAGTGGAGACCGTTTCTGTGGCCTGGGCTACAAGGCCTTCTCCCCTGGGAACTTCCATGAGGGCCAAGCACTGAGAAGAGGAGCAGAGGCCTCAGCTAGCATCTGGTCTTTGCTCCTCAATTAGGTGTGACTTGGGAGAGTTGCCTAAACTCTTTAGAATGGTGTCATTGAAATGTGCATGGTTAGAACTCATTACAAGAAATATGAAAAAAGAAAATAGCTATAAACCTTGACTCTCCCGGTCCAGCAGACGCTTTCACAGGTTATCATTTATTCTTAAAATAGATCCCCGGGAATTATTTTTCCTAGTTTGCAAAAAAAATTGAGCTCAGAGAATTTGAGTAACTTGAACTCAACACACTGGATGACTTTGATAAGTTACTAGATGATCTTTGAGCTTTAATGGCAATTAAAACTCTTCCAGACAGGGATTCCTGACTGCCTGAGGTTGTTGACTCACTAGCATGTGTTTCTGTAAGGGTTTTAAAGTGGAAGAGGGATGGAAGGCAATGGATAGGAAGAAGGGAGAGTTGGAGAAAAATATGAGGGAGTGGAGAGAACAGAGTCACTTTGCAAGTTTTATAAATGGATTCCTCAAAGATAGGGGAGGGAATATTGGGCTGGAGGAAGGATCAGCTGGGTTGTGGGAAGAGAGGGCCAGGCCAACCTCACCAGGAAGGGATGGGCTCTGTCTTGTGGCTGGTGGACCTAGTAACCTCAGTGGGAGGTAAAGCAAATAATGCTTTGTTGGTTTTGCTAAAAGAAAATAAAAGAAACCCAGTTTACTCCCTGAGGCTCATGTGCCTGGCCAGCTGTTTTGTAACCTCCAAGCTGGTCTGTGGTGCTTGGCTTCTAAGGTACTGGAGTGTTCTAGTGAAGTGAAACCAAGGTTTTCTAGTTGCAATGACCTTTTTCCTTCAGAGGCATAGTCTATTTATATATAATGAAATATGAAATAATATCTTTCACACTTTCATTATGACTAATGCATATCAAGGTCCAGGGAAGTCCCCCCCACTCCAGCAGTCATGATCTCTCCAGAAAAGTCCCCCCTGCAGGAGTCATGATCTCATTTTTGTCACCATTGGTTAGTTTTGACTATTCTAGAACATCATATAAATTGCAGTCACACAGGATGCTCTTCCCCTGCTTACTGTCTTTCGCACAGCTTCATCTTTTTGATATTTGGCACAATCTCAAACAAGCCTGTTACGAGGTTCAGTAGATCAATCATTTTCATCAAGGAGTAGTTATTCCATGATGCTCTCTTGTGTGACTCTAGCACAGCTTATTTATGAATTCCAAGTTTGGGTTATCATGAGTGCAGCCTTTTGTGGACATGTTTTCATTTGTCTTAGGCAAGTACCTCTGAGGAGGGTTGCTAGGTCACAGGATAGATGCAGGGTGTGCCAGGGTGGATGGGAACCAGCTAGCAAGAGCTGATTTGTGCTCATCTTTTTCTAACTCTGCTTTCAGTGATGTCATGTTGTTGCCTTGCAATTGGCCATGGAGGGAGTATTTACATCAGGGAAACCAGCAAATCAGGCTTGATTTTTCCGCAGACAACCCATTCTTAAATACTTGCCGGTACACCACTCTGTAGGTAAATGTTAAACTCTGTGAGAAACTCTTTGTGTCTTGAAGTGGCTGCACCATTTGACATTCCTGTTAGTGATGTACAAGAGTTCACATCATCTCCAACATCTGGTATTATCAGTTTTTAGTTTTTGAGTGTATCTCTGTTTTGATTTGTATTTCTCTGGTGACTGATGATGTTGTGTACTTTCGCATGTATGTATTGTGGTGAGTCATTGGTATATCTTCTTTTCATAAAGTGTCTATTTTCTTTGGTCATGTAAAAAATTGGATTATCTTTTTATTACTGAGTGACAGAGTTCTTTATACGTTCTGTACATAAGTCCTTTGTCAAATCAAGGTTTTGTGAATATTTTCTCCTGGTCTGCAGTTTGCCTGTTTGTTTTATTTTATTGTGATCAGACATGTTTAATTTTGATCACATATAATTGCAAGCCTTTAATTTATGGTTCAGATTTTCTGTGTCTTATCTAAGGTATCACATCCTATTTCTTCTGCCTGAGTGGCCTTCTTATTGCCTCTCTCTGGAGAGCCACACATTCTTCAAGGCTGCTGTGGTTTGAATTTGTCTCCGGATGCACCAGTGTTGGGAAGTGGTCCTACTGAGGGTGATTAGGCCATAGGGCAGAGCAAATAGATCAGCACTTGGGAGTGAGATGGAAATAAAAGAGGGAGTTTGGTCCCCTCTTATGGTCTGTCTGTATCTTTCTCTTTGCACTGCTACCACAGGTTGACAGAGCAAGAAGGCCCTCACTAGATACTGGCTTCTAGATCTTGACTTCCCAGCCTCCAGAACCATAAGCCAACACATTTCCCTTCATTATAAATTATCTAGTCTATGATATTCTATTATAGTAGCATGAAATGGATTAAGACGAGGCCCAACATAAAATCTAGGGAATTCTTTCTGGACTTTGACTAGAACCATTCTCAGTTTTGCACCCCCACTTAATAATTACTTATTAATTATGACCTCTCTTATGCTATAATTGTCTCTTTTTTTTGGTCTCTCCAATCTGCCTGATTTAGAACCCCAGATGAGGACGGTGGGTCTTTGCCTTACTCCTCCTCTGCTCCTGTCCCCTCTGTCATCTTCATCTGCACCCTGCCAGGTGTCTGACCTAAAGTAGGTTCACAGAAAATGCTAATTGATTTAGTGAATTATCTTGAATGTACCCTGTTGATTGATCATGAATCTCCAAGATTGACATCTTGGTTCTTTGATTTTCCTGGAATAATTGAGAGGATGAGGT
The DNA here is from genome assembly GCF_052094955.1 of Ictidomys tridecemlineatus. Classification (NCBI taxonomy): domain Eukaryota; kingdom Metazoa; phylum Chordata; class Mammalia; order Rodentia; family Sciuridae; genus Ictidomys; species Ictidomys tridecemlineatus. The sequence continues at coordinate 138,448,443 of NC_135479.1, read as the reverse complement.
CATTTATTTCACCAACCATAAGTGAGTTTCAAAAATTCTACCAGTTTCTACCAGAGTCAGAGTCACTGAGGATATAAGTGGCTTGGAAAGGGTAAAGACTGGGCAGGTCTCTGTGTGTGGGTGAGCACATGCATGCTACTGGGAGGAGAGAGGAGAGGGTGTGTTCATGGAATGTAATCTGAACTGCATCTAAACTTTGAGACCTAGTCAACACAGCACTTGCTGGTGGTTAGATGAACCCGGGGTCAAGTACGTTTACAGCTATGTGACCTTAGGCAAGTGATTTCACTGCTTCTCAGTCCCTGTAGGTATAAACCAGGAGCACTAATATTACCCACCTCACCGAGGAGCTGCTGTGAGAATTGAAGGCAGTGTGCATAAGACCCTTTCTCCCCTGGGGTCTGGGCAACTCCTCTGCCAGGTTCTTGGTGTAGTGCTTGCTCTGTGGGATTTAAAGTGAGTGAGGACTCCCGTTTTCAGTGTGGTCTCTACACAGTTGTAGATGCAGTAACAGTTGGATTGTGCTACTTTACACAGAAGCCCAAGGGAAGCTGAATATGGGAGTGCTCAAGCATCCCACAGGAGCAATCTCCTCTCCCAAATCACAGGGACCATTTGTGTGTGTGTGTGTGTGTGTGTGTGTGTGTGTGTGTGTGTAGCTTTCCAGTTATGTGCTTTCGTGTATCTGTCACATTGTCTCCAGAATCGGCTGCGGTCAAGATTTCTACATCCCATCAACTCACGGAGGTTTGTGGAAGGGGGACGGGACAGAGGTTGGCCACTTTCAGAAGTGAGTGGTCCTTTGGGCGATGGGAAGGAGGCAACGACGAGTGCCACCCACCTACTTCACATCTCTTTGGCAGTTCGGTCTTAATCTAGTAGCAATAGTGGCGCCACCTCTCTCAAGTCGCTTCTCTCTGTGTCAAGTTTTCGGTGTTGTATGGGAGGGAGTGCCAACACCCCCCCCCCTCGCACCCCGTTCCGCACACACTGTTCCTTGTTCTCTCAAGAAAGCACTGAGAACGGGAGTCAGGAGCTTTGCAAATGGCAAGAACCTGCACAGGTCCATTGTCGCGGAGGTACGTAGTGTGTGCTTTTCGGGCTTCCTTTGGCGTGCATGCACTGGATTTCCCCTCGTTCATTTAGTATTAATGCATTTATCTGTTGGTTCATCCATTTATTAAGCACTCAGGCGAGCCACGCAGGCGTCCGAGACCTGCTCCGCCGCGGGTCTGGATCGCGAGGGTTAAAGCAGGCTGCGCTCGGCGTCCCTCCTCCGCCCCCGCCGGGCGTGGAAGGCGGGAAGCGGCCGCGGCTGGGGCCAAAGTCGGAACCTGCTCGGCGGCCGCTGCCGGCGCTGCCTTGACTCGCGGCCAGGCCTGGCGCGGCCGCCGGCTGTGGAATGTGTGAGCGCCATGTGTCACCGCCCCAGACTGTGGGAAAACGCTGCTCCGCTCACCTCCCAGCAGCTGCCTCGCGCCCGCCCGGGCGGGAGCCGGGAAACAGGAGCCGCCTGCTGCGGAGGACGCCCGGGGGCACTTCCGAGCGCTCGCCGCCGCCCGCCGCACGGCTCCCGCCCACACGCCCGGGCCGGCCAGACCCCGCGACCCGGGGGGGCTGGCCGCGGTCGGCGCCACCCGCGGAGACAGGGCCGGGAAGGGGCAGCCCAGCACGCCCTGTTCTTGCCCTCGTATCCTTCGTGGCTTTGGAAGGATACAAGTGATCCAGAGAGGCCCTGTGCTGAGCGCTTCTGAGCGCTGACCTTAAGAGAAAAGTCAGGGATGAAGGGCTGGGCGCAGCGACTGTGGGTGGACAGGCCAGAGACAAGGCCCTCCCCACTGGGGCTGTCTGATTACAGCACCTGCATCAGGCCCACTGATCTGTCAGCTCTGGGCGGGAGGCTCCCCATTGCCTGCTGCTCCCAGATCAGACACAGCTTCCCTAGGGCAGCAGCAAGAGACCAGGCGCACCAGTGCAGGGTCACGCCTCCACTGCAGCCCAGAGACGGGGGTGCTGGGAATCACATGTGCTATAAAGTCACCTGAGGCCAAGGGCTTCTAAGTCCAGCCACGCAGAGAGATGTACTCAAGGTCGTCTTGCTGGGTGGCAACTAAGCACTGTTGGACTCCAAGCTCAGAGTGCCTTCTATCTGACCCCAACTCAACTCTCCTCTCCTGTCCTCCCCTCCCCTCCCTTCCCTCCTCTTCTCTCTCCTCCTCTCCCCTCCCTTCCTAGGAGGTGCCTTCTCTAGTGTAGATGAGTCTAGATGAGTCCCCTGCCTAATGGAGTAGATAGGGATGAGGACAAACCATGTGTCTTGGAACTCCAAAAGCTTCGCCTAAAGTCATGCTGCCCAAGGCCCTCACCCTGTTACATCAGCCTGTAGAAACTTTGAATCCTGATTAGTGAAATCTCCAGTGCACTCCAGCCCCCTACCAACACTCTTCCATTTCCACACCTTGCTCCTGTTCTTCATTGGGTCACCTCCTCTGCTAGAGCCTTCCCAGTTGGGCTCAATCTGCATGTAGCTTCGGCCTCTCCTGGAGTCTGAAGTACTTGATTCCATCTCCTGTTTAGGTATTCATAGCCACCTATACCTCACCGTCTCTACCTGTGCCCCCTTCCTTCTGCAATTTTGATAGGCAGATACTGTTACCCTCTGTTCCATCTTCCACCAACAATATATGGGGGCTCAGTTTACATATGCTGCTCTGTTTGTTGGCTGAAGGTACCAGCAAATTAATATTGTCAATGTGATTTATCACTGACTGGGGATCTTATTACCAGATGTGTGGCCTTGGGCAAATAATTTAATCTCTCAAAGCCTCATTTTTCTGAAATAAACAGAGATAAATATTGGATCTAAAGTGATTTGTATCATGGTTGTCACATAGCAGGATTTTGCATGTTTGTCCATGTGTGTGTCTATATATGTATATACACATATGTGTATCTATGTATATACATGTGTGTATACATACATATACATGCAGTCATGAGCAGTGTGATATTTTATATGATATTTTAGCAAACATATGTGTGTGTGTGTGTACACACACACACACACATATATATGCTAAAATATTATATACTGGTGGCTTAAACAGATTTTCATTGTCTCACAATTCTGGAGGTCAGGAAGCCCAAGATCCTGCAACCCACTGGCCACAGTCCAGCCCATGGAGGCAATGGAAGGGGTGGTCATTGTGGAGCCAGATGAGTGCCATATCTGATTCTGGTGGCCCACTAACCTACTGTGTGACTTGGCCTCAGCCTCTGTATCCTCATTTGGAAACCAGAATCAGGCAACTTGTTCCGTGGTGAGTACTTTTTCTCCTAGGTGGCCTCTTTCTCTTTGATCTCTTTCTCTAGCTCTCTCATGTTTCCTCTTATAAGGACACCAGCCCCACCTTTATGGCCTCCTTTAACCTTAATTATTTCTTCAAAGGTTCCATCTCCAGATATAGCCAACTTGGTGATTAACCTGTGAATCTTGGGGGACACAGTTCAGGCCATGGCAGTGGGGAAAGAGTATGACTCAGTCTAGGAAGTCTCTGAGGATCGAGTGCATGGGTTGGAGTGTGGTGGGCCTCCCTAGGGAGGGGAGCAGGATGGGCACAGATGCAGAGGCAGAGCAAGCCAGCAATGAGGAGTCAGGCATGGGCTCCACTCAAGAGCATGTGCTGCGTGGGAAGTAAGTTTGAGAAGCTTGGGGTGCACCAGATTACAGAGAACTTTTAATGCTGTGCTTGCGATTGATGTGTCTGAAAATAGCTGAAGAAGACTGGGGAGTGGAGAAGAACATGTTTTTAAATGGCATGGCAATGATAAGCCTTTGAAAAATGCTTCCCATGGCACCAGATGTAGGAAATCTGATTCTGGTTTCCAGATGAGGATACTGAGGCTGGGCCAAGTCACACAGTAGGTTAGTGGGCCACCAGAATCAGATATGGCACTCCTCTGGCTGCACAATGACCACTCCTTCCATTGCCCCATGGGCTGGACTGTGGCCAGTGGGTTGCAGGCAATAAGAGCTGAAGCAAAAGTCATCTGAAGCCTCCAGCAGTGATCCAGATGAGACCCCTGACCTGGCTGAGCACATGAAGCTCACAGGGAGCAGTGAAGAGTGGGTTGGAATTGGGTCTCAAGGAATGGAGAGGATTCTAAATATATGGGCAGGAAGAAAGAGGGACATTTCTTATCTGTTTGGGTATTTTGGCTGCTGTTCTGAAGGCAGTTGAAGATGAAACCCCAAACTATGCTATTAGGTTCATGCTTTCCATAGTGATACTTCAGATCTGACTGAAATGTTGGGGGCACTCCAAACAAGGGAACACTATATACACAATGGATGGAAGATATTCAGCATCTGTGAGTAGTTTTTCTGATATGTCAAAATCTATGGGGCCAAATTGTAGGAAAACTAGCCGTTTTCCTGATGCAGAAACCAAGGGTCAGAAAGAATAAAAACTGCCCAATAAAAACTGTGTGGCACTGTCACACAGATAGTAAGTGGCAGAACTGGTTGACTCACGATCCATTTGGCTTCAATATGGGTGCTCTTACCACCCCAGGATTCTGACACTAGCCCACCTTGACATTTGACGTTGGGTACCCACGTGGTAACTATATTTTCCAAACCTCAAATAGGGACACATGGTCTCACAAGTGTGAAGGCACTTAAGAAGACAGGAGACTAGAATGTTTTAAATTGGGACCATCCCAGCAAATCCAGGACATCTGGTCATCATAACTATCTGGGGGCTGCCCACACCCCCTGGCACAAGGCAGGCTTTGCCATTTAATAGGCCTTCCCATATCCTGAATGCCCAGGGTCTATTTTTTGGTTGAAGCACATGCTACAGACAAGTGAGAGACATTTAAAAAGATCAAGCAGCTGGAGAGAGATTGCAATGGGCATTCTTTTTAGAGAGGCCTTGGCAGGCGACAAGGCAGGGCAGTGGTGAAAGGTCAGAAGAATTATCCATGAATTCTGGGGCCCAGGAGGTGTCAGAGCTGTGAACTAGGGGACTTTCCACCAGCATCAGGCATGTAGCTCCCCCGTCATCCTCTCCCCACTTCTTCCCCTTTGGAAGCTCTCCCTCCTGCCTCCACTGGGAGCAGAAGGCTCTGCAGCTGGCTCATGGCACCTCATGGAGGGGCAGCTGGCTTCTGGGGAGGGAGACAATTTGCTGCCTCATTGTGTGGCTGCATTTGAACCTGCTGCTGTAGAATGGGTCCAACGATCACAGGTTGTGGTAGAATTATTGGGGCCTGGATATAAAACTTCCGTACACTGTAAAGAATTGGACACGTGGGTGCTGAGTTTCACATTCAGAGTTAATTTCACATTGAAATTGTTAGAATAAAATGCCATTCTGAGGAGAGGCCTAACAGCAGTAATTTGAAGTTTGTGTGTGAATCTCACAATGGTACAGTTGCCTGCTGGTTCACAAATATAGGGAGAAGAAAGGAGAAGTAAGGTGTAAGGTAGTGTGAGTATGTGTGCATGTGTTGTGTGTGTGTGTGTGGGGGGGTACATGTGTATGTTTCTCTGTGCATGTATGTATAAAGAAATAGGAAAGTATGATCTGGTATTTGCTAGAAAATTCATAATTACAGAGAATTAAGGCTAAGCCTTATAAAATAAGTGACCCGTTTCTTCAATTTACAGGTGGAAGCACTGAAGCCCAGAGAGAAGTTAAGTTTCCAAGGCCAATAGATGGACAGTGGCCATATTGAGCATAGTTGCCAGGTCTTCCTGTCTGAGCCTACAGTGTCTGCTGCCAGACCATGCTCAGTCAGATTGTACAAACTACCCCATGCAAGGAGCAACAGGGGACTCAGAGGGAGAAGAGATATGGCGTCAGCATCTCCAGGCTAATTGGGACAGCCATGCCTGCAACAATGACCCAGCCAGAGAAGAGACCCAGACAGTACTGGCTGGGTGGTGAGATCCAGGGAGACAGCCCAGGGGACTGTGAGAAGTGGGACATGGGAACAGTCCTGCAGATGACGGTGGCTGGGGATGACTTGACAGAATAGCTGAAGGAGTGAACATGGTGAACATGGACCCTGGAATGATAAAAAGCAAGCGATAAAGTAGCACAGGCTTCAGGGATGCTCGGTGCTCCAGCTCCTGCCTAGTGGTTAGTCAGGCTTTTAATGGCATCTCTACTTTGGATTTATTTTTTGGATACTGGGGATTAAACCCAGGGTTGCTTAACTACTGAGCCACATCACCAGCCCCCTGACCTTTATTTTAATGTTTTATTTTGAGACAGAATCTTGCTAAGCTGCTTGGGGCCTTGCTAAATTGAACGCATGATCCTTCGGCTTCAGCCTTCAGAGTCTCTGGGATTACCAATGTGTGCCACCATGCCCAGGGGATTTTTTTTTTAAATGGAGGTTTCACTATTTTGCTAATGGTGATGTCAGGTGGTCTTTACACCTCAGTCTCCTGAGTAGTTGGGACCACAAATATGAGTGCTCTATCTCATCTCTATCTTGAGTTCAAATGAACCAGTACTTTGCTTTTCCTTAAAAAGTTTAAGTTAAAACGGATACTTCTAAAACCTCTCTGCAATGGGTTAAATGTCTGTGTCAATGACAGAGAACATCATCGGTTAATATCTACTTCTGAATGAGCCCCAGGTGTGAGGGAGGCTACTCACTACGTGGTTGACAAAGCTATTTGTCAACCTATGTTTGAGCCTACTGCACATTATTCTTCCAAAGCATTTCAGAAATTTCTTTCTGTAGTTTCTCTTGGAAAAACCCATTAACAAGCAGTTTTCACTTTCGCTATGCAATATGGACCCTTAAAGTTACTCATATCATTTTCTTTTTATCTGGAACCCTCTGGAGATCCAGGGACACTGTTTGATTGATTTCCACCCCTGCCACAGGACCTCCTTTGAGTTCTTTGCTAGAGTTGGTTCTGATGGATCTCATGTAGATTTGAACTGATGATCCTATCAGGTTGATTCCTAACATCAGCCAGAAGAACTTCACATAATTCAAAGATGTGGCATGTCCAAGTTATCTCCAACTCTCTAGCCCCTCCATTTAAGCCTCTAGCTGTAAGCCATTGGATCTATCAGCACAAAACTGTGGTTGTATGAAACCTCAGCTAGACTCCTGTAAGCAATGCCACCTGAGGGGGGTTTCCCGAGAAAGGTGACTGAGTCTTACTCAGCTTGTACTTTTATGCTTATTCAGTGCCTGCTTGGTACATAGTAAGTGCTCAATAAATGCTTATTGGATTAGACTGAAATGAAACAGTTTCATTAGGTTATTTCTGGCCCAACTTGAAGATAAGAAAAAGAGAAAAATATATAATTTCCTGCTCTGGAAACTGTACTATTAACTTCTTTTTTCCAAGGTCAGTGTTTCTGATTCCTATTTCTGATCTCTGTATGTCACACAAGGAGTGACAGCTTCCCTGTTACTTCAAAGTCTGTTTCTCTTATCTAGACTGATTTATTTTAATTTTTAAAAGCACAGATTCATCTTTGATCTATGTACAGTAATGTATTTGGATCGATAAGATGTTTGCTCTTAGTTTCTTCATTTAAACAAGCTTTAATTGGTGTGTTCCCAACTTGTTCATTTCATTCACCCAGAAAAAAAAATTTTTTTTGACCCAGAGTTTATCATGGAAACTTGCATTAGAGACGATGTCTGCATCCTGCTGGGTATTTCATCTTTACTTTATTAGGGTTAGTTCCTCCCCCATTATTTGGATAATAATTTATTTAAGAATATGATCTTGGGCTGCATTTTCATTCATGTGAATATTAACTAATCCAGATGAACCACACTGGAATGTAAATACTGTGGCTGGAAGGCAGGATCAAAACCATTCCCTGAACAGAAATGTTAATCCTTTTATTGCCAAGGGGAAAGAACAGTTTAGCATGCAGGGCAACTGCAAGCATTTTTACATTAAGCAGAATCTTGTATCTGTTTTGTGTGATTGAGACTGTCTACAAGTAACAGGTAAAGGTCAAAGGTCTATAGAGTTTCTAGAGATCCCTGTTTAAATATCAGTCCTATCAAAGAGGTTTGTAGAAATCACTGTTCTGATGATGGTCGCAACTAAAATCAAATGTAGTGTTTCATCCACATTAACTATGTCAGAGGTCAGAGGTTAAGTACTTGTTTCTCTCTCTCTCTCTCTCTCTCTCTCTCTCTCTCTCTATATATATATATATATATATATATATATATATATATATATATATGGGCAGATTGTATATGTTGGTGTCTCATTACTGCAATGAAATACCTGAGGCAAACTAACTTTATTTAAAAAAAAAAAAAGAGGCTTATTTCACTCACCATTTTGAAGTTGTAAGGGCAAGGTGCTGGGTCAACTCAGTTCTGGTGATGACATTGTCTTGTTGCCAGAGTTTCCAGTTTGATGATGGCACCACATGGCAAGAGACAGGGAGGGTACATGTCTGTGTCTGGGTATCAGGTCTTTCTCCCTCTTCTTATAAGACCACCAGGATTAATCATGGGCTTCACCCTAGTGAGCTTATTTAAACCTAATTGCTTTCCAAATGCCCTAACTCTAAACACAATAGTCCAAGTTTTGACCCTCTTAATACTATGGACACATCACTTCCGGAGTTAAATCCTTACACAAGTTGAGGGCCGGGGGAAAGCCATATTCATGCCATAACACATCTGTAAGACTTCAGGGATGTGTGTATGTGGGGGGTGCTGCTCGTGCCTGTGTGTACAATGTGGTGGTGGGTGATGGGTCTTGAGGGGTTGCACAAAATAGCAAGAGAGAAACTTAAGTTTAATTAATAGTCCAAAAATATTATAAATGTTCACCTGGGTCCAAACTCTAGATTTCTTCTAAATATCAAGAAATTGTCCATTCCTCCCTTAAAGAAAAGTCCATCTTTTTTATTTGTAAGAGTGTTTAGACTTTCCCAGGATACTTATGCCATTGGGTGTCATTTAGATGGGCTGCCTTGGAAAGCTTGTCTCCCTCCTAAAGATGCCAAAATGAGGGACTAACAGGACATAAAACAGCCTAGGGCTCTTGGGGATTCAAAGGGCTCTGGCTGACCTCTTAGCTACCTTTTTACCTCCTCCAGCTTAGACCAGTCTCGTAGGCCTGGTCTAATGCAGGCTACTTCCGAAGTACAGGGTTCCTTGGATTAAATCAATATTTTGAGTGATTTTTTTTCCACCTGACTAATCAGTTATTGGATTAGATTGATCTAGAACCTTCTGGTTATTATAGTACTTATCTGTCTCTGGCCCTGAGGAAAGAATCATCTTCATCATCATCTTCTTCATCATCATCTTCTTCTTCATCATCATCATCAACACACACACACTCTCTTTCTCACAGCATCTTGAAGTTTTAGTGAAGCACCTTAACTTATTTAAGCAAAGCATGCAATTAAATAAAATTAAAGCTCCCAACTGTTTTGAGATGAATTCTGGTAGCACTAATGGTATTGGATTTTTATAAAAAGAAGTTTCAGTTACGGCAACCACGTGTACAAAAGCACAACTGAGGTGGATGAAATTGGAGTCTTTTGCTGGGTTAGATCAATATTCCACCCTAGCTACACATTCACCAAGGAACTTTAGAAAAGTACTGATGACTGGGTCACACTGGAGTCCAAGTAAATAGACTCTCAGGGGATAAGACCCGAGTATTTGTAGTTTTCAAGGTTCTTTCAGGAGATTCTGATGTGATGAGCCAGTGATGAGAACCAGAGAGTTGGATAGATGGAACTAGGGAATCAGGAAAGTGACGACATGCCTCGCAATAACAGGCTGACGCGTCTATATATAATTTAGGAGATATCTTTAGGTGTCAGAGCTAGATAGGACTTTGATTATAATTTCTTCTTTTAGAGAAGGAAAACTGAGGCTCAGAGCCCATTTAGGGGCTATAGGGCACGAGAAAGGAAGCACGTGTTCTAGAAATTAGTATATTTTGCTTGTGCCTCTCTGCAAAGCTACCTTGAAAATTAAGAGAAAAGACCATAGCATGTGTGAATACCTGGGTTCAGTCTCCATTGCGTCTGTGCATGCGCGCACACACACACACACACACACACACACACACAGAAAAGAGGGGGCAGGCAAGCTATGTTCCTAGCTATCCAATTCTTTAGATCACTGGAAATGGTTAGAATGCTGAAAATGGCTCTTGGTGGAAGAGCACAGCGCTGCAGCTCTTGGACCTGAGGAGCACAAACAAAAAAGGCGCCACTTATTAACCTCTGCTGCTTCTCTCTGAGCCTGTCTTCCCATCTGTAAAATAGGAATTAATAATAAATATGTCCTGATATTATTGCATATAAGAGGGTAATAGGAAAAACATGTCACAGGTGCCATGGTGTATGCACAGAACATTAAATGGTGATTATGATGATTAACTGCATTTAGGAAAAACAATATTGAGTTTTATGTAAAAAATAGCTGCAGAGGGGATAAAAAGATGTCTTGGAGCCTAAAGGCATGAAGTATGGTAATCTTGCAAAAATTGTTTTTGGTTCCCACTGATCGGAAACACAAATAAACCCCAACTGGAGCGCATCTTACTCAGGAATGAATGGATTTCCAATCTGTGTTTTCTTGTTTACCATGGAAAATATGCAGCCCAAGGAAAGCACAGGTGGTTAAACTGTTCAGTGCCTCTATTTTTATCACGTGCCAAGGACTGTACGCATTCAAACCCAAATATTTTACTTAATAGAAAACGAAGAGTAATTTCTCAAGGTTAAGAGGCTCCAGGTTTCCTGTGGCAGATTTAGGTTTTAGTCCATTGGAAAAGCCGTCCGGATCCAGGACAGACTGAATTCCACAGCAAAAATAAAAAGCTCTCAACTAGCATTTTAAAAGAAGCATTTCTTTAAATTTAGGATTTCTCTCTTTTATTTATTTTTTCTTTCTCAGCTATCTCTTCTTTTCCCCCAAATCAGGTCACAGCAGGGAGGAACGTCACCTCCCCAGTTGGAGGTTGGATGTTTGTGTGAAGCCGAGACCCCGCGTGTCCCTAGGGAAGGTGACGCCCCCGCTCTCCCGGGCTTGTGCGGACATGTCTCAGGCGTGACCTCTGAGCAGCTGCGCCACCCGCTCAGCCTCGAGGTGGAGAAACCCGAGCTCCAGGCAAAACCCCCATCTTTGGCAAGTCCTCTGCTGTTTCAAGGCCCGTCAGCTCACCTCGCAACCCACTTGTTACTGGGGCTGGGGGATGGGGTTGGGGTTGGGATTGGGGTTGGACCAGAACAGAGGGATGTCCAGGGAAGCAAATCAGAGAGCTTGGCTCACCTTCTGCCCTGGGGGGATCTCCAATTTTGAGATTTCTTTTTTCTTTGACCCCCTCCCCACTCCACCCCACCCCCTGCTTTTTTTCTTGCAGATGTTATGAGATTATTTATTTAGACCCCGACGAAACAAAATCTTCCCGATATTCCATCCCTGGCCCCAACACTGATAAAAGTTTTCCCAGACTGTGCAGCCTCTACCAACCTGAAGCGCTGGGCTACAAAGCTGAACTTGACTCTGAATAGTGGATTCTTGTGGAGGTGGTTAGTTCAGAGAGATCGCATACTAGTCGATAATATTTATTTGAGGGCTTCCTCTGTGCTGGACACAGTTCTCAGCACTTTCATGTAATAACTCATTTACTCTTCACAACAATCCTATGAAATAGGGAATTTTATTCTCCCCACTTTACAGGCACCAAAACTGGCATAGAGAGGTTTAGCAATCACGCGGGGGTGGCAGAGCTATAACTGGTAGGTTGGGCTGGGGGTTAGATTTCTGTAATCTAACTCCAGAGCCTGTGCCCATTCAATGAATGTTGTCCTGAAGACTTCCTCTCATCTCCACCAGGCAGAGGAAGGAGCCCTGGGAAGTTTGAATGTCAGACATGGTAAGTCAGGTTCTCTGCTTTGGTTAGAAAGAGCTGGAAATTGTCTCTGATCTTTGGGACAGATCAGCAGTTTGTTAATTCTCCTCTTGCTGTTCTCAGAAAGAGCCTTGGAGCAACTTGACCTACTGGGAAGGTGACAGGAGATAAAGACTCTAGTTAGCCACCCACTGGGAACTAATCTGAAAAGAAGAGAGAGGGGTGGGAGAGGGAGCTGCCACCTGACTGCCCAGCCATGCTTCACCTGCGAGTTCAGTCAGGGGCTGTGTCTAACTTTTGTGGCCCTGGGAAAATGTTGGGCACCTGGAGGGCCCCATGCTGACACTCTGAAGTCTGGCAGTGCACTTACTGATGGACAAAGTTGGTTGAGATGACCAGGAGTTAGGAGTTGTGTTCCCTCAGTGGTAGGGGGGTGTGCGGCATGGACTGAGTCAGCTGAGGGTACTTTTGGGGAGAAGACAGTGGAGACCATGTTTCTGGGATGGTCTGTAGGCTAGGTGGGCCTCCTTTCCCATATACACACCAAGGCAAGTTCCATCCCTCTGTCTGAATACCTCTCTTGGTTAATTCTTACTCATGGATTCTACTACCTACCTCTCTGCTCACAGTTCCCAAGACACCATTCATTGCAGCTTTTATACCCAGCAAACCTATATAAAGTCAGGCCGTAAGAGACTCTCCCCATCCCTCTTGCACACAGTGCACAGCTGAATGTGGAAAGGGGATCCCACTCTCCTTCAGAGAGAAGGGTCAGAGTACAGGGCAGTCCTGGAGCTATACCTGGGTCATCCTGACTGTTCCTGGGTGCTCCCAGGTGAACCCTCAGAATATAGTATTTCTTCAGAATTTCTTCAGGTGGGTTAATAAGTGTAGAATGCCTGGCACACGGTAAGTGCTCAATGTATACTGGCTTTTGCTTTTACTGCTATTATGATGCTACCCCTCTAGGCAGGTAACTCTGCCTTCCTGAATCTCATTGTCCTCATGTGCAAGGTTGAGGCAATACCATCTGTTTTATAGGATTGTTGTGAGGACTAAATAGTGTTAATTGCTACTGTCAAGTTTGCAATAAATCACAGTGCTTCATGGGTTGCTTTAGCCTAGTTTATCTCCCAGGAGATGACTTTATTTCCAAACAGAAGACAGCTTCTTAGTAGAGCTTCAAAATATTGACCCTGGCTGGTGAGGGCATTTGGACACTTAACTCATCCAGCATCCCTTTCCCAGCTGTGAACTGGTATGATAATAACCACCTCTAGGAATCTCCAAGATATTATGAGGAGAAAATATGTGATAATATACACTGCACTTTGAGCCCCTCTGAACAGAGACGCCCGTAAATAGAAGGTGGTATTATAAGGTGGAGTAATCGCTGGTGACTCCCCCTCCCTTTTTTATTTAATTAGGAGAAAACTAGTAATTAGGAAGCATGGCCTTGTGAAAGCTGTGGCCTGGGAAATAGTTCTCTTGGCACCTAATCAGAACTGTGACATAGCACAAGTTTCTGCCAAACGTGGCAGCAGGAGACCTCGCCCCGGGCCCAGAGACAGGTCTGGAGATCGTGAGGAATTCAGTCTCTGGAGTGCAAGGCCCTGAGGTGGCTGACGCAGAGCCAGCTGGGGAGCCTCCTTGGTCTCCTGCTCCAGAGGAGATCCCCACCCAGCAGGCCTCAGTGGCCTTCATCCCTGGGGACTCGGAGTCCGTCTTATCTGCAGGTTACAGCTTGCTGCAACCTCAGAAACAAGCTGTCCCACCATGGGGCTCGTAAAAGATGTCTGATCTGCTTTGGTCTCTGATTCCCTTGCTGGGACAAAGAGTTCTCTTTAAGAAGGGCCAGTGTGGAGGAGGCCTTTGAGCCCTAGCTAGCCCGTGTGCCTCTACTCTGCAGTAGCCTCAGCTGGAGCGACTTTCCCTCCTCCCTGCGAATCCCCTAGGTGCTGCTTCAAGGTGGCCTTGGCCCAGAGGCTTCCCCAGTCTTTCCAGTTCCATTTTGCTCAGGCCTTCTCAGCTCTGTTTGGTACAGTGTGGACTTTTGCTTTTTGTCCTTCAACTCTCCCACCTCTGCCTCCATGATGCTGGATGGGGTGGTGATGGAAAGTAAGTTGGGGAAGCAAAGTATTCCCAGCCCAAGCTCCAGCACAGTGATGTCACAGGGAACATCAGCAGCAGGATTGCTGGTGGGCTCTGACTTCCCCTCACCACAGTGACGATGCAGGCTAGAGGCTTTCTCATAAACCCCGAGGACAGCAGTTCCTTTTTTTCAATTATGAATTATATTTTAAAAGGTGCAGAAAATATAAGACACTTCCCACTCTGATTACCAGTTGTTGCCATTTCTCATCTTTGCTGTGGGTGTCTTCCTATGTATTTTTAAAAGTTTTCAATACAGCTAAAGTTTCCCACGTCTCCAGACCCTTCCTGTGGATTCCCACTGGCCTGTCATTTACCTGCACCTGTGGATGGGACTCAGGGGACTGGAAGGCTGTTGAGTTTGTGCACATCTTCCTCACCCACACGAATCCTCTCAGGAATGCCTCTCCACTCAGTCTCTTGTGGTCTGTGTGGCCGCCATTAACTTGCACTTGGACCATTTGCTCCTATGGACATTTTAAAGTCTTGGTCAGATCATATGGCCCTTTGCTCCAAGCCTACACATGGCTTCTGTTTCAACTCAGAGTAAAATTCAAGTCCTGAGGACCAACAGGACCCTAAGTGATAGTAGCCTACTCTTTGCCTCTCTGACCCCATCTCCCAGGAGACAGCCTCCCCCCCTCCCTCAGGGGCAGCCACACTGCTCTTCTCACTTTTTCTGGAACTTACTATGGGCAAGGCCCCAGGCTGTTCCCCTGCTTGTCACCCTCTTTCCCCAGATACCTACAGGGCAAAACTCCATATTCTTCCATTCATTGCTCACATTTCACTTCTCCCTGACCTTTAGGCATAAGGCACTTATAAATATATCCCTCATTCCCACCATTCTCTCCCTTGTCTAGTCTAATATTTATTTTTTCATAGCAGGTATTTTCTAGCAAATTGTATATTTTACTTATTTATTATTTGTTGCCTATTTCTGCCTACTACAATGTAAGTTCCCCCAGAGTAGGAATTTCTGTTGTTGAGGCACTAACATTTTCTTCGTTTCTACAATAGTGCCAGGCACATGGGGGCTCCACAAAGATTTACTGACTGATTCAATAAGCCTATGGATAAATGCATCTGAGAATTTCTTTCTGGAGACGTTCCAGAATTTGTACAGATTTTCCAGGGTGTCCATGACACAAAAAAGGGTAGGAACCACTGACATGATCACCCATCAAAGTTTGCCGACCTCCTCTGCTTCCTGGGAGTCTGCCTGGTGAAGATTATGAGCTTTTTATCTTTCTCCAGTTTGTCTCTCCCTGGAGAGCTAATCCTGGCAGCTACTGAGCCCTTCTCTCTGAGGACTGGTGGTAAGTCTCCCTGGATCTAGCCCTGGCTGGACTGGGTAGGGAGCTGGGAGGCTTTGGTAGAGAGAGTGGGCAGGAGCTCTGGCAGTGGGCCTGCCTCAGAGAAGCTGTAATTTTCCTATTCCTTCTGTGGAGATGTCTGGGAGCAGAGGCTGAATGTGGCCACAGCCTCTTGGGCATCCTTGGGGGAGGTAGGCAAGATGCCCAGAGCAACAGGAGCTGCTTCCTGCTTTGCAGGCTCCACACTAGGCAAGGAGCAAGACCAGGAAATCTCGCAGGAGCCCCAGCCCAGGAAGAACAGACGCTAGCTTGTGATGGGAGAGAGCGAACACAGATGAGTGGGGGGAACCTGGAAAGCAAAGAGACACAAAAGGCCATCTGGAGGTGATAGTGGGAGTGAATTGGAGGTGAGTCAGCCAGCTCACAGGGCAGTTAAAAGACAAGTGGGTAATTGTGGGTGCAGTCGGCAGGTCACACAGAAAATGAGGAACAAGTGGTTAATTGGGCCCACAAGCCCAGGATCCCGCCTATAATTAGCAAATTGCAGGGCTTTGATATTTGCTTTGGTAACAACTTGTGTAGTAAATTGCAGGGAGGAAAACTGCACCCCCAGCCTGGGAGGTGACCCTGCGTCTATGTTCCCTGAACCATTCTCTTTCAGACATTGGCAAGCAGCACACACATGAATGTACCTCAGTGATGGGGCTAGGACTTGCACTTTCTGCAGGTTGACGTCATCTTTTGATGCTTTCTGTGTTCCTCTGTACCCCATGCTTAAGTTTTGCCAATCAGGGCTAAAGCTGAAACCTAGTTTGCTGGGGATATGCTCTCACTATTCCTCTGCTTCCTTAAACCATAGTCCCTGGGATAAGAGACTTTCTGGCCAGAGACATGCCATTGGAGTGGCCATGGATAATTCCCATGTGAGTGCCGTGTGAGAGAGGAGGAGAGACAGCATTGTTGAGTTGTATTCATGAGGTTGGTTAATGCTAATCCCTGATCAGGCACTGGCCTTCATGGGTTTCAGCTCTGCAGGTAGCTCTGCAGATATTCCAACTAAAGTGCAGACTAGAAGCATACAAAATTTACACTGGGATTATCCATGGCAAAACCCTACACATGGTTGAAATGCAGAGATGAATGAGCACAGACGATGTGAAAATGCCAGGAGCCCTGGGTTTGAAATTGGACTCATTCTTGATGGATCTTGTGCAGTTAAATACTTATACATTATCTTTGTCATTTATGGGTCTGTTTCTATTGACTGCTTTTTCTTTTTGTTATAGTTATTTATGTGTCTAGTAACTTTTTATTGGACGGTACACATAGTGCTGTTATATTAAGTATTTGTACTGTGCTATCTTCTTTTAAAGAGCATTAGGCTTTGTTTTGGCAGGAAGTTAAGTCATACAGGGATGAGTTTGATCTTTTTGAATCCTATCTTTAAGTTCTGCTATGAAGGGCCTCGGTGAGTTTCCCTGCAGGAATAGTTCAGCTACTTTATTCACATGTGACGACTCTGGGTTCTCCATGGAGTACCCAAGGGATCAACAAGGACTCTTCACCTTTTCTGGTTTTTGCATAATCATTTCCTCACCTTGTGAAAGCTCTGAATTATTCCGTTTATAACTCTTGTCATTGTTATTAGATTATTATTTTGTCCTGATCTTGTAGAGTTTCACTGGGCCTCCAACTTCCCAGAGATTCAAAGGGATATTTTAGCAGATTTATGGCTTCCTTTTCTGTGTATCTCCTTCCATTCTAGAATTGTGAGCCTCCCCTCCTAGCCACTTTATCTTTCCCACTCTCTATTCTCTGTCTCCTCAACTTAGTGAAGCTACAAAACTGTGCCCATAGCCTAGAAATTGTCTCTGATCCTAAAGCCAGGATTGTCTGGGGCCTGGTCTTGATGATGTCTTACCAATCAAAAGTTAGCATTGCCCATTTCCCAATGTCTGAAAACAGTAGTAATTCTATCAAGAATGGAGGTTTAAATCTTATCAGGTTAAAATTCAGTCACCCCAAATATAGAAAGAGAATATACTACTAATTTTTCCTTAAAATTCACTTATGATAAATAATGTACATAATAAATCTGAAAGCACATACAAACATTTAAAAATTGATTTTGGAACAGTGTGGTAAGTCTCCCCATCACCATCAGCATTGCCTTACCTGACTGGATCAACACTGGATTCGGTGGGAACATTCCTTGTGGACCAAGTGCGATGGTGTCAGTCATGAATGAGACTGGATGTGTATCCCTCCCTGGCTACCCCCAGAGTGGGTCTCTATACTGTCTTTATCATCACGGGAATAATTTCATTGACTGTCACATGTGGTTTGCTGGTGGCTTCTCACTGGTGAAGAGAAGCTACAAAATATGCCTGATGGATAGCACTCACTGGAAGTAGGTAGCCTGTGCTTACTAAGCTGTCTAGAAGGCTCTCTCTCTCTCAAAATAAATAGTATTTTTAGTATTATTGAAGAATCAGTAATAAGGTTTCTATAATCATCAGAGAGCAACACTTCTCCACAATACCATCAGTTCTTCAAAACTCTCAACAAGTCCAGGACATCCCCAACTGTAACTGCTTTGTATGAAATGCAAGTTTGATGAATCTTATTTTTGCTTACATTGTGACATAAGTATTCCGGTTTGTGACTCAGAGTATTGTCTATCAAATCTAGAATAAAAATGCTCATTTTCCTTTGATACCAATAATAGCAATGGATTTAGCATTTTCGTGAAATAGAATTTAAAACTGCAAGGGATTTGTCTTAAAAAAAAAAAGATAAAGTTGGATTGGCTCAAATGCCTATGTTACAGAAAAGCAGACTGAGGCTTAGTGAGAAGAAGTGATTTTCCCAATCCTTGATGACCTGTTAGTAAAAGAATGAGACTGAAACTCAGGTGACCAATTCCTAGTCTATAGGCATCCATTTGTTTATCTCATAATTATTGAGCATCTACTAAGTTCAGAATGCTGAATTACTTGATATATGGACAATATACAACATGCTCATTCACAGAAACATTTAAAATTGATTTTGGAACACTGTGGTAAGTTCCATAAATCAGCATATAATTTTGAGCTTTCTTGATTCTGACAAGCTTAATCAGAGTAGCCTCCATTGTCCAATGCAGAAATGCAAAAGGCTTTCAGCATTCAGGTCCTGTGGGATATTTTGAGACATATGAACATGTCAGGTAATTACTGTGGTTTTATGGCACTGTCAGACATGGTTATAGGAAAGCTAAGGATTTACTCTATATGCAGCCATTTCAGGGACCCAACGCAAAATGGATAATAAAACTTTAAGGAAATCGTTCATTGAGTTGCAAGATGTGAAGAGAGTGCTATATAAAATAAACAGAGTCCTGGGTTCCAGATCTGATTTCTCTGGGTCTAAGGGTTTCTGTGAGGTGAGTTCAACAGACTAGATGACCTACAATGTCTGTTCCAGGTTGGAGAATCTGCATACCTGGTGCTCTATAGCAGAGCCATCTTAGTGATATGCACAAAGAAGGCTTGGGATGGTGTGTAGGACCTGAGTACCAAGAATGTGGAATGACATTCTAGGATTTATTTATTTATTTTTGAGATAGGGTCTTGCTATGTTGCTAAGGTTGACCTCAAACTCAAGGTCTTCCTCCTAAGAAGCTGGAACTGGGGACATGTGCCACCATACCTGGCTCAGAAGAACCTTCTTAAACATTCTTAATTAGTAAAGGTGATGAATCAGGGGTATGGCTAACATGGAATTTGTGACCTGACCCACATGGAAGGACTAGCCTCACTCAGTTGGATGTCTAGAAGAATTTGAGGATGCATGAGTCAGAAGCCTTTCTTGCACCCAGTTTGAGAAGTTCTGCATTAAAAGTTAAAAACTGTGATTTGAACTGTTAATTTAACATCAGAGATTATAAATGCAAAGTATAAATAAGACAGATTAAAATAGGAAGGATTGAACAGAAGGTGGATGTTTTGTATAGATCTATATATTGGTATTTTTTTTTCTTTTAATTACCACTGAAACAAAGACAGAAAATTTCAAGATTATTCAATAGAACTCCTCTCCTCCCCCAAAACAACGCTCAGAGCTTTGCAGACTTCACTTTGCAAAATGGCATTGAAAGGGGCTGATGGAAGATGCCAGGGGAAGTGGTGATTAGGAGGTCGTGGGAAGTGTGGGACACCAGGCTTGAGGATGGGTGGTGGCAGTGAGCATTTCAGTGTTCTCAGTCACAGTATGGCGGCTGAACTGGAGATTGGAAGGCAGAAGGACTGGGCAGGAAATGGCACACGAGTCCAGGTGACAAGGATGAAGTGTGGAAGGCTGAGGAGCCCGACATTGGGTGAGAGATGGAAGAAGCCCCAGATGCACGGATCCTGTTTGCTGACTGACATGGGGGTGAGGGAGGAGCTGCATTGCTCCCTGGGCATCCCACAATCACTTGGGGAGTGGTGATTGTAGACTCCCTGAGGCTGAGCAGCATTAGACTAAGGGCTGGCAAGGTGGGCAAACCTGGGCCTTCATAAGCTCATTCTGTTTCTTCCATGGTAAAAAAATAAAATAAAATAAAATAAAATTGATGACTGCACCTATCCCTTGAGTTTAATAACGACTGATGAATTAGTGTGTATGAAAGTTCTGAGGACATGTTGGTCACTTTGTAAGTTCTCAGTAAATATTTATTTCATTCATCTGTCTATTTACAAATTCAGTGCAAGTTGGGAGGGAAGTAATTAGTTCATTTAGGACCATATCAAACCAATTCCGAATAAAGAGATTGTATCTGAGGAGCTTTTTGTAGGATGAGACCACTCCTAGTCACTAGGCTGTGCCTTACTTAAGGCCACAAAGTTCCAGAGGTCCCTTTCTTGTCCTTCCTTTCATTACTAACCCCTTCCACTGCGGTGCGTTTCTAGGTCTATAACAGCAAACAGAAACGAAGGACAGGAGCAACATGAGGAAGGCACGTGATTAAATTGATACTTTTACTCTGTGGACCATTCCGAGGACATCTTCGGGATGGTGCCATCCTCCTCTTCTCTGTGGCTGGACAGGGCCGTCTGCCCTGAGGCCACAGAGTTGCCTGGTCTTGGGAGATGCTGTCTCAGCTGCGAGTCTCCTGTGCCAGGAGCACTACCAGGCACCGTTTCTCAGGCCTCCTGATCTCTGCTTGGTTTGCATGTTGCTCAAATCAGATCCACCCTTCCAGGCTGGCCTCTTGCCTTTTTCTTAGTTTCAAGGGACCAGTGTCTGCATACAGGTGAGGTACTTCGCTGAGCTGCTTTCATCATGACTGCCAGTGCTGTGTGCAGAGCTGCAAGCAAGCCACCACGCCACACCATGCAGGCAGCACTGGCAAGAGAGTTGCAAGCACTATAGCAAGAGCTGGGGGTGGTGACTGTGAGCTCCGTGGAAAAGGTATCTTCGGTCAGACCTGGTGTGGACTTGGTTTGGTTTCCAATGGCTCCAGTAATCCCTGAGCCTAGTCTTCCAGTCATATCAAGCAATGCACCTGACATGTGAGCCAGGGCATCTCAGATCCTGTGGACCAGCCACATTCCAGCTGAGTACCTCTGACTAAACTCAGTTGGTACCAGAATCTCTCAGCAAGTCCAGTCTGAACCCTGACCCAGAGAACCATGAGCCCTAACAAAATGGTAGTGGTTTTAAACCACAAAATGTGGGGGTAGTTTGTTATGCAGCAATAGATAACTAGAACACTAGACATAAACGGAAGAAACTTTGCTGTCTGCTTTTGATAAATTTAGGATGATTTTGTGTGATTTACCCCAACCATCTGTTTCTGTCCATGATAATTTCATTTTGCTCAAAATTTGGATCAAGTTACCTATTAACGGAGCTAAACCTTCACCTGGGTTCACTGACAGCTTCCTGAGCCTCAGCAAAGCTTTCAGGCTTCCCAGCTGTGGCCAAGCTGGCAGTAGAGTCCTGCCTCCAGCTGCAGGCACACTCCAGCTTGCCCCAGCACCACGGCTGCATGCAGCTACCTTCCACTGTGATTTTGCAAAAATAGCCACAAGTTGCAACTGTGGCTGCAGAAGTTATTTTGCATGGGTCTGGATAAACAATGTACGGATGACATTTTCTCAGGAGCCCCACAGACCACAAAGGGCATCTTCGTATTTGTTGTCTTGCCTTCCTCAGAGGCAGAGTGCAGCATTTCTACATGGCTGTGTCCACCGTCCACAGGGAAATCTGGAACTAAGTCATTTTAAAATGAATAGGAAGTCAATGAGAATTGAATAAGACCAAGCCATTGGCCTGTTTTGTTTTGGCTCTGGCTTAGGGGAAGTCCCCAGTTCCTGAATAGTATAGGAAGGAGAGTAGGAGTGGGTAGTGCCCTCAGGATCAAGTAAGTGCCAGACACGTGAGTGTCATTCTTTCAGTATGCCAACATGACTGGCATGGCTTCATAGTCAGAGGGATGTGGGCTCAGACCTAGGCTTACTATGTACATATAAGATATTTATTCTGAGCTTTGGTTTCTCATTAGTCAAATGGGTAAACCTTCTCTCAGTCAACCTCATAGGCAATATGAGGATGTCTTATTTGGGGCTTGATAGAAGCAGACCCTGCACTGAGACAAGGCTAAGTGCATGTGGTTCATCAGGAAGAGAAGGGATCAGAGGTGGCAGAGTGGGCACCAACAAGGAAAGGATGACAACCAGCAAGAAGTTCATTATCAAGCCAGTTACCACGGTGGAAATTGCAGCTTCATCCCAAGGAAGAATCTCCGCAAAGGTATAGACTTGATGATTACTATTCCCATTTTACAGATGAGGAAATGGAGGTACAGAGAGATATTAGACATCTTTTTTCCAAGGTCGCAGTGCTGTCAAGTGGCAGAATCAGCATTTAATCCAGGTTCCTGCCATAATAATGAAAACACACACACATGTATTTCTCTAAATTCACTGTAGAGCATGGTGTCCATGTCATAAATTATTTTTTTCCCTTTCTGCACCAGCATTCAACAAAGCAAATATTTGTATGTGGCCATTTGGAAATTGGTATTGATAATATACTATTATCAGCTTTAAAAACTTTAATTATATAATCCAGTTATATGAAATTTTTAGCACATCCAAGAGATATAGTATACTGGTAGCTTCTGGAGGGTAATTGGGGAATGGGTTTCATTGCTAAGGGCTACAGAGCTTCCTTTTTGCAGTGAGGAAAAATATTCTAAAATATGATGGTGATGTTGCAGGACTTTGAAAATACAAAAAAATGTTGAATTATACATTTGAAAAGTATGTGATGCTTTTTTTGGATATGTGAATTTTATCTCAATAAATCTGTTTTTAGGAAGAGAAAATTATAAGTATTAAACTTTGTTCTAAGCATTTCTTAATCTAATTCTTTCTAAAGGCAAAATTCTGAATGGAAAAAATAAAATAAAACCAGTATCCACCCTTTCAGGAATGTAAGATACTGCTTCATTCCAAATGCCTGTATTAGCCAGTTCTCTGTCAGTATTAAAAAAAAAAATAAGATAATAAACTTATGAAAGAGAAAAAGCTTATTTTGGCTCATAATTTTGGAGAGTTGAGGTCACCAGAGATTTACCCCATCACTTCTGGGCCGGTCGTGAGGGAGTACACCATGGGAAGAGCACATGGCAGAGGAAAAACCAGTTATGTCAAGGCCAGAAAGCAAAAGAGAGAAAGAAGAAGGGGAAGGGCCCTCTGAGGACATACCTCCAATGACCTAAAGACCTCCCATTAGAGCCGTCCTCTAAAACGTCCCACCACCTCCCAAGAGCACCATGGGGGAGG
Source organism: Ictidomys tridecemlineatus (assembly GCF_052094955.1). NCBI lineage: Eukaryota > Metazoa > Chordata > Mammalia > Rodentia > Sciuridae > Ictidomys > Ictidomys tridecemlineatus. Next base: position 138,425,263 of record NC_135479.1, on the reverse strand, counting down.
GGAGGGACTAAGCCTTTAACACCTGGGCATTGGGGGACAGTCAACATCCAAACCATAACACAGTCTAATTTTAAGGGGAACAGTGACAGAGTGGAGTGTTTCCAGGGGAAGTAAAGAAGATGGCAACAGAACTCATCATCCCATGAAAAACAATTAAAAGACAAAGTTGTGGTTTGAAGAACAAATGCTGAGTAAGGACACAGGAATGCTCCCTAAGTATCTGAAAATGACCGACCCACTATTGATTCCCAATATTCAGAATTTGGAACAATCGATCGATTGAAACTACCTTTGTGCAACATGAGGAGCAGCCTGCCTTGAGAAGCACCGAAGCTCTTGTCACTCACTAGGTGACAACTGATCATTGGTCAGGGATGTTGTCAAAGTAAGCTGTCCATGGAAAGACCGTAGAATGAATCGGACATAACTTTTCTGTGTTCATATATGAATACACGACCAGTGAAACTCCACATCATGTGCAAACACAAGAACGGAAGTTATACTCTGTGTATGTGTGATATGTCAAAATGCCCTCTACTGCCACGTATATATGAAAGAGCAAATTTGAAAAATAATCTCTCCTTGTTGAGGACATTAACACAGATGGCCTAAAAGACTGTTTCCAATCCCGGAATTTGGTGCTTCCAAGTTCAATTCTTAATATTTATTTTCATTATAAATTACATAGCATCATTGGGAAAAAATGGTTGGTCTTTAGAATGGTGGCTTTCTGTAAACGTCCTCCCCTATGGCTAATATTTCCACTGTGACCAGAAGGTCACCAATAAGCTTAGCTGGGTGGAGATTGACTTCCAAGTGAAACAGTGTCTCTGAAGGGTCTGAATTCCTCAGAAGGTAGAGGAGGGAGGTGAGCAAGTCAGAGTCTGGATGGGCAGTCAGGAGGTGTGGATTCCTCTGCAGCTGGAGACTCACAGCCTAACTGACCATAGCCTAAGCTGGCCTGGGACACGAGGTTTTCTGGTAAGCAGGACTTTTAATGCAAAAACCTGGGGAAATGCAGATGGCTTGTCACTGTAATGCTTATCTCAAAATATTAAATAAGGACTCTGTTTTTAACTAGAAAACAGGAAGCTCTATAGATTTCCAAGTGCCTAAAAAACAAAAACAAAACAAAACAAAACAAGCAAAAAACCTTCTGAGATGTATCTCAGAAGCCAAGGTGTTGAGACTTGAGCAGGTTGCAATGGAAGAAACTTTGAAGCAGCAGATCTGGGGTTCCATTCATCCACTTTATACCTGTGTGACTTAGGAAATGTTCCCGACCTCTCTCAGCCTCAGTTTGCTCACCTGAGAAAGGAAGATGGTGGCCGATTATTGGTCAGGGTCTTACTCATATCCTTTCTGTCAACCACCATCAATCTACCTGATGAAATTAGAAAGTTTACTCCTTTGCAGATGCTCGCCATATTCCTAGAGGATGACTAAGGGCTATGCTAAACATCACCATGGAAGGTGACAAGGTTCAGGTGACTTGCTGACTAGGGGAGGTCAGCCGATTGGAGAAGAACAACGTCTCCATAATATAATACCACGGGAAGTCCTGGGGTCCTGTCAGCTGACCCCGGGTCTGTTGACACCTGAGAAGTGTCAGTCCCTTCAGATGGCTCTAGGATTTGAAAACTGTTCCCGCAAACTCAGAGGAAACTATATATTGATTAAGAGAAGTATCCAAGTCACTGGGGGAACACTTCTGTTCCCAGAATCTGTAATGACCTGTTCCTGGGCTCCTTCTGCTTCTCTCTGATGTTGCTCCTGTGAGCAGCCTGGAACCCTGGACTCTGATGTCAACTGAAGTCCACCTCCCTCCCTCAGGACCCAGACTCCCTATTTTTTACTCTAATATCCTGCACCAGCTGTGCTTCCTTGTGCTGACTTCTGCTGTGGTCTACACTCAGGTGTAAAGGGGCTGGGCAGCCATCTGCCTTTTTTTGGAATCAGAGCAATGATGTGGGCTTTGGAGGCTAGGATCTCAGGACTTGAGCTGCAATAAATTTCTGTGAACTTGAGTCTCTTCTTTCTGGTATGGGGTCGGGGGTAGAGAAGGGTTTCAGGGGGAGGGTGGATTCCAAAATTGGCTGATAATGGACATCCAGAGAACAGGTTTCTGGGACACTTCTAAAGCACATTGTGAGCCTTCCAGATTGGTGATTCTCAAACTGCAGAAGAGTCCTCTAAAGAGCTTGTTAAAATGCAATTTCCTGGGCCCAATCTCCCTGCCTTTCTAATTCAGTACATCCCAAGAATCTGGATTTTTAAAATAAGCTCTGGGTTGCTTCTGCTCTGTGGACATGTTCTGTGAGTTTTACCTCTTGGAACCACTGTTGAGAATTGAATTGCTTTAAAGAGCTCTCTAGGCCAAGTTAGAAATATGTATCAATAACTTTTAGGGAATGAGAATTTAATTTAGTCTTTGGTGCTTTGCCTCAGGGTGTTGCGTCGGCCACGGTAGGCACTGTTTAGAGCTGAAACAAGCTTGGGGGTATATTTCATTTTCTGAATGTTTGGGTGTTGGTGAAATGGAAAATTGACCCAGGATCTTAGATAGCTTTGCAGATACCGCCTCTGCTGTCTTCCCGACACCCAGGAGAGTGCAGCACAGAGGTTGTACCAGTTTTGTGGATGGGGAACTTGAACAGGCTCTTGGGCTAAAGTAAGACCAACAATTGTGCTGTTTCCCTGTGTGAAAGCATTTGCGCATGTAGTCCCTTAGCTGGCCCTCCCTGGAGTCCGTGTGGCAGGCAGCACCATTGACTCTGTTCCAAGGTGAGGACATCCAGGTGCACAGAAGTCCCGGGACCTGCTTAAGGTCACACACAGAGTGAGTCAGTGTGGACTGACGGAGTCAGATGGGACTGACAGCTCTGGAGTATGATGGCATACTGTCCTCAACACACTTGACTGCCTGTCCAGAGAAGATGGCCCACTGAGGCTGGAACCAGGAGACACTGACCTTTGGCCTGAGGCCACTCTGCTCCCAAAATTTCAGATCCATTGTAGAGGGTGCTGGATGTGCCCGTCACATCAGTGGCCTATCTCTTTGTCCTGTAAAGGAGGGAAAAAAATGAAAAGGGATCAGCTCCCAGGGCTTCCTTTACAACTTCCCAGATACCACAAGGACAGGTGGTAGCTTAATTTAAAAGAAGTGGGGGAAAAGGGGGACAAATAGGCAGGAGTGTGCTCCTAAAACTCTGACCTCCTGGCTGGGTACCTGCATTCTGTGTCAGCCTCTGTCTCACACCTCCTGGGGCACACAGGAACCAGTGCCTCTCCTCTTCCCGCACCCCCTGGTAGGCAGGGGAAGATGATGAATCTCCTCCTGGGTAAACATTTCCACAGGAAGCATTTATCAAATGTCAGCAGGGGCAGGGGAGCAGACTGGGGAGGGACGGGGCTCAGACAAGCATCTCTCCTCCCAGACCAAGGTGCACATTCACGCCCTCTCTGTCTTGGGTCTCTTCTCCTATCAGCCATCTGTCCTAAAACACTCGACATCCAGGCCACCCTTTGGTTCTGAATAACAGGCTTCTGATCAGATGGGGATCTGTAATGTAGATTGTCCAAATCCTTCTAGAAGAAAAAAAAAAAAAAACTCTGAAGAAAATGTCTGGAAGACCCCAGCAAATAAAACTCCATCATCAATGCCTGTGTGTGCTGCACTCTACCAGGCTTGGATACTGTAGCCATCCCCTACTCTGAGGGGGCTGGGACTCATACCCGACTTTCTGGCAGGGAAGGCTGACAATGCAGAATCATGGAGTGGGGTGGGGATTCTTTGTGGCCTTCACCCGCACTGCATCTGCCACTCCCTCAGCCCTCCTGCAGCCTGATAAACTTTCTCTGACGAGAACCAGTATAGTTCAACTCCAGGGGGATTTGAATCTCCATTCTGCCCACTATTGATGGTATGACCTTGGGCAAGTCACTTAACCTTCCTGTACTCATTTTCTTCTCTATATTCTTTTTCAAAACTTACTGAGGATTATCTCTGTCCTATGCACTATGCTAGGTGCTGGATAAAAATGTTACCTCCTGAAAAATTTGTTGTGAGGCTTAATCGAGACAATTCAGTAAAACACTTTGCAAAATTGTTGTTGAATAAGGACTCCATAACTGTTCGTGAATACAGTTATTCTTCCTATTAGTAGTTCTGTTTGTCTTTGGGAAAGAGTAGAATCTGGAAGGTTGTTAGAAGCCTTTCATGCCTCTGACCCTCCTAGGCAGTCACACAGATCTCCTCTTGTCCTCTGTCCTGGTGGAGAGGTGCTGTGGGCCCAGGCATCTCTGTGAGACCACAGTCTGTTCACTCACTGGCTCTTTTAATCTTTTGACAAAAATGCATTGAGAGTGTCCTTTGTGCTGGCACATAGGTTAAGCACTCCAGAAGATGCAAACAGGAATAAGAAAGGCACCAGTCTTTGGCAACACCCAGAGCGGGTGGAGGTTGCAACTCAAGTTAAAAACAAAGCTCCAAGAGGTGAGAGCAGACTGAAAGTAGGTCTCCTTCTCCAGCTGGGCGTCTAGAATATCTGCCTGGCATTTGGACTGTGCTTTGAGGAAGAGGAAAGCTTTGATGAATCCTGTAGAGGCAGGAAGAAGGGACATGCAGAGCTGTGAGGTGCTTGCCAAGGCAATGGCACTTGAGCCCAAGGAAGCAAAGCCCCTGGTGTCCAGGCTATCTCACTAGCTAACTGTGTAAATATTTTGAAGGTTACAACATGTCATCAATAATCCTTGTGGACCATTTTCCACATGCATTATATTATTTGAATTTCATAAAAATGGAGTCAAGCAGAGAAAGATTTATTATGTCTCTTGTCTAGATGAGGAAATGTGAATTAGAGATGAAAGGATTTAGTTCACCGAGGTGGTCAGTGGGGATGTGGTCACCAAGCTCAGGACTGCTGGCTCCAAATCCAGGGTGCTCTCGATGGCATCGAGCTGACCTTTCCACCCTACCCCCAGGCTGGATGGCATCAAGCTGACCTTTCCACCCTAGCCCCAGGCTGGAAAGCTAGTCACTGGGGCCAGAGGAACTTCAGGCTGGTCCCTTCACCTTAGTGGATGCCCCAGGACTCTGCAGTAACATCTTTAGATGTCTCCTGATTCCATCTGATGGCTGCCAATTGCCCTTTGATAATCACATCTGCACAGAATCACCCTTCTGTATCCTGGATCTAATCACACCATGCTTTTACTTAAAAAAGAGCTCTGCCTCTTCTGGGTTACTTATTACCTGAACAACTTGACCTGTTCTTCTAGGCCCTTTGGGATCCATCCTGCCCCTTTGACCTCCACAGCCTCCTTCCTTGAGGGCCTCCTTTGTGCTTCCTGTGTGTGAGACACTAAATTTCTTGGAATTTCCAAAAAGCCCCAGGCTGTCCTCCCATAGTTTTATATCCACATGGGCTCTGAAGTCATATTACCTGGGTTGAGAACTCAAGACTCATCACTTAAATAGTTCTGAGATTGAGAACAGCTCCTTGGCCTCACTGTGCCTCAGTTGCCTTATCTGCAAAATGGGACTGTTGGTAGGATCCATTGTGTGGGGCTATTGTGTAGACTCAATGATTTCATGTATTTCAGGATTAGACCAGGGCCCCAGGGAATTGGTGTTTGATAAACTTTGTGGCTATTTTCTCTGCAGGAACCCCTGTGCCATCTCGTGAATGTAGGCAGGTCTCCTGGGCTCCTTTCTGTCCTTGCTGCATCAGGGACGGCTGCCCTAACAGCCGGGTCAAGTGCCTGCCTCCCTCTGTCCTGCCTTCACAGGTGCCACACACGCCTCTTACCTGCCCAAGTGTCATCTTGCTAGAGTTGGAGGTCCTTGAGGGCACAGATCTTGTCATTATCAGGCTAGGCGACATCTGAGTCACCGTAGAGATTGCCACACTTATTCTCTTCCTGACACCCACAGTGGGCCCTGATGCAAGCTGTGATGTAGGAATGGTGCAGAGCTGGCACTGAGGACCTTGCTTGAGCACGGCACTGACATGTTGGATGACCGACCACAGACACACACCCCTCCGCTCTTTAGTTTCCCAGGAAGGAAAATGGATGACTGTCTCCCCTGATCTGACAGGGAGTCCCAAGGAAAATAGTACCTGCTGGACCACACAAGGCACAAGGGGAAATGAGGCAAGATTTAGAAATGAGATACTGAAGAAATAAATGTCTTATTATAAACTGCTAGTAGGTTGCCAGGGCAGGGTCAAGTCAGGGCCCCCCACTTGCCTGAGCTCCTTCAAAGCCCTGTACCTCACATCGTATGTGCTATTCTGCACTATTTTCCTCGAATATGGCTCTCCAAATTGTGGAAGCCTAGCTCCCCATCTCAAGATCTCCCTGGAGCCAGCTCTCCTCCATGATGAGCTCCCACGGCTTCTCTGTTTCACCTCTGGGCCTCCTGAGCACAGTTGGGAGTCTGGGAAATGAGGCCCATTGCGCTCTGCCCTCTCTGGGCTTCTCCACTTAGAGGATGCCCGGAGAGCCGCTCTGGGGAGTCGCCTGATTGTCCAGCATTCATGCAGACACCTGCCACCACCACACCCCTGTGCCTCCCACAGGGTTTCTGGGGTCCTTAAAACTTCCCTCTTGGTTTTGGCTCAGAGCTGTGCCTCATCTCTCCCCACCCCCCACCCACCCTCTCTGCTCCCTTTCTGTCCAGCCTCCTGGAATGCAGTCCTGCCTGGACTTTGGGTACTCGAGCCTCCCGCGCCCGCCCTGCAGGTCCTGGCATCCAGGTCCACACCCGTCAGCTGGGGAAACAGCCCCTGCCCCGCTGTACAGCAGGCCACGGGGTCAGAAAGGCCAGGCCTGTCCCTTGACCCTATCACTGTGTGGGAGGACGGGTGGGGTGGTGTGAAACACATTCAAACGACTTTCTTGGGGAGGAAATGTCATTTTCATAGTGTGCTATTTGAGGGCTATGTATACACACCCTCAGCAAATCAGCCTGGGGTTGTACTTTGGAATCCCTTGGGGACCTTAGAAGACTGGGTCCTACCCAGAGGTTCTGTTCTAATTGGCATGATGTTGCTTGGGACAAGCTCTTTTATTTTATTTATTAAATTTTATTGTATTAGTAGGGCTGGGATGGAACCCAGGGTCTCCCTGATGCTGATCAAGCGCTCTACAACGAAGCTACATCCCCAGCCTGACAAGGCTCTGTGAAAGCTCCCCAGATGATTCCAGTGTGCAGCCAGGATCCAGAGCCCCTGCTTCAGGGAATGCTCTGGAAAAGTGAAGGCACTGAAATGCAAGGCTTCAGAGCAAGATGGTGACATGCCTTTGTCCCTCTGAGTGGATTAGAAGACCAGAGCTCTCTGTCCTACCCTGCTCTGTCAACTGACTGGGACACAGGCCCAAAGCAGTGTATGTGGTAAAGATCCCACTGGTAAAGCCTTATCCCCTCTGCAGTCCCCATCCCCAGGAGGGAGTCTTAGGTCACACACAGTGACTTTTGGGGAGCAGGGCCAAGTATTCATTCTGGAATACTCCAGGCCTGATTCAGAGGTCAGGCCCTTGCCAGGAATATGAGATAAGGGCTGGGGGGTTCTTTTCTATTGGAAGCCCCTTACCTTAGCTTCCAGGCTGCTCCCCATGTCCCCACATCCACCTTCTCCTGTCACATCAAATCAGTGTTCCTCTCATGCTAAAGCCTCTTTCATTGTTTAACATGGTCTCCAAGTAATCCAAGATCGGACTTTCTGGAATTTCCCTTTGCCTAACCCCACCCAGGGTTCTTAAAATGTCTTCTGGAGACCAGAAGCATCATTATCACTTGGGAACTTATTAGAATGCAACTTTCTGAGTCCCATCCCAAATCCACTGAAAGGGGAGACTCTGAGCATGCCCAGTAGCCTGTTTGAACAAGCCTTGAGGGCAAGTCTGAGGTGCACAAAAGCTTGATAGTTCACGCCACCCTCCCTCCTGCTGTGGCATTGAAGCTTGTAAGGCTGCCCACTCTGCAGTTCCAATTTACCAGTTTTCTCCAGTTCCCAACAGTGACTTCCTGTTTCCCATACCTCTTCACAGGCCCCTCTCCAGAAAAGCATTTTTGCAATGTCAGAGTATTGAAATCCTACTTTTTCTTCAAGATCCAGCTCAAGCACGACTTATTTTCACAGATCCCAAGATTCCTCCTACAGAAGAAATTTTCCTTCCTTTGATCTCCTCAGTATTATTTTTCTCTGCTTTTCTTCTCTGTTTCTTTCTCTGAAGGGGCTTCTTTTCAATCATGGCTACACATCAGAATGACTCAAGAAATTTTTAAAAAATGCATAAGCCCATGCTGTATTCTAGAACAATGAAAGCAGAATTTTAGGTTGAGGCCTGAAATAGCCTATTTTGAAAGTTCCCTGGATCATTCTAATGGTGCACTGAAATTAAGACCCTATCTCCTGAAGCTAGCTCCAGAAAGAAAATCATGATGGGAAGAGAAATGAATTTTGAGGGTGGGGGGCCGCTACCAGGGATTGAACTCAGGGGTACGCAACCACTGAGCCACAGCCCTGTTTTGTATTTTATTTAGAGACAGGATCTCACTGAGTTGCTTAGTGCCTTGCTTCTGCTGAGGCTGGCTTTGAACTCGCCATCCTCTTGCCTCAGCCTTGGGAGAATTTTAAGTTAGGAGATTCGGGTTATTCTGGGAGCTCTGTCCCAAATGTCAAATTAACTCTGGACAAATCATTTCCTGTCTTGTGCTCAATTTCCCAAACTGCAAAATGGAGCTTGAAATTACTGTATGTCTGGAGAACTCTCCTGGAGTTCCCATTGAATCCGCCTGCAGCGGCCCAGATTCTGATGCGCAGGCCGGAGTGAAGCAGTGCCTTAGATCTCATCCCAGAGCCGAGGGCTGTGTCCAGCAGGAGCAAGGATGCCTGCCTCTTTAAACACTTGACTTTTCTGCCCACATGGCACCTATTGTCTTTCCTCCCCATAAGGGTGAGGCCTCACACCTGGTACCGTGAGGATGGGCACATGAGGTTTTCTTATCTGAGACTGTGAACTTATTGCAGGCAGCTGTGTGGGGGGTTTGGCCAGGGTGGGAGGAGGCAGGTGGAGCAGCCCATGAAAATCCTTCACAAGGGCTTGACAGAAGGTGACTGGAAGGACTCATTCTCCTGCAGCCTCAGGGCCTCACCTTGAGCTTCTGAGCTCCCCCAAACTTTGTTACACCAGCACAGGCTGCAGGACACAAGATTCTCCACTGTGGTTGGGGTCAAGGTCTCAGGGACAGAACATAAAGGGCAGGTGTAGGAAGAGTGTTCCTAAGCAGCAGATGGACGCAGGGGGAAATTGGGTTCTGAAACTAGGTAAGTGAGTTGGCAACCCCAGGTAGGCAAAGCAGGGTAGCGGGTGGCCAGGGGTGGGGCAGAGGAAACAGCCTTTTCTCTGAGGGTGGGAGAGGGAAGGGGGATGCTTAAGGCAGCACCTCTGAAGGTGTGACTGAACCAGAGACACCCAAGTGTTATCCACAATGGGCCTCTGTTTATCTGCTCTGCTACAAAAGGAAGCTCAGCTCACAGACCCTTGACCTCGGGCCAGGAGAGTAGAAAAGACATCCCCTATGTCTTCACCTTCCCCCACCCCACCCCTAAAACATCACTGACTCTTTCCTTACTCTCTGTAAGGACTTCATCCTGCAAGATGGGCTAATTAGAAGTCCAACTATTACCAGATGAGAGAGGGGGCTGTGTTCTTCAGTGACAGATCCAAGTTATTTTACAGATGGGAAAACAGTCCTGGGAGTGTGGTGTCTGGCTCAGGCCAGACTGGGGCGCCAGGACAGAGGTCAGGCTGTCTGTCTGGAGCATGGGGCACTAGACCATGCTTCCTGATGACTTACAGTCTAAGCCACCAAGGAAGAAAAAGTACACGGAAAAGGAGCTTTGTTTTGACTCTGGGACACTGGCAGGACTGGTTGGCTCTCCTGCTGGGATGCTGAGAATGTCACAGGGCGGGGTGTGACCTGTTTTCACCCCCTGCCCTCTCTCTGGGAGGTGTCTGTTGGAGGCTAAGAGGAGGTGGTTCCCCGAGGTTAAGACTCCCAGGTGTTCAGGTAAACTTTCCAATTTTTAAGCTTGAACATTGACCAAATCAACTTTCTGGCCCCAAGGAGGGAGAAAAGTCTTAAAAACCACCCAGCTGGAGGCTCCGCATGGTGTTGGAGGCAACAGATTCCCTTGCAAGGGCATTTCGTTGTCTGAGTTCAGTGAAACAGCACAGTCGGAATCCACCTTCTGCCACACAGGCTGGGCAGGGGCACAGATTGGGCTGGGGCACAGGCTGGGCAGGGGCACAGGCTGCCACAGGGGCGTGTGAGGAGGAGTAGGTTGGAGGGGAAGGAAAACCTGATGGTTGGGTTTGTTGTGTCCCCAGGACTCCATGCCAAAGAGAAAGGATGTAGGGGGCATTTTCAAAGTCCTACATTGTAAAGTGGTTGGAGAATCTCAAAGTTGGAAGGGGTCTTCGATCCATTTAATATCTGTTCTGTTTCAGATAGCCCAACCTTCTAGATTTACAGATGAAGAGACTGAGGCCCTGGGATGTGTGATGATGTGTTCATGGTCCCCCCAGGAGCCACTGCAGAGTGAGGCCCAGGCTCTTTCCTTAGCTCCCTGCTTGAGCTCAGCCTCACGACTCAATCTGGCTTACTCTTAATATTCCTGCACTCTGGGAGGGCCACCCAGATTTGTGATGTTTGGCAAATTTCTTCTGGGAAGACAGGCTGAATGCAAGGTTCCTAGGAAAGCAGCAGAGGCACCCACGGGCCCTTCTCTGCCAAGTTCCCCACAGCTTGGATAGAACTGGCTGGGGAGGGTTTGAAATGGCCTAGCAACAGCCTGATACAGGCTTGACCTGTGCACCAAACCCTCGAACCAGGAAGAATGGAAAGAAGAAACATCTTAAATGATGATTCTTTGCAAGGAGGACATCCTTGGATCTTTGACTCCCAAATCCATAGGATTTGTTTTCTGAAAAAAAAAAAAAAAAGAATAAATGAAAAGGAAAAAAGGGATTGAAAAGGGGACAGAGACTGTCCCTGAAGAGAATAGGCCCCAAACAACCATTTCCAACTTTATTTGAGTAAGGTTGCCTGCAGAAAGCCACTGAAGGACTCAGAGTTTAAAAATGTTATTATTTTTTTCCAGAAAAGTTTAAAACTGGATTATCCTAAGAACTGCTCTTCCTTCCCCTGCATTAAAAGGGGAAAATGCAAGCTTGGAGAGGGAAGGACATGGTCTGAAGTCAAGCAGCCGGAGGTAGCGGCAGGGTCAAGAGCAACTCCGGGTCTTTCCTGCCTGTGGAGGACTCAGCTGCATCCTGTGACTGTTTGCACAGGTGAAGGTCAAGCCTGCATTTCTGTATTGCTCAAGCAGCCAGACACCAGTCTGCCAGGTGAAAACAATGGCCAGAGCCCACACCAGTTATTAGGCCAAAAAGTGACGTCTGTGTTGAATGGGTCACCCTCCATTCTCAGCTCCAGTTGGGAGCGGAGGAAGAACCACAGATCCTGAGATGTGGGCACAATTGCAAGTCACTGCAAAAGCCACCCAAAATGAAATGACCAAGGGGGAGGGAGCCTTTGTATTTTTGTATTGCTAGTTCTGTCACCTGAGGTTCCCTTTAGCATCCCAGAGACATCCTCCTTTTGGTGATGGAGCTCAGGCAGGCTCAGGCACAGAACCTGAGATAGAAGAGGTTCCAGCTGCAGAGGAGGAAATCTATGGTGCAAGAAGTGGGCAAGCAGGGAGTCCTCTGCCCCGCCCACCATGACCAAGGGTGTCAGGGCCACAAAGATTAGGGGTTACGAATATCAGCTTTGCAGACAAAAGGCCCTTACTCAACCTCTTCCTATCTCTGTGAACGTGGGCAAGTTGCTTAACTCCTCTGAGCCTTAGGGCTCATGAGGATTAGAACACCAATCCTGAAGGTCATTGGGAGACTTCACTGTAACAATATATGTCCAATGTTCACCATGAAAGCTCATGAGGATTAGGACACCAATCCTGAAGGTCTTTGTGAGACTTCACTGTAACAACATACGTCCAACATTCACCATGATACTCGGTATAAAAGTTTTGCTTTTTTCTTTCAGGGATTATTTCTAGATTTCAGGAAGAAATCATTTCATTTTCTGGCTTCTGGAATTGGAGTCTTTCTTTTGGCACCCAGGAGAGGTACAAGAAGAGAAGGTGTTTTAGTCAGCTTTTCACTGCGATGACTAAAAGATCTGACATGAACAATTTTAGAGGAGGAAAAGTGTACTCCGGGAATCATGGTTTCAGAGGCCTAAGTCCACAGATAGCTGACTCCATTCCTGCTGGTTTGAAGTGAGGCAGAACATCATGAAGGAAGAGTGTGGCAGAGAGAAGCGGACAAAGACTCCATTCACCAGATACAAAATATATACCCCCAAAGCACACCCCCAATGACCCACCTCCTCCAGCCATGCTCTACCCACCTATGGCTACCACACAGTTAATCCCATAAGGGGATCAATCCACTGATTGGGTTAAGACTCTGATAACCCAATCATTTCTCCTCTAGACCTTCTTGCATTGTGGCACACATGAGCTTTTGGGGGAACACCTAATATCTAAACCGTATCAGGAGGCAGAACCAGCTGTCTGTGGGACATTACCTGTCTGGATCCCCTTTTACCTCAGACACAGTATGTGGGGGCAATGAGGCAAGGAAGCCACATGGGCCACCTGCAGCTATGTCCACACTTATTAATGCTTCCAAAGAGAAGCGTCCTTCTTAGGATATAGGTCGAAGATGAGGGCTCTTCCCTGGGCTCATTCAGGCAGTTGTCACCCTAAATCCCCTCTTGTGCTTCAGGTATCTTTTAGTCATCCTCACAGTGTGGGAAGGGACTCAAATGCCTGAAGTTAGATCTGGCACAAGACCTCACCCGGCCAGGTGTGACCTCCCCCTTGCCTTTGAGCTACTGAGGTCCCAGAACTCTCTGGCTGGAGGGGTGGGGTGTCTCTCTCTGAGGGCTTAAGCTTGCTGGGTGGTGTGGTTCCTCTAGGAGATTCCTGATCCCGAGGTACCTCTTTCCTCAAACTTCTGGTGGCATTGCACCCAAAGGCCCTGAATCATAGGAACGTTAGGGATGTGCCACAGTCTGAGGCAGCCCTAGAAAAGGACTGGGGATCGTCCTAAGATCTGGGGGCATCTCAGGAACCAGAGTGAGCATTTAGGCAGGACTTCCACAGGTCAAGCTATAGCTGTCTACCCCCTTTTACTGTCAACAGATTTCAGTTTTACCTCAAAACAAACTTTTAACAAATATTTAAAGAAGAATTGAAGGGGAGGGAGCAAATTATTAATCTCCATGGGGCAGTTATAGGTCTTGGTATGAACTTGACTTCATCTGAGTCCTTAACAGAAGCATAACATGGAAGAGATTCTAGCAGTCAATGCAGTCTTGTTCTCTTCCTGACTACACAGTCAGACTACATCTCCCATATTCCTTTTCAGCTGGGCATGGCCATGTGGCCAATGGAAGGTGAGCAGGAGTGATGGGCCAGGAAGCAAAAGAGATGGGCCAGGAAGCAAAAGATCTGCTCCTTCAAGACTCCTTATGTTAGTCAGCTCTTTGTTGCTATGACCAAAATACCTGAGAAGAACAACTTAGAAGAGGAAAAGTTGATTTTGGTTCATGGTTCTAAAGGTCCATCCCAGGCCAGGCTGACTCCATTGCTCTGGGCAATGGAGTGAGGCAGAACATCATGGTGGAGGGCATGGCGCTCATGGTGTCCAGAAAGCAGAGAAAGTGGGGAAGGGGCCTCAGGGAAGATGAACCCTTATGGGGCATACCCCTAGTGGCCTATCTCCTCCAGTTAGGCCTTGCCTGCCTACAGTTAACACCCAGCTAGCTCCTTCACACTCGGATGGACTGATTAGGTCACAGCTCATAATCTATTCATTTGCTTCTGAATATTCCTGTATTAACACAGAAGTTTTTGGGCAGCACCTCATATCCAAACCATAATACCCCCAATGACCTGATAAGCACCACCTCTTAAAGTCTCCAACACCTCCTAATAGTACCATGTTGGGGATCTAGGCCTGAATACATGGACCAGGTTCAAATTTAGCAATGCTCCTAAATAGGCTTTGAAAAGGCCACTTGTTCTCAGTATTGCAACTGAAACAAAAAGGCAGCATTTCACTCTGTTTGACTTTGAGTGGGAATGTGAGCATTGAGGGACTCAAAATTTTCACTAGTCTGTGCATGGTCACAGTCAGGAAAGCACCATGAGGACTGAAACTGGGGTGTAAATAGGTGAATCCACAAGTACAGAATCCACAAATGATGAGGAGAGGCTCTATCTTGACACCTGGATGTGGGACTATGTCTGGTAACGAGGATTGGGAGGAGCTGAATTGAGGATGGAGTTTGAGTAGTGTTGGGCATGTATGGCTCCCAGTGGGTCTGCTGCCTCTGCTCACACCTTTCATGCAAGGACATCTATGGTTGTTGGCACCAGGATCTAGGCTACAATTAATTTAAAAATAATACAGAATAGGCAGGACTCAAGATGACCAAGTTTTCCATGGCTGCTTTTTAAAAACAAGACGAATCATGGGGCCATCTTAGTTGCATGAATGTACCACATTCTTTCTCACTTCTAGTCTTTGCGTGTATTGTTCTCTTGTGCAGAAATCTGTCCTCCCTTCTTCTTTCCCTCACGTTACATGCCTAATGCTTAGCTACCCATCAGATCTCCATCAATTTTTCCAAGCTTGGATTTCAAGTTTGGATTCATTAACTCTCTTCATACACATTCTGTTGCTATCCCATAATACTTCAGACTGAGTAGTTTATAAAGGAAAGAGATCTATTTCACCCAAAGGATCTGGAGGCTAGGAAACCCAAGATTAGGTGGGCTGAATTGGATGAGAAGATTAACTTGTGTGACACTGAACTCATAGCAGAAAACAGAAGGGAGGTGGCCCAGGCAGAAGAGACAAAACACAAAGGGCAGCCTCACCTGTAATAACCAACTCTCATGGTAGCTCGTCGAGTCTCTTGGGAGTGAGTAATTTCTCACTCCTAAGAGGAGGGTGTCAATTCCTTCGTGGGGGCAGATCTTTCATTACTCAAATCCATTTTAAAGGCTCAGGTACCTCTCAGCATGGTTACATTGGGGATCAAACCTCAGTGTGAGTTTTTTTGGGGGGCATGAACCATATTCAAATCATAGCCTGATCCACCTCTGTGTCTCCCAGGACTCCACTTCCTTCAGTTCAGTATGTATTATATTAGGTGCTTTTCTCTCTCCCTTGTTGGATTGTATGCTCTATGAGGACAGAAAATTTATTTATTATTACAGCCCATTCAAAGTGCCTTAAATAATGAGGGTGTGTTTTGACTCTTGGAAATAAACATTTTGAAGGGCAATTCAATGGCTCAGGAATGTAACCAAAGACCCAATTTCTTTTGCTCTGTCTGCTTGGCCTTCCTCATGTCCGCTTCCTCCTAGAGTAGGCTCCTGTTCTGGCCATCCTGTATCTGCTCAGAAGCCTCAGAGTACTTGCTTTTCTTTCCATGGGCAGAAAGAGAAAGGAAACAGTTTCTCCTCCAACTATCAAATATCTGATTGGATGATCTGGAGTCTTATGCCTATTCCTGAATTGTAGAAAGAGGAACAGGATCACCCTGATTGATTGAGGTCTTGTTGCTTGGGTGGTATCAACATAGGCAACTGGCATGGCTATTGTAAAATAGGGGAAGGAAGAATGGAATGAGTGTTAGACAGGCTAAACATAGTATATCCAGTGGAGTAAGAGTGGCAGGAGGAAGGTCTGGTGACAGGAAAATCCCTGAGGAAGTAAGTTATAGATGACATGGGGACCTTGACACGTTATTAGAGAAGGGCCTTAGACTCACATGGACCTTCTGAAGGAGGTAGGAAGACTTGTACCAAGACAGGCACTGCTTCTAGAATGAGGGCCAACCAGAATCAGACTTGGAACACAGTGATCAAGAGGTAGATAGCAGTGTGCTGAGAGGGCACAGCAGGGAGCAGCCAGATCATGCAGAGCTTTGCAGGCCATTTTAAGACTTCAAAGATATTCATATGAACGGGTCATGTCTCTCCAGCTTCTCCAGAGAGGGAGATGAGGAAAGAGACACAGACAAAATGCCACAGAAGCCGCTTCAACTTTTGGACTGAGTAGTAGGAATGTCACTCCTCTGTCACAAATCTTTCTTGATGACAAGTGAAAATAAAAGCAGGGCAGCCACCCAAACGTTTCCACAGACTGATTGCCAGATCTTGGCTGCTTCAAGAGAAGAATTACTTAAAACCATTCCCCTCAAACTGCGATAATGGTCTTTTTTTTTTTTTTTTTTTTTAAAGGATAGTGTGTTGGTGAGCTTTTCATGACTGTAATGAATACCTGAGATAATCAGCTTATAAAGACAAAGGTTTATTTTAGTTCACGTTTTTAGAGGTTGGCTCCATTGGCTCCATTGCTCTGGGCCTGTGTGGCCCATACGGTGGTAGAGCAAACTGCTCTCCTCAGGGATAGGGACTTGAGAGACAGTAGGGATACAGGGTCCCTTTCTCCTCTTCAAGGGCATGTCCCCAGTGACCTAAAGACCTGTCAAAGGGCCCGATCTTTAAGGTTCCACTACCTCCCATTCTGGGAACACACCATTGATGTATGACTCTGCGGGGAGGCCTCTGGGGTGGGTGATGGTTTCCCGTTCCCCTGCTGTCCAGGCTACCAGAGGAGGAAATGAGAAGCCATCGCCTCACAGGGCAGCGTCATCCCTGACTGTGTTTCGGGACGAGACCACTCTCTTTTTTCTTTGCGATGCTGGGGTCAACCCTGACCTTGTGTATGCTAAGCACATACTCTGCCACTGAGCTACACCCCCGGTCCCCAAACCCACAACACCAGATCAGAAGGCCAGGTCGCTTCTCCCTCTGTCACATTATAACAACATCCTTGGGGACTTTTTAAAGGTAGCGTCTCTTGGATCTCTCCAAGACAGAAGAATTTGTACCAGAGCAACACCTGTGCTTGAATTGGATACCTCACCAGGAGGCAGGGGCGAGAGGCTACACCTCAAATGCGATGCCATTTGGACCTCTGGTTATGACATAAGGAAAGAGCAGGAATAGGATGAGGACTGGACACCTCAAGAACATTCCTCCTGTCCTTGGCCTCAGTACAGTAGAGGTCATTTGTTTGAGATTGTTGCCTTTTTTTCTTTTTCTCTTTTCTTTCTTTCTTTCCTTCCCTCCCTCCCTCCCTCCTTTCTTCCTTCCTTCCTTCTCTCCCTCCCTTCTTCCTTCCTTTCTTCCTTCCTTCCCTCCCTCCCTCCCTCCCTCCCTCCCTCCCTCCCTCCCTCCTTCCTTCCTTCCTTCCTTCCTTCCTTCCTTCCTTCCTTCCTTCCTTCCTTCCTTCCTTCCTTCCTTTCTTTCTTTCTTTCTTTCTTTCTTTCTTTCTTTCTTTTTCTTTCTTTCTTTCATCTCCATTCTTGACGTCCCTTCCCCAGTACACTTACTGCTGCCGGCATTTCTTCCGGACAATGAGTGCTAAGCTTTTAATCTTTGTGATTTTTCTCTGACAGCACCCCTCAGATCAGGAAGGACAGAGTCTGTTTCGTTACTCAATGAGTTTTTGTCCCCGAGGACTACAAGGAGGTGAAAGGATTTGGGATTCTTTTTCTTTTCTGGGGAATTTTCTCTGTTCTTCCTTAGGTAGTTCTTGACTGAACTGAGTCCTGGGGGCAGTGAACCTCTTGGTCCCTGGGAGAGTTGGAGATTTCCTGCATGTGCCTCAGCAGCAGCCTTCTCTGGAATGTGTTCTTGAAATTCTGCAGGGTGGCCCCTCTCCCACAAAGTGGGACCTGTTCTACATGTGCCCAAGAGAGGAAGGAAATGTCAGACAGGTGGAGTTATGAGAATTATACCGAGGAAACAGTCAAAATGTCACCCTATAACTAATTTGAGTGTAATAGAAATTTAATAATGTACACCCAGCCATTTTGCATTTACATACCATGTTTCATCTGACCATGGAAAATATTAATCTTTTCAGTCCCATGGTCTGGTTTACGCTAAGAGTCCTGTCTGGGTTTTGTGTGTTTTTTTTTTCCTTCTCCCCAACGCAAAGAAAGAGTAACTGACTTATTCAAGTTGGTACAATAGCTCCTCAGATTTGAGAGAAATTGGTGTTGGTGTTATTTTCAGGCCCCAGGGACAAGAGAAGGGATTGGAAACAGAGATTGCTTTTCCCTGGCCAAATGGTCACCCACGAAAACACCTTACTCGATGGGCCAGCACTTTCAGGTGAGCACATTGACTCAGTTAAAAAATATGAAAATGAAACAAAGACAGACCAGTGTGACCTGTGCTTTGCACAGGGTCCTGGAGAGGCCAGGGTGTGGCATGGCCTTTTGCCCCTGGGATCCCTGACCGTTGGCTTAAGAGTTTATCTGTTTTAATTTGTGAATGCTGCGGAGCACTTGGCAGGACATTTTTCAGGGGTCTGAGGTGGGTCTTTCACGGTGATGGTGTCAGAGTTTAGGGATTTTGAGTGTTGGCAGCATCCAGGAAGCTGGGGTGGGGCCTGTTTTATTTGGTGAACTGTGGTTCTTCCTGATCCCAATTAAACTGTGCCCATGGAATAAAATGCTTCTGGAAGCTAAATTTAGATCATTTATGGATTTCACTTGAGGAGACTTGTGGTGATCATGTGATTTCTCTCTTTATGTATAATTTATATCTCATCTATTTCCATCAGAGTTACTAGAGGTCATATAACGAATGTTTGAAATAGAACCCAAGGATCAACACCACAGTCACTAACATAGAATAGTAGCTTTAACTCTACATCAAAAATCACAAAGACGTAGAAAGAAAACAGCAAGTTATATATGATGTTTTGTCTGTAGAAACACTTAAATGAAAGTATTCAGGTGAGAAAACTGTTATCCAGTGCTACTTTGATTTCTAAAATAAATTAATATTAAAGATTTGCATACAAAGCACATAGTAAGGCCTGATTGTATTTTCAGTAGCACTTTTGCATTGCCTGCAGCCACGTGTGTACTTGTGGTGGCAAGTGTGACAGTTAACTCGACACTCCTAGGCATTCTCTTATCCTGGTTCTCCTTTTGAGGACAGAGGGCTTTAGGGTGGGTTGGGTACAGGCAAGTGTCTCTATTACAGGCACTAAAAACTGCTTCCAGCCAACTTCAGTAGAGATGGAGTGGTGGGACCAGCCTTGTTAACTCCCAGTGCCCAGGCAGTAGGTCCAGCTGGACGGTCCCTTTCCTAGGGCAGTTTGATGGATGGCATGCCGCTCTTCCTTCTGGCATCCCTGTGTTCAGGAGGACAAAACCCCAGGAAAGAGTCTAAGTGGTAAAACTGGGATCAGGTGGCAGTTTCTTGGTAAAAAGATATCAAGGAACTTTACAATGCTATCAAAACTTCATCCAATTGGAAGAGAAGGGTCCCTAAAGGAAGTCAGAATGCTGTTATCAAAGAAGACTTAAGCTGGGCACCATGAAACGCGCTTATAATTTCAGCACCTCAGGAGCACCTTGAGTTCAAAGCCAGGCTCAGTAAAAGTGAGGCGCTAAGCAACTCAGTGAGACCCTGTCTCTAAATAAAATACAAAATTGGGCTGAGGATGGAGCTCAGAGATTTTGAATGCCCCTGAGTTCAATCCCTAGTACCAAGAAAAAAAAAAAAAAAAAGACAACTTAGGACTCCTGCCAGGCTGGTTTTGCTTAAGGAAACATCCAACTCAACAGCAAAGCTGCTTTTTACAGTTTTTCCTTGTTTGTGTTATCCTAGGGATGTTTTCATGCTCAACTGACCTGAGCATGATCAACTGAGAGCCTGCAGAGTCTGGATTTTCTGTCATCGATAAAGGGGCCCTTGGGGCAGTGTGTTAGTTTCCTAGGGCACCCAGAGCACATGAGGTGGCCCAAAGCCATCTGAATTTATTCTCTTATGGTTTTGGGGACTGGAAGTTGGAAACAGGTGGTCCACAGGGCCCCGTTCTTTCTAATTCTAGGGATGAGACTTTCCTTCCCTCTTCCTAGCTTCTGGTGGTGGCCAGCAATCCTCAGATTCTCCAAATCAGTCCAGTCTCTGCCTCCCTCGTGAACACTGCTTTCTTGTGTGTCTGTGGCTTCACTTGACATTTGCCTCTCTGTGATTTTTTTCCCTCTTCTTTAAGGACATTTGGATTCAGGGCATTTGGATATGGGGCCCACTCTAATCCAATAAGTTCACATTTTAACTTATGTTTTGATTACATCTACAAATACCTTATTTGCTACTCGTCACACTCAAAGATTTTAGATTTAATAATTGGTGTGTGTGTGTGTGTGTGTGTGTGTGTGTGTATGTGTTATATGTGTGTGTGTAAGGGGAAGGTTTTAAAATTCTTGGACTAGATTACAAAATATGTCAAGACTTTATCTGCAGTCAGTTTAAGTTGCTCTATCATGCAGAAAGAAAAAAAAAACGACATTTTTTTCTTTTGATGTGTCCATTGGTTTGGAGCAGGGGTGTCCTTAGACCTTGAAAGTCCCCCATTTATCTCAGTCAGTGTATTGTAGCCTACTGATGAGGCTTGGAGTAGCCTGAAGTCTACTTTTGTTTCTGTTCTGCTCCTTCTCAATTTCCTTTCCCCAAATATAGAACAATCTCTTGAGATACTTGGAGGGAGAACAAGGGGTCTGGTCTCTAAGGGAGATTCAGAAGGAGAACAGGAACTCAGGAACATGGCATGTTTTGTTGGTCTCTGTGTTCAAGCTCCCTCTGGGCTGTCACAGAAATGTGGTTCCCATGGTGACCCCCAGACATGGCCAGAGACTTCTCTGGGCATCAGCTCAGCTATTTCTTTCTAATCTTGTATAACACAACCGTGATATGGAGAAATGCAAGTGGGCTTGACTTTAATGTGGTTTTATATCTTTTTCTGATGCAGGTCTGGGCTCTGCGGGATTAGGGAGCAGGTTTTTTCTTTCTTTCTTTTTTAATACTAACTTTTTATTATTATTTTTAGTTGCAGATGGACACAAAACCTTTATTTGTTTACATGGGGCTGAGAATCAAACCCAGTGCCTCACAAGTGCTAGGCAAGCACTCTACCACTGAGCCACATCCCCAGCCTAAGGGAGCAGGATTTTAAGCAGTGAGGCTGAAATGGTGGGCGAACACCAGATGACTGAAGGCTATGTCCAAAGTGAACTTTTGTCCAGGAGGCCCATCTTTCAAGAACTGTAGTGTCAGACCACCTACATCAGAATCCCTTGTGGGTTCATGTTAAAAATGAAGATTCCTGAGCTCCACCCAGACATTCTCAATCAGAATCCAGGGAGTGGCTGTCAATTTGCATTTTTTTTGCAAGCACCCCAGAAATCTTGTGCAAATTAACATTTGGGAGTCACTGTGAAGTCTGGCAGTTTGTGTTTTAGCCAAAGTATTTGGATATTGGAGGAGAAGAACAAAGCTAAGACACTGTTTAGTAATCCAGTATTTTATGAAATACCTAAATAGCATGCTTCACTTTGTGCCATGCACTCTTTTAGTTGCTTTAGAAATGTTACCTCATGTGTGATGCAGTGGTGCATGCCTGTAATCCCAGTGGCTCAGGAGGCTGAGGCAAGAGGATGGTGGTGAGTTCAAAGCCAGACTCATCCACTTAGCAAGGCCCTAAGCAACTTAGGGAGACTTGCCTCAAAAATTAAAAGTAGATAAATAAATAAAAATGGCTGGGGATGTGGCTCAGTGCTTAAGCAATGCTGGGTTCAATCTCTGGTGCTAAAGGGCGGTGGAGAGAAAAGAAATGATAACTCATGTAACCCTTACAACAACCACAATCTCTGGAATAAATTCTGTTACTAGCTCCCCTCTCTGGCCGAAGAAACAAAGGAAACAAAGCAGAGAAAACTTTCTAAGTTGAAGGGTGTGGTGACCTATTGAAGGAGAAACTTGAGGAAAAGGACAACAAGAATAACCAAAAGGGCGATGGAATGTGACAGTGGATGACATCCTGTCATTTGTACACCTGTGACTGGTGGTGCCCCCATTAGTGGAATGAATGTGTAAATCACTCAGAGCACCCCAAATGTAGCACATATCAGATTGCACTTGTACCAAGCCCAGAACCAGGGGGTCAAGGTCCCAGATCAGCTCTGTCCTTACCTTGCAGTGTGGTGAGGCAGCAAACATCAGTAAAATGAGGGTGTTGGATGGGTGATGTTTCTTCCGTTATATTGGGCAGGTTTACAGAGTGGCATAACTGGGTGGGGAAAGGCGTTCTCCAGGCTCTCCCAAAGGTAATGTGAAAATATGCCTGGAATTGCACAAGATGGGGTTACTGAAGAAAGGATAGATGACAGGAGTACCTATAGAATAGGACTGAAGACGTTAATACAGGTAAAGTGTTTAGATCTTGCCCAGAGAATGCAACTGTTGCCCATTGTTATTTTTTTCTCTAAATTTCTTTCAGTTTGAACATTCACAGTCTGAGATCTTTTGAATGATTTAGTTCCCAAGAATTTGGAAAGAGGATTAGAACTTGAAGGGTAAAAATGTCCTGTAGGTAGACAACTTTCTGGCTAGTTTTCTTCTAACTAGTTACTTCAGTTGAATTCCTGTGGCCTTCTTTCTGGTGTCTTCTTCCCTGGAAATCCCCACTCCTGCTAAATGATGAGAGCACACAGTCTTTGGCAGAGGCTCTCCTGACCAGCACCCTCCCTGCTTGGCTGGCTCTTCCTCTGTAGATGGCCCAAGTTGCATGCGTTCAGTAGGTTTTCCCAGTGCAGGCTGGTTGCCTAGTGCTAAACCCTGCTGTGGGGATGTCTGTGCCTTGTTGCAAGAAGCTCAGAGAGACAGAGATGGGTGTTCTCAAACCTGGTATATGTAAGGATTTTATTAAAAATTCCAGACAAATGGAAATTCTTTCTGCTGTTCCTAAATACTATTAATCAGGCAAAGACACTTTGGTCCATTTCCTTAGGATTTATGATCTCATACTTAAATTTGGAAATACTGTCCTCTGAGGAACTGCAAGGAAATTCAGTTTCATGTTTTTCATTCAGTCATTCAAACAACTTTTATTAAGTGCCCATTTACTGTATGCAGACACATTAGCATATTGATGCCACTATGTACTCCTTCTGTAGACTTGAGGTCAGAAGATCTGTTTTCAAATCCTCTAGAACCCACCAACTTGGCTAACTCTGTGAGCCTCCATCTTCTCTTCTACCTCACAAAATATTATTGGAGATGAATGAATTAAATTGATTATAGATACCACATGTACATGAGAGATGTCAATACCTGGAATGCTCTGTTAGGGAAAGCCTAAACTTGGCAGATAGCCCTAGAATTCTTTCCGAATAACAACATACACAGGTAACTTGAGACAGGCAGAAGGAAACAACTCATGTTGCTATAGTGGAGAGTAGGTGCCTCTGGCCATGTGCTTTACCTCTAGAGATGGATAAAACCTTTGAAACCATTTCAGAAGCTGGACATGATGGTGCCCTGTCATCCCTGTGCCTGGGAGGCTGAGGCAGGAGCACTGCAAGTTCAAACCAGCCTCAGCAACTTAGCAAGGCCCTGTCTAAGAAAAAAGAAGAAGGAGAAGGAGGAGGAGGAGGAGGAGGAGGAGGAGGAGGAGGAGGAGGAGGAGGAGGAGGAGAAGAAGAAGAAGAAGAAGAAGAAGAAGAAGAAGAAGAAGAAGAAGAAGAAGAAGAAGAACAACAACAACAACAACAACAACAACAACAACAACAACAATAACAACAACGAGGAATGTGGCTCAGTGGTTAAACACCTCTGGGTTCAATTCCCTGGTATAAAACATTTTCAGAGTTGGGGACATCCCACTTCCAATTTTCCAAAGTCATAATTTTCCAAGACTACTGACTTTCAAATTTTTTTTAACCATCTGTGATCAAGGAATATTTCTTTATGTCACACCATCGTAATACAACTCTAGTCTGCTGAGGAGAAACGACCCTTCTTCCCACTCCTTCAGTGATGAACTCTGGAAGAGTTGGCCTGAAATGAAAGAGTGGGAGCAGAGCAGAACAGGCTCAGTAGGCCTATTTGATTCCTGTAGGGCATAGGACTCAACATTTTTTTTTTATTCCACATCTTTTATGGTTACATTATGGTTGTACATACTGATGGGATTCATCATTACGTATTCATACATGCACATGATACACAATATAAAAACATAATTTGACTGATGTCACTCCCGATCACTCCCCTCCCTATTTCCTACCCCTTGATCCCTTTCCCCTTCTGATCTCCTTTTGAATTTCAATGAGATCCCTGTCCCTGCCAACTTTCTTCTCCTTTTTCCTCTCTAGCTTTTGCATATGAGAGAAAACACAGGACCCTTAACCTGAGTTTGACTTATTTCACTTAATATAATTGTCTCTAGTTCCATTAATTGTTCTTTTGTTAAACATTTTGATTTGTTATATATGACAGCAGAATGCATTACAATTCATATTACACATATAGAGCACAGTTTTTCATATCTTTGGTTGTAAACAAAGTAGAGTCATATCCTTCGTGTCTTCATACATGTACTTAGGGTAATGATGACCATTACATTCCACCGTCTTTCCTACCCCTATACCCCCTCACCTCCTTCCCCTTTCCCCTTTGCCCTATCTAGAGTTCATTTAATCCTCCCACCCTCACCCCCCACAGCATTTTATAAATCAGCATCTTTAAATCAGAGAAATCATTTAACATTTTTTTTTTTTTGAATTGGCTGACTTCACTTAGCATTATGGTCTCCGGCTCCATCCATTTACCTGCAAATGCCATGATTTTATTCTCTTTTAAGGCTGAATAATATTCCATTGTGTATATATACCACATTTTCTTTATTCATTCATCTACTGAAGGGCATCTAGGTTGGTTTCACAGTTTAGCTATTGTGAATTGTGCTGCTATAAACATTGATGTGGCTGTGTCCCTGTAGTATGCTGTTTTTAAGTCCTTTGGGTATAGAACGAGGAGTAGGATAACTGGATCAAATGGTGGTTCCATTCCCAGTTTTCCAAGGATTCTCCATACTGCTTTCCATATTGACTGCACCAATTTGCAGTACTACTCAACATTTTGACCAGTCATTTATAGAATGGAGGATGTAAGTAAGAATTATTTCCTGGTCCTATTGACCAAGTCAGAGCTTAGTGGTGGGAGGAAGGTTAATGTCCCTCTTGGATGATTCTGCTTCTGAGTCATGTCCCTCATTAACTCATATGGTCTTGAGTTTGGAAAGGCACCAATCTATTGGGCCCCATTCAGTTCTGGAAGTTTGACAAAGATCCCAGAAGATACTGACTACTCTTAAGGACCTTATGCAAATTTCCTTAACTTCAGCCCGAGTCTGCTCAGTAATTAAATTCCTGAACTTCAGTTTGGAGCATAATTTGGGCCTGCTGGGCCACTGGAGACCTGCCAGTCCCTAGAATTGACTGATAAGATGGCCACTAACCACATGTGGCTATTAGAAATGTGGCTAGTCTGTATTGGGATGTAAGCACAAATAATCACCAGAGCCTGAAGACACAGTACTGTAAGAGGAATGTAAAATATCTTCCTAATAATTTTGTAATGTTGATAACATATAGACACGATATTTTGAGTTAGATTAAGTATATTTAATAATTAATTCTACCTATTTAAATTTTTTCTTTTAATGTGGCTACTAGAAAATCTAAAATTACCCAAGTGGCTCAGACTGTATTTCCCTAAGCATGTGCGGGTCCCCATTCCCTGGCTCCCATCTAAAGAGTTTTAGACCCTGATCCAGAGGTTCTGCCAGAAGAGAAAGCCTTAGGCTCTCTTCCACAGGGCTGTCTCATGCTTGCTATGAGCTTAGGACCTGGGACAATACTATGAACTCCGTCGTACTTTTTAATCTGACTTGTTCTAAAACACAAACTTAAAAAGTCCTGATAATTGTTTTAGTACCCTATTTTGGAAAGAACTCTCTCCTGCTATTATGCATTGAATTGTGTCTGCCCCACATTTGCACATTGAAGCCCTAACTCGGAGTCCTGGAGAATATCAGTGTATTAAGTTCAACAAAGCCAGGGACCCTACTACAAACGGACTGGTGTCCTTGCTTATAAGAAGAGGAAAATTGGACACAAAAGGAGATACCAGGAATGCGACATAGGAGAAAGATAATGTGAAGACACCGCAAGGAGGCAGGGTCATCCACAAGCCAAGGAGGGTGGCCTGAGAAGAAATGAGACCCACTGAGCCTTGACGTCCACCTCCAGCCCCCAGTACTGCAAGACAACCCACTTCTGTTGCTTAGGCTGCCTTGTCTGTGGCAGCCCTAGAAAACTAACACACTAGCTTATTTCTTGGTGGAGTTGGGGAAAACCTGGTGACAAGAGAAATCATTTCTCCGTGACTGGAAGTCCAGCTTCCTTCATTTCTTGGTTGGAACCTGGAAGAGAGCTTTGGACAAGTCTCATGTCATCGTTGCCTTGGGTCAGCATCAGTTTCCAGATCTGTGTCCACATTGTATGCTCCCGTCTCCATTGCTACCGATGTCCTCTTTGTTCTCTGACAGATGATAAAGATTTAAGGAGCAGTAGTGTCAGAGAGCTGGCGCTGGGAAGATTTGAAGGAAGGGCCAACTTGGAGATTTTGTATCGAGGTTTATGTAAAAACTCAGAACCCTTTTATTCCTGTCCAGAATTCTTTCATTAAACTCATTTGAATGAAAGATTGTACTAAAAATATTCATGAGACTTTGAACATGTTTATTAGTAGAAAGAGTTTAGATTTCTAGAAAATTCATTTTGGTTCAGCAGAAATAAGCCAGAGAAATGACCAGTGGTTCAGAAGGGAAAGTACTAGGCCAAATGACCTCTAGAATTTTCTTCCAGTTCTAGGATCAACAAGTCCACAACTCCTTGTTTGGGGTTTCATCCACTCCCAATGGGAGCTATCTCAGGGATGGGGAGGAGGTTTAAACCAGGTACATCCCGAGGATGATGGACACTAGTTGCAACTTCATCTCAATAAAAGTTTACCTTGTAGAAACAGGCTCAGGTTAACCCCTTTGCCTTCTCAACTAGGTCAGCAAAGGGGGTACAAAAGGCCATAGGCTACACTGAAGGTCCTTAGAGACTTTTTGAACTTTCAAAACATATGTCTATACACTGGCCTGAAACCAGAATTCACTGAAGGAAGAAAAAAAAAAAAAAAAACGCAGAAGACTACAATAGATCCCAGGATTATCTTCTTGGCATTCCCTAGAACAGCTGTCTGGCAAATGTTACACCATGTCTGAGATTATTTTAGAAACTTTGTCTTGAAGAAGAACATGTAGGGAGAATACCAGACAGATTCACCCTCATTTTTTGTCACAGAATAAGAATTTCAAGGACATTTTTACTTTCAGTGAGATCACCCTGGCAATAGTCTTATCAGCTTTTGTGAAACAAGTTGTGTCATATCTAATAAGTTTATAGCTACATGTAGTCACAACAATGAGTTGATACCAATACCTATTTTTGTCTTCTTTGTCCTTTTTGTTTCCTTTCCTCATTATTATGATAAATAAAACATTTTAAAGATGTTTTAAATTAAAAAAAAATTCTATCAAGTATCACTAGGAGACTGTCCTGAGGTGAAATGTATATTTGATGGTAAAGTGACAAATAATATTTGTCTTCCTAATTTCCTCTTCAGTCCTCATTTCCTGTTCCAATATCATATTTTCTGGGTTTAGTGAAACAGATCGTGCAGGTGGGTGGAGAATTAAATTGACACCCCTCACCATGCTATTGCTTATAGCAGAATCCAAGGGAAGAAGCAATTTGTCAGCACATCCCACTAACTACGTCAACGTAGTCTCTAACTTGGTGTAATTGACTCATGGCCTTTAACTGAAATGCCACCTTAGCCCTTCTTTGTTGAGAGCCACATCCGGAGGGGCCCCAGCAAACTTCCAGCTGGCAGCTGGAAAAAAAAAAAAGTCCCCCAATGAGCAGCTCCGTGGTCTGAAAGGGCGGGGAAACAGCCCAATGAGCAGAGGAGCCAATCAGTTGGCAGCTAGAAGTTTGCTGGGGCAGCTGTGAGCCAATCATCAGCTGGCAGCTGGAAGTTTGCTGGGGCCCCTTTGGCTGTGGCTCTCAACACTTCTTCTTCTTCTTCTTCTTCTTTATTTTTTTTATTTTATTTTTTTAACTCAGAGGCACTTGACCACTGAGCCACCTCCCCAGCCCTATTTTGTATTTTTATTTAGAGACAGAGTTGTTTAGCACCTCACTTTTGCTGAGTCTAGCTTTGAACCCATGATCCTCCTGCCTCAGCCTCCCAAGCTGCTTAGCCCTTCTGATAATGAAGTTTGGGGTTTTGTATATAAATGCGTGTGTGCACGTGTGTGAGCACTTGTGTGGTGATGCCTCTGCAGGATGAGATTTTCATTTCCAGTAGGCAGTTCTGGCTTGGGAAGCTGAGAAGGGCATACTTGCCAGGGAGGAGGCTGCCTGGGGAGCAGGCTTGATATGATGGAGTAAAAGCTGTGGAGTAGGCAGGACCTGGTCCAGAGGCCTGAGTTCCAAATTGGATTCAATTTGCTTTTTCCTGGTGAAACAATGTAAAAGTGTTGGTTAGTTACATTTCCAGGCTAGCTCATAAAAACTCACTGATGCATGAAAGCAGGAAATACACTGTACCTTTCCCCTGCCATTGTTTTTTGCTGTATGTACGTACTATGGGTGCGTGTGTTAGTTAACATTATACACTAATTATGGGGGATTCTGTGGCTAATTGGGAAATCAAACTATAATTTGTGATATTATTTCCAAGTTCTAAATAATAATGGTAAGGAGCACTTTCAGAACATAGTGGGCTTGTGAATTGGGGACAGCCTGTTCCACTTAGAATGAAGGGTCATTGCAACATCCCGTGGAATGCTGTGGAAATAGTCCAAGCATCCCCAGGCATGGCATTTCTTTGAGAAAGAAGGGTAGAAATCGTTCGAGAGCCGAGTTAGGGCCAGCACACGGAGAGCTCTTCATGAAGAGAGACTTTACTTGCCTTTCACAGAGGAAATAGGGCAAGGCTAACTCCATGTTTCTTGTGATTGACAGGCTTCATTTACTTTCTCTCCTGCCTTCCTCCAGGTTATATTAAGCTTAATTATAGGTTCATGAGGTGTTGTAGATTTCCTACAGTCTGTAAGAAAAATAGACATTCTGATCGACCCAGACAGTGCTGAGTACATTAGGACAGTGGGGGAGGGAGAGTGGCTAGCATGGGGAGACAAGAAGAGACAGACACTGTATAATATTTCATCATCTAGCAGGAAGGCGGTAGAGCGCACAGAATACCGCACAGGAGAATACTGCACAGGAAGGTCTGCTAGCCTGTATGGTGGTGAACCAGGGTTGGCTTTGTCCATCTCACACACTGAAAGATAGCACCTTCATTTCCGGTGCCCTTTTAAGAAAACCAGCATTCATAGTACGGGATCAGATTTTTTTTTTTGAAGGAGCATTTATTAAAGTGTTCTTTTAGATGGAAGCTTTTTCAATATCCTTGTTTTTTTTTTTTTTTTTTTTATTTTCCCCAGAACATTTTCTCATTGAATAGGTCAGATTTTAAAAGGTAAAATGAAAGAGCTGCTGTTAACCAAAGGTTGACTATAAACAATGGTCAGACATCACCAGTTTATACTAGCGGGGACCTAGGACTGATTTATAGACACTCATTGCACACAAGGTTCTCTAGAAGGGTACTGAGCTGTCTCAACCGACAGGTTACCACCCTGCCTTTGACAGAGGCAGCCTATTTCCTGGAACAAATAACGAAATATGTTTAATTCTCTCTATTTTGATTTGTTTTTGTCTCAGGGTTTCATTAAATTATTTATTCTTAAATAATTTCATACTTACACAAAAGTTGCAGAAATAGTACAAAAGACTCCCCCCCCCCCAGGCCTGATACCTGGATGTCTAATTCCTAGAAGCAAAGACATTCCCCCTCATAATTGTAATGCAATCATCAAAGCAAGAAAATTAACATTGAAATCATTACCCAAAATCCTCAGGTGTCACTCAAGCGTTGTGTGGCACAGCAAAGGATCCAATCCAGGATCAACTGTCACATTTGGTTGTCACGTCTCTCTAGTTTCCTTCACTCAGAACAGTCCCTCAAAATTTCCTTGACTTCCATAACTTTAACACTTTTAAATATTATCTATTTTTTTAGCAATTCCTCAATTTGGATTAGTTTGATGTTCCTCTGGATTCCATGTAGGTCATATACCTTTGGCAGGAAAAGCACTAACATAACGCTGTGTTCCCTTTGGGTCTGATCAGGTGGCAGGTGATTTCAGTTTAATCTGCCATTGGTGATACTGCTTTGATCAATCAATTAAGATGGTGTTTTTCAAATTTTTTTATTGTAAGTTACTACTTTTCTGGTTTTAGTTACTAAGAATTTTCCAGGGGAGGGGAATGTGGCTCAGCAGTAGAGCACTTGCCTACCAGGCTGGAGGCTCTGTGCTCCATCTCAGTACTAAAAAGAAGTTTTGATTTTTGGATGGAAGTGCTCTGAAACTGCAAGTTTCACATTTCTTTTTAAAATCTTACCCACTATTTTAAATAACTACTGAGATTTCTTGACTGAATTAATTATTACTATGACGGTTATTGAATGATTGTTCTTCTAATTTCATGTTTTCACTTATGAGCTGGCATTTTACCATTAGAAAAAGCTTTTTCTTCTCTCCATTTATTTGTAGGTATCAGTGTGGACTTACAGATTCCTACTTTATTCCATGGTTATAATTGATTGCTATCACTTTATTTTGATAGATTGTCCCAGATTTGACCAGTGTGATGCAGCCACATCAATGTTTATTGCAGATCAGTTCACAATACTTAAACTTTTATGGAACCAACCTAGATGCCCTTCAACAGATGATTGGATAAAGAAAATGTACATATATATGTAATATATATATTAAATAAAGAAGAATAAATTATGGCATTTGCAGGTAAATGGATGGAGCTGAAGAATATCATGCTAAGTGAAATAAGCCAAACCCCCAAAACCAAAGGCCGAATGTTCCTTCTGATAAGTGGATGCTGATCCATCATGGGGGTGGGGTGTGGAAGAAAGAAGAAACTTTGGATAGCGCAGAGGTGAGTGAGGGGAGGGAAGGGGGTGTGGGGATGGGAAGGACAATGGAATGAGACAGACATTAATTATTACCCTGTATACATGTATGATTACACTACCGGTATGACTGCACCATGTTCAGCCAGAGGAAGGAGAATTTGTGCTCCATTTGTGTACAATATGTCAAAAATGCATTCTACTGTCATGTATAACTAATTAGAACAAATTAAAAATAAAAATAATAATACACAAATATACCAAATCCTTGAAGTTTCTTATACTTCTAAAAACTCTGCCTGAAGAAGTTGGACTCCATGCTGTCGCTCCATTCTCAAGAGTAAAATTCTGTGTGCTTTCCCTGGAGCTTTGATTCCAGGATCTATTTATTTTGAGCATTACTTCCTGCATGGTCCATAATCAAGGATTCAGCCTCTCTGGGGGCTGGTGTCCTCCTCTTGGGAGGAAGTAGACCAGTCAGGTTCTGTGAGCTGGCCTTCTCCCCATCTGAGCATAATTGAAGGCCTGCCCTGGGGACAGGAGAGAGAGAAAGGTCGGCTTTCTTCCTAGTCCATTAGCATACTGGTTTGCAGCTCCTGCCTTTAAGAATTCTATGGAATAGAGAAGCTCAGGAAAAGACATTTTGCTAAGGTGAACCATTAATTTGTTTCTATCATTGCTGAAACAAATTATTATCAACTGGGTGAAAACAATAGAAATTTATTCTCTCACAGTTCTGGAGTCTGAAATCAAGGTGTCAGCAGGCTCTCCTAAGCTTCTTGAGGAGGATCCTCCTTGATTCTTGGAGCTTCTGGTGGCTCCAGGTGTTCTTTGGTTTGTGGTTCCATAATTCCAGGCTCTACTCTGTCTTCTCCTCTTAATCTTTTTGGTGGTGCTGAGGATTGAACCCAGGGCCTTGTGCAAATGAGGCAAGCACTTTACCAACTGAGCTATATCCCCAGCCCTCCTCTTAATCTTATAAGGACACTTGTCAATAGATTTAGGGTGCAACTTGGTAACCCAGAAAAGGTTCATCCAGACAATCTTAACTCAATTACATATAAAAAGACCCTTTTCCAAATAAGGGCAGAACTTGGGCTATCTTTTGGAACTCACTCACTCTTCGAGTGGCATACCGGGAGGAATTATGGCATACTGGCTCCTCCCTGAGCTCCAAGGGACTCAGGTGATAGTGGATAGGAAGTGTACTGTTGACAATATCTATGAGAAGGAGTGTACACATGGACTTGCTGACTTTGGCTGGGCCTCTAATCAGCAGCAGGTGAGTGAGGACTGCTCTGAGCACCCACCTTTCTTCTTTTCCAAAGGAGGATGGAATATCAGTAAGTTATATTTGGCTCTGCTGTAGTAACAAGCAACTCCAGAATTGCAAGGGCTTAAAGCCCCGAAAATGTTTTCTTACACTCACCTGAGCCTTGACAGTTTGACCATGGATGGCACTGTTCCAGGTCACTTTGCCGGGGCCAGGCTGATGGAGCAATGGGTGGAAACTATCGCCAGCCTTGTGGCCAGGGAAAAGAGCACACTGTGAACCCTGAGCGGACTCTTAGATCGTGGGCCTGGAAATGATGGATGCCATTTCTGCTCACTTCACTGGGCAAACACCACAGCCAAGCTGATATCAATGAAGAGAAGAACCCTAGTCATCCCCTCCCAGGGAGGGGTGGTGAATATTAAAGGAGAATTGTAAGGTTAGCTTCAGGTGCCACAGGGCAAGCACCTCTACTTGTCGGGAAGCCACCTTGCTCTCTTTGTGCCTTCCCACAGGAGGAGGATTGCTGCTCTCCCAGGTTTTCTTAAGCCCCCTGAGCACTGGCTTCTTCAAGGACTGAGCAGGTTCTGACCACACCCCAGTCTTTATCCTGCACTATCTAGGCTTCCCATCCTTCCCATCCCTGTCTTCCAGGGAAATATCATCCAGTTATAGTTTTGTGCCATGGCCCTGAAGGATTGCTTATTTGGACTGTGCTTTCCAAACACACCCTTGATTGGGTGTTTAAAGCATGGTGATTTTCACAGCATCTGGAGAAAGAACACTTTGCTCCTTCCTGTGCTTGCAGAGGCTCTGAGGAGTGCCCAAGGCCACTCCTTAATTACTTGAAGTCAATTAAGGTAGAAGGGATGCTAGGGAGTGCATAGTTCAGCTTCTCTGAATCTGTTCGTCCAAAATGGGTTCTGTGACTTCCCAAAATTGTAAGTAAAATGTGTGAGAGTTATGTATATTTTCTGGGATGGGGAACTAGAGTTTATATCTTATTCTCGAAGGATTTGTGAACCCAGGAAGATTAAGAATGATGACATCTAATCGAATTCCTTCATCTTACTGATGACATAAAAATTAAGGTTTGGTTCCTTGCACCGAGCAGACAGACTGTATGTAATATATTAGCTGATAACTTCATTAAAAGCTTTTCCCCTAAACCTTGATTTTGTTTAAGTTAATTTCTCTAACATTGTAACCTACTCTGGGAGAAAAGACGATGCTTTGGAAAGTTACATTGACTTTCAAAGCCACAAGGGTATCATTTGGTGCATTCCTGCCCCTGCAATTATTACCCTTTGAGAGTCTGCAGAGCTACCTCCTGCCTTCCCTTTGGTCTCCGTGGGGACTCGTTATGTTTCTAACAGGCAAGTATGAAAACTTACAGTGCTAGCTTACCAGAAGGGGTTGTTTCGGGAATTTCACAGACAGGGCTGCTTCTGTCTTGCAAAGAAATTTACATCCCATGAAGTAGAATACAGAATGACTATGGCAGATGATGGTAATAGAACCACATCAATATTATGTGTCTTCCAGGCAGAGAACCAATAGGTTTTGAGAGCCCATTTATTTATCCTGCTTTTTCTGCTGTGTTTTTATCCTGCTGGATGGGTGCCGTGGTATTTCCTCTCTACACATTAGGAAACAGATGCTCAATGCTGCGTTATCCTCCAGAGCAGGGATTCTTAATAAGGTCTTTGGGTGTGTCACTGGACAGGAATATAAGGAGGTCCCTCCAAGGGAGCAGTGGCACCTCAGCTCTACCAGGCAGGTTCTTGACATATGCCACTGAAAGAATTTCAAGATGACACAGATTTATTAAAGAACAGCAAAGCAAAGGTTTACACACTCCTAAGGTAAGGTGTAGATGCTCCTTGCCTCTCGAAGAAGAGAAGACCAGTGACAGTCACACCTAAGGCTGAGCTCTCTATCTATAGAGAGGATTTTCCTGGGAAGAAAAGGGCAGGTTCGCTAGCAAACTTTTGTGAAGATGAAATCCCATGACAGTCATTTGATATTTGGGGATCAGAATGTTTCTTCCTGGGTAAGCAGTTTAGCCATAAATCAGTTGTGGGCACATTGTGTAGGTCTTTGAATCTGGTGACATTTAAATTGATTATGTTTTTGTTCTAGTTGATCTGGTACAAGCATGTGCTGGAGGTTTTTATTCATCTAACTAAAGAGACAAGCATGGCAGCTTATGCTCATAGATATGGGTCTCCCTCCAGTAAGGGCCTCTTTCTCTCTCTCCCTGAGCCTACCATCTCCAGTGGAGTTCCAGGAGTCTGTGAATCTCTGAAATGATCTGCAAAGACAGGTTGATATTTGTAGGTCCATGCAGGGGGAGGTTCATCAAGCTTTACAAGTTCTGTGACTCTACAAGTTTCAGAACCACTGCACTAACAGATCTTGTTCTTGTAAAATAATTAGCAAGTTAGCCTCATCAAAGTTCAGCCTTACCTTTTTTTGATGTGGCCCCTCCCACACTCCCCTGCCTTAGTTGCTGACCCCTTTGGACAATACCAAACCAAATTGGAAGCAAGAACTATTTTGGAGAAGTCACATTTAGATGTTTCTTTTACCAGTCTCTGTTTGGACAAATTTAAAATTTTATTCTCATGGTAAGGTGTTAGAGTCCCAGGATAAAAGAGTAGAAAGAAACCCCCAAAGTCATCAGGATCTGCAGACAGCATAACTGAGACTCAGAGAGTTGATCCTAGGCACATAATAATAGACAAGTGACTGAGATAGCATTTGTTCCTTTTTAAGGAATCAACGCCAATAGAAGTTGAAGCCCTCTTGCCAATATTTCTTAACAAATGACAGTTCAATGTGACTCATTTCTTCTTGGCATTATGCAAATGAAGAAAACAAGACTGAGTGGCCTTCTGTCCAGAGAGCAGGAAATGAAGCCTGTCTGGGCCACATGTTCCCTGGGACATGTTGTAGTGTCAGAAATGATTTTGGAAGAACCAGGCCTTTGTTCATTTGTTTCATGAGTGAGTTCCTTCTCTAGGCGATGGTAGGAGGGGTTAGCTCCCAACCCATATTGCCAGTGTCACACCAAGGAGAATCTGATCTGGAGGCCTCTGTTCTGTGGTCCTGCAGGAGCTTCTTTCCTGCTAGCCGGGCTTCTCACTGAAGCAAAACTTTGCTCTGGAAAAAGTGTTTTTAGCCTGTCCCAGGGGAGCTTATACTGGGGGCTGGTGGAACCCTGAGCTGATCTTGTTAGAGTTTACTGGGTTTTTGTATCTTTTCCCCTCACAGGCTGACTTCATTCTGGCTGCAGCCCCCTGAACCTCTTCAGCTTCCATAAGATGCAAATATAGTGCTAATCTCACCCACAAGGGATCACTTATGCTAACTGTTCAAGCCAGGTTTCTTCCAAGCAGACACAACAGTGTTTCTTCAGAGGGGCCTGTGGCAAGATTTCTCAGGAACAGACTGATCATAAGAAGGATATTACTTCCCATCAAGTAAGAGAGCAGGAGGAGCTCTTTAGAGAGCATTAGACAGATGGGGAAACTGAGGTCCAGGGAGAGGCTGTGGCTGCTTAGGGCCTCAGAGTCAGGTGATGGTAGCCAGGTTAAAGACCAGACCTTGAAAGTGACCTGGTGTACTCTGGGCTGCTCCACAGCCCCTGTCTTCATACCCACGGTCACCCTCAAGATTCAGTCTCCAAATTGTACCAAGGTTCTTCATCTACACGTGTCCAAGTACACTTTTGTGGACCAGCTTCTCATCATGACATGCCACTAGAGACCTCAAGCCTTCCCTGATGCCCCTCCCTTCCCAGCTCCAATCCCTGTACGTTGTGCAAGAGCCACGGGGACCCTTGATAATGAAGCCACACGCCCAAGCCCAGCCCAGGCCCAACCCAGGCCCTAGGAACTTGACCCCAGGCAAGAGGATAAGAGGGAATACTCCACTCCTAACTCCCTCCCGGGGCAAGGGACAGGGGGTGGGGGTGGGGGTGGGGTGGAGGCAGCCTCAAGGAAACTCCTGGGCTTTTTATTGAATGCATCAAAAGAAAAGGAGAGGTTCTGGGTAGGGGAGGCATGCGGTTCTTATTTATGGCGTTGGTCTGGCGAGGGGGAGAACCGGGGATCTCTCTTCAGCTTGGTGCATGATTCATTTCCCCCGGGAGCTGCAGGCCCCGGGCAGGGCGTGCGCGCCGGCCGCCCCCGACAGCCGCACGCTCGGCCCACTCGGGGCTGCTCGTTTATTTATGGTGTTTTATCAGGGGCTGTGCACGGCGATAAAGTTTATGAAAAGAGGCGGCGTCTCCGGCGGCGGGCTGGGCCGGGCGCTGCTTTCCCACACTGATTAGGATCAGCCAGGCCCTTGGAAGCTGCAGTTAAGGATCTGGGTGCCGGCAGCCGGCTCCCCTTCCTGCCCCGCCCGCCGCTGGCCGCCGCTGGCCCGCGTGGGAGGAGGTCAGGGCTGCGGCCGGTGGCCCCCGGGGAGGCGGCCAGGCGCGGGCGGCGGGGAGCGGAGCGCAGGGCTGGGCAGCGGGACAGCCAGAGAAAAGCAGCCCCGGGCTTGTGGCACACCTCAGCCCCCGCGATCACGCTGCCACTTCCCCTCCTCCTGGTCTGCTTTTGTGTTTCCTTTGGACCCGACTGTTTTCCCACTTTTGGGTGACAATGTTTGGTCCATCCCTTCAGAAGACAGTAATGACGTCCCTCCGTTGGGGATACCTCAAAGTCCTGCAGGGGAAGATGCAGAGATCAAGAGCCCTGGCCCTGGGGTCCTCAAAGTCACAGAAAGTGGAGGTCAGCTGTGGCCCAGTGCTCTAAGTAACAAGGGCAGTACTCTAAGTAAGACCGGGACAGGTGCTTGCTGGAGGGTCATTATCTTCTTTAATCCTCACAGTGACCTTGGGTAGGTGCCATTATTAGGCCATTTTACAGATTGTAAAACCGAGGCCCAGGGAGGGTAAGTGACTTGCTTATGATGACTCAGAAAGGCAGTGGCCCCGCCAGGATTTGAACTTAGGTGCTGGTGGCAAAGCCTTCTCATTTAACCTCTAAATTTTCCTAACTGTCTGGAATAGATGATGATGAGACTGCAGTGGAAGGAATAACTAACCCTGCCTGGGACAGACCCTGGACTTCTCAGGGAGATGTCACTGTAGGGGGGTCTTGAAGAGGAGGTATTCACTGGGCACTGTGGTGAAAAGGCAGCAGTTTTAAGCAGAAAAAAAAATGTGGGGTCCTGAATTCTCAGACCATCTCCTCTCACCTTCCAGCTCTCCAAGGAACACGAGGGCGCCAGGGCAGTGCCTTTGTGTTTTGTGAAAATGAAGTTGCCTCAGAGACTACTTCCTCCATCTGGACCACTGCCTGCCTCTGCTGAAACCCCTGAACCTCACTAGTCTTAGTGACAGAGAGAGCCCTGCTCAAGGCTCCCCCAGACTCCTCCGCCTCTCACAGGTGGGGAGGGGAGCAGCCCTTCCTTCCCTCCTGCTGCACTCCTGCCTGTGTGCATGGAAGCCCTGGGGGTCCCGTCTGCTAGTCATCATTACTGGACGGTGGGCTCCAGGACACCGGTGTTGTCTTCCCCCTCTGACCTGATTTTGCCCCAGACCTGATTTGATATCCGGCACACGGGAGGTTCTTGGTAACTGCATTTAGTAGATACATGGGTAGGTGTCTTATTTACCCCTTGACCAGCGTCATAGTCAAGGAGGCTAAAAATGGAGATCTGTGTTCCCACCAGAAGTCTAGACCACTGTCTGCCAAGAGAACGCAAGACTAGAACAGGCCCAGCAACCGGGATGGCTGAGACCGAGCAACCCAAGCTGCTCACCCTTAAAATCCCTCAGGACAGAAAGGAGGATTAGTCCTGAGGCCGGGGCCTAGCGACCAGTCAACAAATGGAAGTCATGTTGCCCCTGTTATGGGGAAGAGGGTTGTGAGGGTGGAGATCCAGGCAGGGTGTTGCATAATCTATCTTGACGTCAGTGAAGCATTCCTTGGGGCCAATGGCACAAGGGATGTTTGACGCCATGGGGTAGAACATCAACTACATCCACCTGCCAGGACCGACGCTCAGGAGGTCAGAGCTGTGTCTTGTTATTTGTTGGCTTTTTTTTTTTTTTTGCTTGTTTACAACTAGACATTTAAAAAAATAATTGTAAAAATAATAAATGCATATAATTAGACATTAGAATGATTCTAAAGGTTATGCAAGAAAAATCCTGCCTCCAACCCCAGACTCCTTAACTCCTCCTCATCT
Source organism: Ictidomys tridecemlineatus (assembly GCF_052094955.1). Taxonomy (NCBI): domain Eukaryota; kingdom Metazoa; phylum Chordata; class Mammalia; order Rodentia; family Sciuridae; genus Ictidomys; species Ictidomys tridecemlineatus. Next base: position 138,386,536 of record NC_135479.1, on the reverse strand, counting down.
GCCTTAGCAGGTCAGCCACCATATAGACTTTCTTTTCCTAGACACTACTTTGTATTTTTTATCATAAACTGATGAGGTTGTCTTGAACTTTGCAGGCAATGGTGATGGTGATATTCTGATTGTCGGTGCTCTGAGAATGGGAGAATTTGTCTTGTACATTCTGAATAATGTTAAGCAATGAAAAGTGTGTAGAAATAAAATCTGAACATCTCAAATACTACCTAGACAAGGCCACTCTGGCCCAAGGGTGAAGAGGGTGTGGTTGACCACAACTTAGGTAATGTCAGGCCATTTGGTCAAGTACCAACAATCTGTTGGGATGGATCATAAAAAGCATAAGTGATGGAGATCAACTAATTTTTGTTGGGTAGAGTCTCATTAAAGTATTTATAAATGTTCTATCATTACTCTGTTCTACCTTGGTAGGAGTAGGAGTCACAGAGATGAGTAAGGTAACTTCTAGTTGAATCAGGAGAACCAAAAATGCACTCATATATTGATAAAATAAAGGATGTTGTCATTAGAACAGTTAATGGAACTGGCCTCATTCAATCCAGACAAGAGAAGGATAAGAAGTGACCTAATTATGGCAGTATGTGCTAAAGTAATTTGAGTTCCTTGACCTTCTTTGTGGTCCTCCACATGCCACAGCCTGCCTATACCAACAGCTTTCCAGCTCTTTCTGCCTTGGAGTTGTCCCAGAAGCCCTTGGGTTGTGCTTCAGCTGGGTGTTTGGGCTGCTGCTCAGCATCACAGACACACTGGAGCCAGAGCACTGTGGAATATGGAAAAGAAATGTCTTCACCCTTTTCCCTGCTGTATAATGTTCCAATAGCAGATCCCCAATTCAACTGTCTATGCTCAGGTTCCCCACAGATGGTCTTTCCAGTTTTTTTCTTATGCCCTCCTCACTCCTAACAGGACTCAGATATGAGTCTGAGCATGTTTGACCCTTAGGATACTGAGAATTAGTTGCTCTTCTCCTATGAACAGTACAGTCTTCCTGAGTCAGCTCTGGATCTTTTCCCACAGAGCAGGTTACCTCCCAGAAGGCTCTGCGCCTCTCACACAATTGTCAGACATGCTCAGACACATCCAAGATCAGCTCAGGTTCAACCCAGGACCTAGCTTCCCTCTAATAATAACCAGCAAGTGTCAGATGTTTTGAGAAAAGATTCTAACCAGTTGTTTTATAAGGAAGACCAAACAGGATGCTTTGTGTATAAACTATAGCAGGAAGGGTTTTTAGTGAAAAGGAAGGATTTCTTATCTCAGGATGATAGCAAGACAAATTATGGCAGTCTAAGGAAAAGTCTACTGCTTTTCTTGTAATAGGATAATAATAATAGGTATTCCTGTCTTGGATTGAGGTGGCCTGGCTTTAAAAATCCAATCATAGGCCAGATGGTGCCTGTCTGTAATCCCAGCAGTTTAGGAGGCTGAAGCAGGAGTATCTCGAGTTCAAAGCCAGCCTCAGCAAAAGCAAGGGCTAAGCAATTCAGTGAGACCCTGTTTCCAAATAAAATACAAAATAGGGTTTGGGATATGGTTCATTGGTCTAGTGCCCTGAGTTCAATCCCTGTTATCCTCCAAAAGAAAAAAATTCAATCATAGTGATCTTTCCCTTAGTTCAGATCATGTAATTTTTCCATGTAAATTTTTTCCATACATTTTTTTTTCTTAATTCTTAAACCTTTACACCTGCAGGCAACAAAACTAATGAACAAGCCGTAAGCAGATATGAATGGGAAATCTTGGAAACCGGGATCCTGCTGCGTTTGCGGCTTTTTGCAAAGAACACGTGTGCCTGTGGTTTTCCACTGCTTGCCCATAATGCAGCCATATTTTCTGCTATTAAAATTGTTCTTAGTTCATGGGGTGGAATGAAACAGGCCATTATTCCCGGGTGTTCCCGGAAGAGCCTCATGTTTCAGGAAGCACATTGTGACTTTTAGTTCTCTGCCACCTGAGCACGCTTGAGCGCCGCTGTCGCTGTCTGGGTCTGGAGTATTAGTTTCCTCTCCTTCCCCTCCTCCCCCTGCGGTTCGCACCATGGCCTGGACTGACTCCCCACCTCTGCCAGGCTAAAGATAACTTCTCCACCTGGGATGTCACCCACAGGCTAAATTTATTCTCCGGGGTGAGTTGGGGCTACCTTGACCAATGACTCTAGGCAAGCATTTGAGCACCCCCACCCCCACCCTACCACTGCCACCCAGTCTCTTAAGTCCTCCCAAGAGGCGAAGGGAGCTTGGAAAAGGAAAGGGATTCGATGGGAGGAGGGGAAGGAATAGGAGTGAAAGTTGCAGAGAGACTGAAGGGAAGCTGTTAAAGAACCTGGAGAAAGGTGGACACACCCAGGATGCACTCCAGCACCAACTGAGCCAGTCCAGAAGGATCCGACGGCTCCTAGTAAAGATGCCTTTTCTGCCAGTTCTAATGTTACTGTAATACAACCCCCAGCGGGAATCGTCCAGCACTAATCAGGGCTCAAGGAGTCAGCGGACTGGATGTACAGAATGGGGTGTTTAATTTTATGATATGGCTATGGGTTACATGAGAGACTAATAAAAGAACTCCATAAAATGTGGCTTGCAGCAATGGGGTTGTCGTCTCTGCCAGAGGGTCAGCGCTGCTCAGAAGTGGTTTCAGAGCTGGGTTGGTATCCAGTTGGTGTGCGCACTGGGGTGGCTACTCTGGTTCTTAAACCATCGCAAGCCTTTTGTGCTCCTTGTTAAATAGCTGCTGCTTCCTGGCTGGCTGGTCACACTTTGGGACTTACCTAGGATCAACCAAGCAATCACAGAGACCCCTCCTGGCTCTGCTCACACCATATCTCTAACGTCAATCACCCCTGAGCTGCGGATGCTCCTGCAGTATCTGTTGCCAGTTCTTGGAAGATCCACATCCAGCAGCTGGTCTTCCTGAGCATGGATCTTGCAGATAGATTCAGTGGAAGGGAACAGGGTGCCAAGTCTATAAGACTCTGCTTCACCAGTCCCAGGGTGCCTACTGGAGGCTTTCTTGAGGGGTGCTACAAGGACACACCCGCCATTTCCCTTGAATCATACTTGGCAGCCTCAAAGGAGAACTTTAACAGGCCCAGAAATGACTTCAGGGTAGAATTCTTTTGGAAGAAAGAAACAAATTTGCATAAGATTGCTCAAGCAGGAATTGCATTTGCCATAGAGTTTGAATTAGAAGGATTCTGGGAGTGCATCTGCTCTCTCCTCATGGCCAGCACAGACATTTTCCATTTGGGGTCCCACAGGAGATAGGCAGTTCCTTCTTGGTCATGTCCACAGTCAGGGAACCTAGTTTTTTGTTTGTTTTAATTTCAAGCATTTTATTCTTTCTCCAGGTAAGAAGGCTATAAAGTTAGAAATGGGCACAACCTTTTAACTCTGGATAGCTCCCAAGTGAATTACACAAAAGCCTTGTGGAACTGGGAACCTAGCTCTTGAAAGGAAGCCTCCTATGTGAACCAGTAGGGTCTGAGTTCTCCCTAAACAAATCACTATGTGAGCCCCTTTTCTTTAGCTGAAATTATCCTATGCAACTTAAATTTTGGTACCTCAATTAGATAGAATTGCAAGTCCAAAGTTGGCTATAAAGTCATCTATAAGCAAGTCATCTGCTAATATGTCCTATATTATCAAGTGAGCAGAAAAGCCATGCATTCATTTATTCAACCAGTGTTTAACTGAGGAGCTACCAAGTGCCAGGCAATGTGCCTGGTGCTGGACATTCAGTATAAACTGGAAACGGTTCTGCTCTGAGAGACCATCCAGTTTATTTGGGCCAGTACTGAATAGTTGGGGATAACTGGGGACTCAAGGGTCGCTAATCTTTGCCTCTGAACTTCATTCTGGGTCTGGGTATCCACCCAGGGTGTCTTGGATGGCTCTGGGCAAGAAGCTTCTGTCTGTGGTCCTCCTTTGTCCCCACAGATTACTAGCAGCTGCTCAGTCCACTGAGAATACACTCCTCACAAGGGGCTCTCATTTTCCAGATACTAAGAGGGACGGGCCAAGGGACGCACACCTTCTCTTCTTCATGCCCTTTGAACATACCTGTGACAACCAAACAACATTTTATAATGCATTTTGATGAATGAACAACTGAACAGAAGAATTCTTTTATCCTTCCCATACAAGAAATATTAGGAAGATAGGAGAACAGAAGACAATAATGTTATTTGTGTGATCAACAGATAAAAATTTGGTTTTATACTTGCAAACTTTTTTTTCTGGGTGTGTTTAATATATCTATGGATGTAGAACACACACACACACACACACACACACACACACACTCCTGCCTTTTTCAACCAGATATATTTCCAATGAACATAGTTTTAAAGTAAATTCGACTATTCAAATATATTAATTAATGCACATAACTTTGAAGGACTTCCTCAAAGAAATCAGAGGAAGACAAAGAGTTCAGTCGTCTCAGCGGTAAATGCTGTCTGCAGCCAGGGGCAGCAGATCCAGTGTGTCCTGTAGTTGTATTGAAAGACTGGAGGTGGGATAGGTTTTCCTAAATGGTAGCCTGGAGGCCCTGCCTCCCATCTCCAGCCTGGTGCTTCTGATGGGGCAACCGCTGGGAGTGATGGAGGGAGGGCATGGAAGGGCAAGGGCCAGCTGGCCTCTGGGGGAAGCTGATGCAGGCAGCTGGGGTTTTCTCCCCTGGCCGCCTGTGGGTGGAAGCTTGGAAGTGAGGCTCCAACAGTGTTGGCCTTGGGCTTGGCTCTCTTATATTCATGGACTTGAGGAAAAGGGTTGCCATGGGATTAGTGTGTGGGTCCCCTAGGCACCTTGCTGAGGAGAAGCTGAACTTGGGGAAGCAGGGGAGCTGAGAGATCTCCTTCCTCCTGGTGCCTTGACTGGGACTGACCCCCTCTGTGCGGCTGTGCTGATGGCCCACAGAGGCTGTCCCTCCCAATACCTGTGGGACCATTGTAGCTTAAGGAAACCCAGGAGCTGACCCTGAGCTTCAAAGACAATAGAAAAACCCTAATCCTACAGGGTCCACAGGCAGGGAGACGGATAAGAGAGAGACCCACCAAACAGCCCCGAGAGGAAACCATGTGGGAGGAACAGACAATGAAGAGGTAACCAGAAAGGAAAGTTGGAAGGATACCCCAACCCAGCATCGAAAACATAAAAAAAATACTTCCTGGAGCTCAGACACGTTTTCAACTAAAATACTCATGGCATGAATTAAAATTGGTCCAGAAGACCAAGTGCAGGAGCATCTCAGACACAGAATATGAATGCAGAGAAGGAAACCATGAGGGCAAAGAAGAGTCAAGGAGGCCAGGAGGCCTAGGAAGTCACGAGCAGTTCCAGAAAACGGAGGAAAATGAACAGGGGGTGCAGGGGGTGGGGAGGGAATAATTATTTATTTATTTATCTATCTATTTATTTATTTAAAGAGAGAGTGAGACAGGGAAAGAGAGAGAGAATTTTTAATATTTATTTTCTTTAGTTATCGGCAGACACAACATCTTTGTTTGTATGTGGTGCTGAGGATTGAACCCGGGCCTCACGCGTGCCAGGCGAGCGCGCTACCGCTTGAGCCACATCCCCGTTCCCAGGAGGGAATAATTAAATGAATGAAAGAAGATAATTTCCCTGAGTGAAAAATACTTGGACCCCAGGTTTAAAAAGAACTCATCAGGCTGGGCATGGAGACACACACCTGTAATCCCAGGGACTTGGGAGGCTGAGGCAGAAAGATGGCAAGTTCAAAGCCAGCTTCAGTGACTTAGCAAGATCCTGTCTCAAAATTTAAAAATAAAAAGACTTGTGGATGTGACTCAGTGGTTGAGCATCCCTGATTTCAATCACTGGTACCAAAAAAAAAAAAAAAATGTGTGTGTGTGTGTGTGTGTGTGTGTGTGTGTGTGTTTGTGAGAGTGGGTGGGGAGAGAGAGAGGGAGAGGGAGAGAAATTATGTCTGTGTTGGACCCAGAAAAATTATGTCTTTTTGTTGGACCCAGCCAAAATTCCTCTTGCTGGCCAGGGTGGAAAAAAGAAAGTTTATGTATCTGTATCACATTCAGGTATTTCATCTGAGAAAAATAATCTAGGAAAAAAAAAAACAAAACAGACCTTAAGCAATAAATAAATAAATAAAATAAAAAGTTAAAAAATAATAATAACTGAAGCACATACATCAAGATGGGTAATAAAGAAAGCAGTTGGTGGGCAAATGAGTCTCTCTCTCTCTCTCTCTCTCTCTCTCTCTCTCTCTCCCTCTCTCTCTTCCCCTCCCCCTCTCCCTCTCCGTCTCCCTCTCTCTCTCCCTCAGTGGCTTGAGATCTTTGGAGCAGGAGTTCTGCATGAAATGGGCTCCATGTTCTCACTCTGGGAATTGACTAAGTTGTTGAAGAAGGTTGCCCCAGGGAAGGAGCAGGCTGGGGCTCTGACAGTCCCTTTAGTTGAAGGCAGTTCCTAGAGAGGGACTTGGACTTAAGCTGTCAGTAGCCAACGCTCAGCAGCAGGAGGGAGATAGAGTATTGTACCCATTTGTATGACCTGGTGCTATTTCTGTGAACATTTGTATGTGTGTGATGGAGGAAGAAAATGCTCAGGAACAGTTCTGGGATGAGGGAAGGGGAGAGAGCTCTGATTTGTGGAATTTGCTGACTTCCCGGTCCTAAATGCACTCATCAAGGATGATATCAAACCATCCATGCGAGGTTGTTGAAAACTGTCGCGGGCCTCCCTTGAGCAGCACCACAGCATGTGGAAGCTGAGGGACCTGTGTGAGAGAGGAGCTGCCCGGGGAGCTATAGTCTACGCAGGGGAATCTTGTTCTGGAAGAATGCTCTGAAGTTTTCTCCACTTAACTCTTTTCGGTCACTTTTCCAAACCTCATCCCTAGAGTTTGCTGCTCCTATTCCTTCTACCCGGGGAGTTGGGATACTTGGAAGGTAATATTCCAGAAGAATCTCACACACTTGTTCACATGAAGCCCATGTGGCTATCAGAACAAGAAGCTGCTTCTGGCAGGTGGCTGCAAGATTCATGTGGTATGTGCTTCAGGACCCTTAGTGAGGGACCAGCCAGGAATTTCCAGGATGTGTGGTCTCTGTTGCAAGTACTAATCTCCCGCAGGACATAGTTTGCTGACTCCTGTTGTATGGGATTCCATTGTATCATAAACCTCTGCATAAGTGTTAATTATGCTTTTTTCAAAGTGCCCAAAGGAAGAAATCCTTTAAATCTAGACTTTCAGACCAACCGACTCAGAGGAGGCAGGAGGGCGTCAGGCCTTAGGGGAGGTGTTTGTGGTTCAGCCGGCTTTGTGAACTGTGGCCTTATCCAGGAACAATTTTTAACTCCTTTTTATCCAGTGTTAAATAAAGGACAGCCCCTGGATTATAAAAACAAAACCAAAATGCCCAAACCTCCCTCAAAGCCCCCAAATCAATTCTCTTGACAAACTGCTTGACATTTCAGGATCCTGTTCATTTGGAACATGAAAAAATATACCTGGGGGGAAGCAGGCCCTCCTCATCACATTGTCTCTGAAAGAAAGGTAGAGAGAGGGAAGGGGAGAGAGCTCTGATTTGATGTAGGTATCAGAGTAAACCAGGTCAGGCAGGCAGAAACCTTGATACCGTAAGAAATTAAACCCCCCTTCCACTTTCTGGAACAGGAAGTACTGTTTGCTAATAAGAAACCAACAGCATCCTGTCCATACAAATGGAAGTGTAGGATCTTTCTGGCAATGCTTGGCCAGCTCCTGCAGCATGCAGGTACTCGCCAGTCAGGAGTCCTCTCGTCTCTGTCACCCTTGACTGGGTAGCCAGCACCTTTACATACAGTCTCACTTCATCCCCACCATGCTGGGGAGTATTCTTGGTTTCCAGTGAAACAATGGAGGAAGAAAATATTTAAACTCAGAACTAGCCAATGATAAAACTAAAGATTCAACTTAGTTTAGTGCTTTTCCCCTAAGGCGGACGAGGCTATGTGTCATTCCTGGAGAAATGCTCTCCTCAGAGTTGACAAGCTTTTTGGATCAAAACAAACAACAAACAAGCCCTTCCAATCCTGTCTGCATCTCCTCTGAGTTTTGCAGTCAGTAGGTACATTAGCATTGGGGGTACCAGAAAATAATGCAAATAAAATACTAAACATAGTAGCCAAAGATTTCTAAAAGGAGTCATCAGAATCCACTCCATACATATATGAATGCTTCCTAATGGATTTGCCATTCCTCCCTTCAAATGCCATTGGAATCTGTGAACCAGAAAAGATCATGTTACTGAAAGATAATTGCAACATAACCAGGGTGGTCTTGTCTAGATTCTAAACTTGGAGTTTCCTGGTCTCTAGGGGAAAGTCAACAAGGTACTACTTTAATGGATGCTACAGAAAGAAATGTGATCCTTGGTGCTGATTAGTAGGGGTTTTCTTTATACTCTGAAAGGGGTTTTAAGCAAAGCATTATAGAATTTGATAAGGTAAGAACTTTCTCTTAGAAAATAACTCTTTCAACACTGATGTTAATATAAACACACACACACACACACACACACACACACACACACACACACACACACCCTAAGACAATGAGAAGCCAAAATAGAATTGGCTTTTATACAGGAAACATGGGCTGGAATGTAGCTCAGTGGTAGAGCACATGCTTAGCATGGTTTAGCAAATGCACGGGTTTAATCCCCAGCACCAAAAAACAAAAACAAAAATACATACAGTCAATCTTGTGCAATTACAAGATGAGTAGCAGTCATTTTCTTCTTCTTTTTTAGAAAAAAGACTTAATTTTTTTTAGTGAAATTTAGGAGTCTATACAAATAAAAATTCACAAGACTGCCCAGGAACTCTAAAGCACTAAACTTCTCATGTAAAAAACGGAAATCTGATGTGCCAGGAGAAAAGACATTGGCCCCTAACTATTTGGAACCCGTAACTTTAGTACCTGCACCTCATGATGACCATCAGAAGTGCCAGATGAAACCACGAACAAGAGCTGGACATGCAGATGCCATCGTCCTTGCCTTAGGAAGTCTGGGCTGCTTGTGGCATGACCCAAGCGTCCAATGCCTCCATTTGTTTTATGCAGCCTCAGAAAGGAAGATAAGTATTTATGGAGGTTCCAGTATGGCTTGAAATGAGCACTTAGAATCTACCAGGCCAGTGAGGCCAAAGGACGCATCTCTGGGATGCCTGTGAGAAATGCCTGGCTCTACTGGCGCTCTTCCCCTCCACCCTCCATCACTGCACACAGGCAGCCTCTCTGTTGAGCTCCAGGTCAAGTACCAGCCTTCCATGGAACCTTCCTTGCCATGGGATTCTTGTCCATCCAATTCCAGGAAAAATTTACTGCTTATTCTGTTCCCCTGTTACTAGAGTTTATTTGATACCCACTAAGTGCAAGGCTTTGGGCTTAACATAATGCTATATTGCCTTTATTCATTTTCCCCCAGACTGTTCATCTCTGAGTGAGTCTGAAATCACGGTGGTACATGCATCTTCATACAGGCAGTTGACAACTAAGTGTGTGGGCGTGACTCATCCCTCACTGACAGAATCCCAGCACAACATGACAGTGAGTAGAAGACAATGAGAAAAGTGCCCAATTTAAAAGTAGGGAAATATATGCAAGTATAACTTTATGTATGATTCCACCATGCAGAGAGAGCCACTGTCAATATTGTGACCCATGTTTTTTTTTGTGTGTGTGTGTGGTACTAGGGGATCAAACCCAGAACCTTGCAAAATCTCTACAGCTGAGCTATAACCTTGACCCAATATTTTAGTGTATTTTTTAAAACAACTTTAAAAAATCTATATTTCTAATTATATTCTATTTTCACCAAATTTGGATCATTTTATATGAAAGGGTTTTTTTTTGGGGGGGTTCTGGGATTGAACACAGGGGCTCTTAAACACTCAGCTACACCCCCAGCCCCTTTTTGTTTATAAACAGAACCTCAATAAGTTGCTGAGACTGGACTCGACCTTGTGATCCTCCTTCCTCATCTTCCTGAGTGGCTGGGATTACAGGTGTGTACTACTGTGCCCAGCAGGGTTTTGTGTTTTTAACAACTTCTTATTTGAAGATAATTGTAGATTTACTTGAAATTGTAAGAAGCAGTACAAAGAGAACTTGCAAACTCTTCTTCTAGTTTTCCCCAGTGGTAACATCTTGCATAACTATAGTACAATATCACAACCAGGAAATCAGTATTGACAGAATCCAGGAACCTTATTCAGATTTCATCGTTTTTGCATATACTCGTGTGTGTGTGTGTGTGTGTGTGTGTGTGTGTTTAGTTCTGTGGGATGTTATTGTATAAGAAGACTCATGTAACCACCTCCACATAGATCATCCAGATACTGAACAGTGACAGCTCACAGATTTCTCTAGGAAAGGAGTCCATCAACTTCTGTAACCATGATCACTGTCTTCCCTCCATCCCACCTTCCTACTTTCTGAGAATCACTAATATTCTCTAGAAGAGTGCATGGTTTGGAACCCCACATTTTTCCATGCCAATTTTCAAAACATAATTTACATTCTTTCTAACTTTAATTCTTTAATTAAATCTAACATTTAATCCTTACTAACTTTCTACCATATTGATCAACCCTCGTTTCTTTATCAATTTCCTTATTGTATATTTAGGTTGCTATTCATTGTGATGAGATTTAAAAAAAAAAAACCACTATGTCTAGATGTTACCATGCCCACGTATCTGATCATTTCCCTTTGGTATATTCTTGGAATTTAAATTACTATTGAGAGAGCGTGGAACTTCTAAAAATTATTGGTTTATGTTATCAAATTACTTTCAGAAAGTTTTATTGTTTCTAGACCCACCAGCATAGAAGAATGTCTGACGTATCATTCCTATGCTAACATTAATTATCTTCATCTTTTTTAAATCAATATTTACAAATTTGATTAGAGCATGTGGATTTTTAGTTTTGCTTTTATGTACTTCTTTACTTACTGACTTGGTAAACTTAAAACATTTTAACATATTAATAACTTTTATTACTTTTTCTCTACCTTATCTACTTACATTTTTTACCATTTAAAAAGTGAATATTAATATTTTTTATTGATGTGCTACAGATAACCCCCTGAAGGGCTTAAAAACCATTTAAAAACCACTGTGGTGCTGGACGTGGGCACATGCCAGTAATCCCAGCAGCTTGGGAGGCCGAGGCTGGAGGATTGTGAGTTCAAAGCCAGCTTCAGTGACTTAAGTGAGGCACTTAGCAACTAAGTTAGGCCCTGTCTTCAAATAAAATATAAAAAGGGCTGGGGATGTGGCTCAGTGGTTGAGCACCCCTGGGTTCAATCCTCATAGTCCTGAAAAAAATAAATAAACAAAATCCACTATGTATTTTTTTGATGCCACATCATCCATGGCCACTTGAGAAGGAAGACCTGTCCCAGGCAGAGAGTTAACTTCCGTTCAAATACAATCTTGGTGAAGGTGGGCTCTGGAGCAGTTTCTCTGGTATGTACTAGAATGAGTGCAGTGTCTTCTGCAGCAGTCCTGAAATAGATTTGCAGTCCTGTCAAACCAGGCGACACTGCTGGCAAGAAGAGGCACATGGGGTAATGTTCACACAAGGACGAGAAGACCTCCGTGGGCCAGTTGCAGGATGCCCACCCTAAGGGCTGTTTCCTTCCTTCCCTCCCCCACTCCCTTCCTTCATACCTTCTTGTCATTCTAAGTTGTCAGCAATTATTTGATTTAGTAAACTCCACATATTTTTCACAATGTTAGTTTTGTACAGTTTTCCTAGATAATATAGATTTCAGAAGACATTACAAGAACAAAGCCTTTTTTTTTTTTTAAAAAAAAAGTCCATTCACAAGCTGCATATGAAAGACTCATTGCAGAAACTTTAACCAATCTTTTTAAAAAATAGACTCCAACTACTCCCTTGAGATAGGTATTAGTATTATTTTTGATTTCACGGGTGAAGCTGGCTTTACTTCTGTTAAACAATGTGCTCAAGGTCAACTGTTAATAAAGCTTCAGCTCCAAAACCTGGGCCCAGTTCTGCTGATGCCCAGGGACATGCTCCAGTCTATGCCACTCAGTGGAACTAGTTGTAGTTCTTAATTAAGTGCCATCAGAAAGTTATAGTTATAGTCTTTATGTGTGATCAGAAAGCCCATAGCTGATCCATGAGACAGGCATGCAGGGGACAGGGCCCAGTGATGGGATGTTTGCCAGAGCATTGGACCATGAGGCTGAGAAAGTCAGCAAATTGGTGAATGAAAGGGAGTCCTTTATGGAAGCCAGCGTGACTGTCTTTTGGGCAAAATGGCAAAGAGGGAATCGGACCATTGGTACAGAAAGACAAAGAAGATGGGTAGTCAAAGGTATTAAGGTGATTTCTTCCCTACTTCAGAGACTTTAGGAACTCCATGGGTGGTTGTCTGTTTCAGAGTAATTGCAAAAGGCTATGGAGTCACTCAGGCTACAGAAGAGGAAGAGTGGGCCCCAGGGGTTGGAAGGGAATCATGTGAGGCCCCACCAAGGTGTAGGGGGGACAAGCCTCAGGCATGGTGTGACTTTAGCTGGAGGAACACACGCAGGGGTATGGACACAAGCTTGATTTCACATGCCAGCACCACTCTCAAGGATCACAAGGATCTGGGATATCTCCCAAAGCTCATGTGTGAAAAATATGCTCCCCAGGGCAATAAGGCTTGGAGGTGGGGCTTTTAGAAAATGATTGAATTGTGAGAGCTGTAACCTCATCAGAGGATTAATTCATTTACTGGATTAATAATTTAAATGGACTACGGGTTGGTAACTGTAGGCAGGTGGTACAAAGCTGAAAGTAGTAGGTCCCCGTGGGTGTGGCTTTGGGGACTATATCTGTCCCTGGTCCCTTCCTGTCTCTCTTTCTGCTCCTTGGAACATTTTTCTTCCGCCAGGCCTTTCTGCTGTGATGTTTCTGCCTTGGAGTGGTCAACTGTGGACTGAAGCCTCTAAAACTGTGAGCCAAAATAAATCTTTCCTCCTCAAAGTTGTTCATGTCAGGTATTTTGGTCACATCAATGAAAAACTGACTCAAACACAAGATGTGTGGTGAACTGTTCCCATTAATTGAGTTCCTTATTCTAACTGCAAATAGTGCTCTCAAGAGTGGGACACCGGCGGGACACAGGTTGGATAGGGGAGGAACGCTACTTCCCTGTTCAGTTATTTCAGGCTGGGGTGGGAGCAGGTTTTCTGGGACACAGGTGAGGGAACAGAGAACTTTCTGGGTTAGTGAAATAGATTCTCTAAGACAGTGGCTTTCACACACTTTGGATCATAACTCACAGTGAGGTGTGCCTCTCAAGCAAGACAGTGACACATCCCTGTATAAAAAAGACTGAAGCAAATTTCACGATGCAACACTAACTCTTGCTATATAAGACTCACTGCAATATTTCCTGTCCTCTTTCAAGTTAGCAAAAGTGCTGGAATCTCTCACTAAATTGATTTCTTACTCCATTAATGGGTCATGGAGTTATTGAGTGAAAAGTCACTGTTGTGAGCGGCACCATACATCAACAAAACACAATGCCCACAGACGCCATCATCTGGGCCCTCGGTAGCCACAATCCACAGCATGGAAGTTTGCATGTAGAATTATTTTTCCAGGGAGAAGGTATTAAAAAAAAAGGTGTTTGAATTCTGGTTGACCTCTGTCTTTTTATCCTATAAATAATTTCCACGGTGGTACATCTGGGACTGTCCAGAATAGACTCTGTACGGCCAGATTTGGAAACCTGTTGGAAGTACGTGCAGAAGTTTCTAGAGTACCATTTTAAGCTTAGTCTTGCTTTGGCCTGAGATAGGGTGTCATCTCTCACCAGCTTCCCAGGACCCTTTGGCTGTGTGCACAAAGAGAACCGGGCTTTTCTTGTTTGGGCCTTTGCTCCTTCCTATTTGATTGAATTTGAAGAGGAACTGTTTGCCTTAGGCCGCACATCCTGAATCATAATCAGGATGCTGCTGGCACAGAAAACCTGCTCCCACCCTTGCCTGAAATAACTGAACAGGGAAGTAGAGTTCCTCCCCTCTCCAACCTTAAAGAAAGAGGTTCATAATTTATTGTGTGCTGGCAATACATCAAAAGTCAATTCATTCACTTACAGTAAAATCAAGGAGGGCAGGACAATGAATACAGAGGGAGGTTAAAGTACCTCATTAAAAGGAACAAATTGTTCAGTTGACACCAGAATAATGAGGCTTGCATATTTGTCAGCCAGAGTCCAGTGGCCTTCAGGGATGCTTCCCTGCCTGTGGGATGGGAAAAAAGGTATAAAGTCACACCCTCAGCTTTATCACATCTTCAATTCCCCAAATAGGCTTTGCTTGAGCTCTCTACCAGGGACCGTGTGACCAGGGTGTATTAGTTTTGTAGGGCTGCTATAACAAATTATTATAAACTTGACAACTTTAAGGTGACAGAAATTTATTTCCTTATGGTTCTGGAGATCAGAAATCTACAGTCAAGGTGTCAGCAGGCTACACTCCCTCTGAAGTCTCTGGATGAGAATATTTCCTTGTCTCTTGCAGCTGCTGGTGGCTCCAGGTGTTCCTTGGTTTGTGACTTTGTCCCTCCAGCCTCCGTGTCTGTCTTCACCCAGTATTCTGTGTTCTCCTCCATGAATCTTTTCTACAGATATCTGATTTTGGATTGAGGGCCTCCTGGATAACCCAGACTGACCTCATCTGCAGATCTTAGCTGAATTATATCTGCAAAGATCCTTTTTCTAAATAAGATCACTTTGCATGCACATGTAGGTGTTCTTGCAACTTTCGGGGGGGGGGGCTGCCATTCAACCCAACACAGGGGGGCACAAAGTGGAAAATGACAGAGTTGCTGTTCTCAAGGGGCTCAGTTCAGTGGGGAGACAAATCGTTCAATACCAATGTCAAAGGAATAGCCACAGAGCAGTGATCTAAGTGCTGAGGGGATCTCCAGAGAGTTCCTGTGGGCGTTGATCTGGAGGCAGAGAAGGGGTATATTTTATTTTATTTTTCCTTTGAACTCTATAATTTCCTGGCATCCAGAAATCACCCTTGGAAGCCATCAGGCTGAAACACAAGTCTAGTCTGAATGGAGAGGATTAATACTGGCCCAGCCAGACTGTGGGGTCTGGTTGAGTTCAGCCAACCCTGTCGGTTGTCTTGAGGTTTGGGGGAGTTGCCAGGGAAAGGAAGGAGGGCTGATGCTGTAAGTGGTGGAGATTTTGGATGGGTGCATTGCTGGAAGGCAAGTAGCTGGTGCCATGAAGTAGATCTCTGGCTTTCTCTGTGATTGAGACTTGGAAAGAGGAGCCTATTGAGTTCATTCTGCTACCCATGCCAGGTCAGAGTGGGAGCACCCCTGTGGGGACACCACAGACCCCGGGAGCTGCCCCACGGAGTTCTCCTTTACTCCACGACCTTGAATCAGTGTTCTATGTTGGTCCCTGGAGGGGTGTGGGAAGGCAGTTCCTGCCCCAAGAGGCACCTGAGAAGCTTGGTTCTCTTTCTGTGATTTTTGCAGAATATCATCTGCAGCTCTTCCCACATTCTTGGGACCCTACCTCTTCATCATTGCTTATTGGATTATAAATGGACTTGATAGTAGACATAATGAAATTATTATTAACATTCCTGGGTATAATTTGCTTGGTGTTATGATGAACAACATCTTTATTTTTAGGAGAATGGGCTGAAGTACTTATGGTGATGTTCTAATGCCTACAGTGCTCAAATATGTCAGCAAAAATATCATTAAAATGTGAAGAATTGCTAAGTCTAAGTGGAAGGTATATAAATGTTCATTTTTCTATTGTTGAAATTACTCATAAAAAAAACCCTTGGGTGAGTGATGAGAGGAGACAATTCTTGAAGCAGAATTTATTGGCCTATGTTCTCTGGGTTCCAGGGAGGAGGAGTGGAAAGGTTTCAGAGACTAGGAAGCTTCTGAATTTATTTGTGAACTCTGTGGGTGTGTTTGTGAGTCTGTGTGTTTCTTTTCTTTTTTGGGGGAAAGGTTTATTGCTTATAACTTTCCTCTGAGTCTCAAAGATGTCTGTTAGCCCCCTTCCCCAGGGTTAAAGTCCACTGCTTAAAACTGGAGGTGAATTTGTGTACATCAGACTTTTCATAAATGGATACAAACAGGCAAAGAGAGTCTGATTCTGATATATCATCAGTACTTTGCTGCACAATTTAGATCCTAAATATAAATTATGTAGTTCTCTCCCTTTAAGTTCATTAGCTCTTGATCTTTTAAATTAGTCCTTTTCTTATTTTAATTGAATTCTTAGACATTTACACAGGTTTAATTATTGGTTGCTAATATTAACAAATTTGTTCTCCCTGGTAGTAATTTAAAACTAAAATAACAATTTTGATATTTTTCTAGATTATGAAAGTAGTAACATAAACTCATTATATACAGTTTACAATGAACGAAGCAAAGTTACCATTAACCCATACTACAGAAAGCTTCACTACTAACACAGAGGTCAGTATTATGAGTAACTTAGAGATGATTTAAAGCAGGAGGGTATACCTAGGTTACATGCAAATATAACCTGTGACCTTGGTATCTATGGGGGTTCTGGAACCAATCTCCCTCAGCTACTGTAGTTTGATGGATTTCTTGCTTTTGATATGTGTGCACCTCTGCATATATATGAAACAAAACTGAATAAGACCAAATGTACAGATTTTGTTGTGCAAGAAAGAAAAAATTTCAAAATTTTACTTTTTCATGCCTTCTCAATTTGTAGAAAGAAGCATTAGAATTGACTTCTCCAGTCTTTATATTAAATATTATTGTTCTAAATCAATATTTTTAGGTTTTAATGAACATGAAGGGACATCTTTCCCCTGCAGTCTCTTGTCTCCTTTGAATATTTAGTAGTGAGAGTTATGTCAGTCATGCTAATTGCCTGTAGTGGCAGTCTGTTTGACTCCATGGACTTGCTACTCTGAAATAGGTAAGAAAACTATTTATTTATTTTGATGATTGAGAAGGGAATCAGGGCAGAGGTAACTCCAAATCGCCGGGAATCTGGCTGGTTGGGGTGGGAGGAAACCTGGAGAAACTCTATTTTGTGTGTGGTTCATTCTTACAGTTTGGCTATTTGGTGGCCTCAAAATAATGCAAAGAAAACCTGTTGCAGCACCTGCATAAGCCCACTTCCAGAGGGGCCACGGGGAGCCCGACTTTCTGATCCACAAGACCATCAAGGGATGTGAGTTGAGAAGAGGGGTTCATAGGTGAAGCAAAGAGAGGCTGACCATGTGGCATTGGCCTTCCTCCGACTTTAAGTGGCACTTGGCAAAGACCTAGTCACATCTTGATTTGGACTGGAGTAATTTGTTTACCTACGTTAATATATATGTAAAGCCCCAACAATGTGTCTTGCCTTTGATAAAGCATGTAACAGATACTAATTCCCTGCTGTCATAAGAGACAATGAGTTTGGGGAAGGCACTTGAGTTCTGCACAGTAAAAAAGAACATGGGGCTTGGATCCAGACACACCTGTTCGGGATCTTGAGTTTGACTCTTATTAGCACTCTGACCTCGGGAAACTTGCTAAACTTGCTTGATGTCTCTGAATTCATTTTCTCACCAGGGAAGTGGGAATCGTAGTAGTTCCCATCTCATTGGGATTTTGAAAGAATTAAATATAAAATATGCCCACAATAATGGCTAGCATCTATCAAGATCTGGGTGCATTTGGAGTGTTGTTTTTAGTGCTTTAGACATGACTATCTTATTTTACTCTGATAATTCTGTGAGTTAGGTGCTAGCATCCCTGTTTTGCAAAGAAGAAAACCAAAGCACAGAGAAGTCACATGCCCAAGGTCACACAGCTTGCACAGGAGAACTTGGATTTGAACCAAGGAAGGTTAGTTCTCTCTCTGGTATTCTTATATCCCACTTTGCACAATTCTTTGCCCATGGATCCTTGTGTGACTATACAAATGAAAGGCCTGGTAAACATGTGCTGAATAACGACCACAGGAGTGTCTTCCCATGTTGTTAGACAAGCGCTATGCATATTCCTATCATGGTTGAGAAAATGCACTTGTTTAGAAAAGATATGCCTTATATGAGCCTGAAATAATATTTTAAGACTCATATTTGAATAACCTCATGGAAAGAGGCTTGGCCCTGTGAAGATTTCTGCCATTTTCTGTTCCAATCAGCTGCTGAGTTTGGGCTGCAGCCAGAGTGATGACTCTTCTCCCATGTGCAAGAGGGTGAAGCATGAGGGTGTTACCAGGAATTGAGACCTGGACGGGCTTGCAGGGCTGGGCACCCGGCCGAGTCACACCCAAGCGGTGGGTGCTTGCCAGCTTCAGGGCTAAGCTATTGCCCCTGAGTGGCTGGGCAGGGCAGGCAGCTCTTTGCTTGCTGATTCTCTTGTCTCCCAGGGCAACCGCCTGGAGCAGACCGTGGTCACCCGTGGGAATGCTCCTCCTGAGTCAGCGGGGCCTGCAGGGCCCCTGGGTGTGGCTGCGCGTTCCTTTGGCCTCAGCACAGATGCCTCTTTATCTCACAGGATGTCACTGCGCCATCACGGGTTCAGGGTCGGAGCTGCAGGATGGAGGCTGTTTGCTTTGCGTCCATTTTTAGGACTGTTCCTTGGGCGATTACTGGAAGCGTACAGCGTCTGGGTGGGGACATGACTGTCAGTGTGTGACCATCAGAAAGAGAGGAGAAGCTTTGATTCTAAAATCAACTTTTTTCTCGGATTTGTTACATAAATTTGGAGACTTTGTTCTCTCCTCCAGGCCTCACTTTCTTCACCTGGAAAACTGAAATGATTCCATGCCCACCTATGTCACAGGATCGTGCTGAGAACCATGGACAAGGAGCGTAGCAGTCGATAAACTAAAAGGTATCACACAGAAGCAAGAAGACATTTTTTTTTTTCCACAGCTGGGTATTAACATTTCTGATTCCTTCTAGCTGCTCATCTGTTTGAAGAATCTCATCCATGCCCACCCTTGAAGGGCTGGAGTTTGATATTCTTGATACAGATGGCAGGATTATTTATTTTTTTATTTGTTTATTTATTTGGGATAGTACCAGAGATTGAACCCAGGAACACTTTACCACTGAGCCACATCTCCAGCCTTTTAAAAAAACATTTTATTTAGAGACAGGGTCTCACTGAGTTGCTTAGGGTCCTACTAAGTGGCTGAGGCTAGCTTTGAACTTGAGATTCTCCTGCCTCAGCCTCCTGAACTGTGGGGATTACAGGCATGCGCCACTGCACCTGGATAGAGAAGGCTGGATTCTGACCTCAGGTGCCAGAGGGATCTCCAAGAGGTGAAGCGCTTGGGAGCAAGTGACAGAGGCCATGGGACCCAGTCACCCTACTCGGTCACAGAGCCTCCTTTACCTCCAACAGCAGTGGATTGGGATCTCATTTCAAAATGCAGAATAAAGGTTTCCATTCTCAGTACCTCCCAGTCTCCAGTGGCACTCGTGTGAACTCTCCTATTTGGGGGGCACATATGAAGGAGAAATGCCCCCTCAGAGTGGAGACTTCCTTGGGAGAGGGAATAGTTGTGCTTACAGAGACCTGAAGAGGAGGGAGAGGTGCTGACAAGTTATGCCTCAGCCCCAGGTGGGGGAGAAGGGTGGTTCTTGCCAAGTGGCCATTCAGGGAGTCCAGTGCCTTCAACGTAGATTTTCGTCAGGAGCATCTCAGAGTTTTCAGTTTGTTTTGGGGGGACAAGGGATCATATCAGGAGTTGCTTTTCATGTGCTGAGACTGTGACAAGAACCCAGCTCTCCTGTCCCTGTGCATGGAGACACAGCTGGTTTGCATTTCAGCAGGCTTCTGATGGCTGAGCAGTGGTGAAGAGTGACACTGGCCCCCAGGAGTTTAGTATTGCATTCCTACCATAGCTCGTGCCCAGGAGCTCAGCCAGGAGAGTGACAGCCTGGATCTCAAGTCACCAAAATTAAAGGGACAGGGAATGTCTAGTTTGGAACCTTAGCCTTATCTTCATATACTTGAGAACCTGTCATGGGGAGGGGGTCCCAATTCTGCTGGACTCACCGCCCCCAGCACTTCCTCCCTTGGGCCCAGTCTCCAGGACAAAGAGTTTAGCTACTATAGGAGAGAACTTTCTGTACGTCAAGATGCCTGAAAGTAGAGAGGCCGAACCTGGCTTGCACACGACTGGGTCAGGGTGAAGGGATATTCAGAGACTTCGGTGCTCAGTCCTAGAAGCAGGATTCTGGAGCTTCCTCCATGACGGAAATACCCAGTAGGCCTGTGGAGCAGGCTCCTCCTCCACAGCCGCAGGTCTCTGGGGTGAAGTGCAGGTCCTCATCCCTTGGGTTTGCTGGGAGGGGAGGATGGCCTGCTTTTGTCATTCTCTCTCTGACTAGCCCTCATTTTCATGTGTCCTGTTCCTTCTTTATTCTCAATTTGTTGCTCCTGGCACGAGAGTTTTATGGATTTGTTCATAACAATTATCTTCTGCCTTGAGAAGCATGTGGAATGCTTCAGGGACAGTTTTATAAATCTTGGGCCATATTTTTATGGCTGGAAATGAACCAGAGAACTGCAAAAATACAGACTTGCTTATTTAGCTCTGCATCCTGAAGATGCGCTACCTCCCGTCTCTCTCAAGCTCCGGGGGGCCATCTGTATTTCCTTGCACCAGAATCTTCCTCTCCGACAGGGGCTTGGGGTTACTTGCAACTCTGTGTCTTTCTGGTCAAGTCTCTGGTCCTCTCTTCACCTCCCAGATGCTGTCATACTGTCTCATTTCTGTCCTTGCGTCTTCCCCGTATCTTCCTCCTTAGAAACCTCTAGTCTTTGAGCTGAAGCTGCCTGTTCATTCCCCTCCTTCCTGAAGGGACCCTCATAGGTCAAGGGTATTGGGTGGGCATATTTAGCTCTCTTTGAAGTGGCTTGGGTTCTTTTGGGGAAGGAGTTGGTGGGATGGGAAACTCTAGCAAACATCTTTTGGTTCTGCCACAATTGTCAAGTCCTAGTATATTTCCACGTTTTAATCATTTCCATCATTCTTTTCAGACTCCAACATAAAGACGTTTTCCTGGTTTGATTTATTTTCAAACTTAAAGCGCTAAGGCCAGGAGCAGTGACCCGTGCCTGTAATCCCATTGGCTCAGGAGGCAGAGGCAGGAAGATTGCCAATTCAAAGCTAGCCTCAGCAACAGTGAGGCGCTAAGCAACTCAGTGAGACCCTGTCTCTAAATAAAATACTAAATAGGGCTGGGGATGTGGCTCATTGGTCAAATGCCCCTGAGTTCAATCCCCTGTGCATCCCACCCCCCCAAATGCTAAGGACTGAGGAAAACTGAACCATGATTGGATTCTGCAGGGTTCTGTGTTATCCTGTGACTCCACATTAATTGGCACTGGCCACCTGACAGGCATGGGGTAGGCATTGAGGACAAAGAAGTGGATTTAACAGCTTCCTACCCTTGGGAGCTCAGAGTCTAGTTGTGAAGCCTACCCTTGTGGCATGGGGAGTGCCACACAAAGTGATATGGGCCTGCCGAGGAGGGGGCTGAATTTGACCTGGGTGGAGATGGAGTAGCAGAGTCTTCCTGGTTAGATGGATCATAAAGTTCACAATCAAGATGTGTCTAGGAGATAGAAAGGAAATGGTAGGAAAAGCAGGGGATTATGAGAATATTAATATGTTTAGAAATCCAAGGGCAGTCGGACCTAGGTAGATGCAGTAGAGGGGACAGAGTGAGGGGGAGAGGAGAGCAGGGTGTCCTTTTGAAATGCTTCCTTGAGAGCCATGGGTGACATGTGAATTTTGGACCTTGTCAATGAGAATCACTGGTCTTTACCACCCACCACGTCCCTTCACCACAACTTTTCTGTAGGAGGTTCCTGGTGGATCCCCCATCTCACTGGGATACGCCTTGAGAGACTCGCATGAGTCTGTGTTTTAGAAAGATCCCTCAGCCTGCAAGCGGAGGACACGTGGGAATATCAAGAGACCAGTCACCCGGACATGCCCTGGGAGGATTTCATGATTATCCAGGTGAGAACGCTCAGGAGTCTGCAACTGCCCTGCCACACCCAGTGACATGTGCTTCACCTGGTGTCCATGAAGCCTGGCTTGACTCCTACGCTCTGCGGTCACTCATCACCTCCCTTCCCAGAACTCATCTGCACCTTGTTTAGAGAGGCCTTGACCTGGATTGCACCATTCATACTCCCAGGGCACTCCCCCAGGATGCACATGCCAAAGAAATGGAAGCCTGGGTGAGGTACAGCCTCAGGCCACCGGTGGAGGAGACACTTAGAGGGAAACAGAGGTTCTCTGTGGCTCAGCTGAGTTGGGGTGGGCTTACCACTTTCTTAATATCTAGTGTAGTTCTTATTACCAATCAGTCTCCTTGGAGTAAATGGACCCAAGGGGCTAGGGAGGCTTGCCCATGTTAACATGAACCCCAAGGTTCCCTGCTCCTGGCACGGGACGGCTTCTGACATGTTTCTGCAGGCCTTCAGCTGCACCTCAGTGGGTTCCTATATTATTTCACCGGGCAAAATGTCTGCCAGTGTCATCCCGAGGAGTGTGGAAGCCCTGGAAGTACATACTCTGCAGGATCCCTCCTCCCACAGACCAAATAATAGCTGAGGAAACAAGCCACCTACCTGCCGCCAGGTGCTCTGAAGGAATTTATGTGAGAAAAGACCAGGAAACCACCCTCCTTTAGGGAATGAGAAATAAAAAAGGAAGATGTCCAACTGTGCAAGATAGGGACCAAATAGGTGAAGAATTAGTGCATCACAGAATTTTTTGAGGAAAAGGAAAGAGCTTCAACCCTTTTTAAAGGCGGCAACCCCAGCCCTAGCCTCTGGATTTTGCTTCCAAGGTTGTAGAACAGAGTTTGCCTGAATGTTCTAGGTTTGGGCATAAAACAAGATCTCCCAACACCTTTGGGAAAGCCGGAGTGGAACAATGCTAAGTAATTTAATCAACTTCAATCCTTCTCGGCATCTTACTAGTGTCGACTGTGACTCTCCAAGAGAACACAAAGACATGGACAATCTATTTCCCATTCTCAGTTAACCAAGGGACCACTCAACTCCTTGCTGTTGTGGCTGTTTTTCTGCTGGCAAAAGAAAGCTTAGCTGGGCCCAGCCTTGTCTGGAATCCATTCCCAGGGCAGCTAGACTTTACCTCCTTTGCTTTGGAGGGATTTATAACTGGGGGCAACCATGTCCAGGTTTGTTTAGGGCAGTCCTTAAATATATGGGTTCTCCCAGTATAATCGTAATAGATTACCTTCTTTTTCCTATCAAAAATGTCCTGGTTTGGGGGCTAAATTATGTGATCCTGACCATAGTTCATTATAGACTCCAGGTCCCAGACACTTGGCATTTTGAAACCCAAAGGGCAACTAGCTCATTGTCAGATTTTGATTCTGCCTATAACATAGTCTGATGTCATCCTGTGACTCATCACTTACTCTCTGACAATCTCTAATATTTTCAACTGAGACCTGAATTCTTTTCTCTTTATTCAGCCACCATATTCAGCCTGGCAAAATGTCTCACCTTCTCAAAAATCCTTCCGTAAAAGGGTTGAGAGAGCACCAATGATCCTAAGAAACGCAGACCCTTATGTGGTAGGTGTCTCTTCCAGCATTTCTGAACTTTGCTGGCTTGAACCAACTGGTTCTGCATCTGCTGGTCCATTGCTGAATTGTTGCTGGGTCTTCTTTCTCCTTGTTCTCTTATCTTCCTGTATTCCTGCAGAGAAAACAGCCACCTTTCTGCTGCCAGGTGCTCTGAAGGAATTTGTGTTAGAAAATAACCAGGAAACCACCCTCCTTTAGGGCATGAGAAATAAAAAAGGAAGATGGCCAAATGTGTAGACAGGGACCAAATAGGTGAAGAATTAGTGTACCACAGAATTTTTTGAGGAAAAGGAAAGAGCTAGAACCTTTTTTAAAGGATAATTAATAGTCCATAGGATTTTATTTGATATCAACTTTTATTCACCTTTTTGATGTTTCTGTTAATAAATTCATTTTTCAAAATGTAGTATTTAGAGCTGGGCATGCCTGTAATCCCAGCGACTCAGGAGGTTGAGACAGGAAAAAAGCAAGTTCAAAGCCAGCCTCAGCAATGGTGAGGAGCTAAGCAACTCAGTGAGACCCTGTCTCTAGGTAAAATACAAAATAGGGCTGTGGCTGTGGCTCAGTGGTTGAGTGCCCCTGAATTCAATCTCTGGTACTGCCCCCATCTCACCCCTGCCCCAAAATGTAATCCTTAGGATTAAAGAATTCTTTAGTTGGAGACTCAAAGTGCAAAGATTTATTGCAGAAATGCTTTCCTTTTTCATTTGACAAGAGCGAACAGTGAGAATTCTCTTTAATATTTGCAAAAATCTTAAGAAAAACAAAATCTACCCCCCCACAAAAAGAAAACACACACACACACAAAAACCAAACAGGAGTTAGAAACACAAGAGGAAACTAATGCTCAGGCATTTGGGGTCTGTTTTGTTATGGACTCTTTTGGATGTAAGTCCTACATACCTGATTTTTTTATCTGGTTGTAAATGTCCCAAGTAATAGGTTTTCCACTGTTTCTTCATGGATACTTTGTTAATGTCCTTACATACATCTGGGACAGACTCTTAAGTCCCTGCCTTTCTTCAAACAAATAAATGAACTATTTTGCCTTTTACATTTAATCTTTAAAAAAAAATATTCTTCAAATTCTAGGTCTTGAAAAACTTTCTTGATTAATCATTTTGCATATCTTCTAGCTCTTTCTGCAGCTGTCTCCCCAATTTTGTAGTTTTGCTTTGCCTTCTTTTGAGGAGATGAAAGAAACTTTCTCTTTTTCCTCTCTTTACTTTTCTTCCTTCTCTCTCTCCAGGGATTGAACCCAGGTATGCTTAACCACTAAGCCATATCCCCAGCTCTTTTGATCTTTTTACATTTTATTTAGAGACAGGATGTCACTGAGTTGCTTAGGGCCTAAAATGCTGAGGCTGGCTTTGAACTTGTGATCCTACTGCCTCAGCTTCCCAAGTTGCTGGGATTACAGGGGTGTGTCACTGTGTTTGGCTTCCTCTTCACTCTTTTGAGAGAGTGGGGTTGCTTAGCTTTAACACTATCATCTAAGCTTCTGATGTACACATGTGGCTGGTAGTTTCAAATGGGCCTTTAATACAACAGTTTTCGGCTCACTGGCCTGAGGTAGAATCTTCATGATTGTAAACCAAACTTAAACAAAATCAGAACCCACTGCCACAGTACAGCCAAGGGGGTTGAAGCACATTGGCTTAATTTGATTGAGCTCCCTCTGATTCTCAAGAGACAAGTAGCGTTTCTTTCTTCCTATGTCTTGTTTAAAAATCATACCTATCTACCTACTCCCCACACACTTACACGCATATCAGTATTTCATTTCAGATTGTGTTTCAAAAGATGCTTTAACTCCAGGATGTAAACCATGACTGAAAAAAAAAATTAAGAGAAATTTATATTCATAGACATGAAAATCACACCTTCATTCCACAAGCTCTACCTTATTTTGTTGACTTTATTTTTAGAGGGGAGGGCATTTAATTTAAAAATTCTCATTTTCTTTCCTTTCTTGCCCTTTCCCCTCCCCTGGCCCTGCATGGTCTCCCAGGACCAGGAAGTTGATATGTAAACAGAAGCGGTACTCAGACCCCTGACCTCAGGGCTTTCGATCCAGTACTTCCACAGAGGGATTAACCTCCAATACCCACTTGCTCTCTGAGCGAAATTGTTCCCGAGGTGGGTACCACCAAAGCGTTTTCTTCTTTATGGGTTTTCACATTCACCCGCAAATCAAGTCTCCTCAAAGGAAGGCATACAGGGCGAAAGCGAAGTGCTGCAGCTGGGAGGGACACTGTGCCTTCTGGTCCCTCAAGCCACTTACTCTGTCCTCCCCCACCCCCAGTGGACAACCTTCCAGATCCAGGAGTGGGATGGGAAAGGGCCATGTGGCATGGTCTAACAATACACTCTGTGTGTTGTGTGTGTGTGGCCATCTTTGGTTGTGCCCACGGATATCCTGTGACTGCTGGTCCTCACCCAGGCAGCCCATGGCATCTCAGGGGTGCTGTGAGGGAGGGAGGGTGGGGCCTGGTATTTCCCTCTCAGGGGAGACAGGAGCAATAGCACAGGCTCTTAGAATCACAGCTGTCTGCCTACCACGGGGAACTTTTGCTAGTCCTTCTGTTTTATTCTTCTCTGCGGGTCTTATAATGTCCACTCAGGAGGGAACACTTTGAACCTGGCATAAAGCTCTGGGCTGGATTCCAAGTCAGTCTAAAAACAGTCAGAGCTACCCTGGTCTTCAGCTTGCTGTGCACTGTTGAGAGAGTGGGTCTCACTTCTGCTGTCCCCCACCAGCTTTGGGTCCTCATGGTTGCCTGAACAGCCCAGCTCCAAACCAAGGCACCAACAAGACCAGGAGATTTTTCTTATGACAGAACATCCTCTACCCATCTTGACCCCCAGCAATTTCTCACCAGTGAGACAAAGTATCTGCATTTTAAAGACTCCATGTAGCATGTCCAGAAATTTCTCATGTTATTAAGAAGGAGGTGGGGGTGGGGAAAGGGCCCAATGAGGCTACTTACTTAATAGCTCCTAACAGCTGTGGAAAGTTTGATGCAGCAGGGGCACCCAGACAGAAATTAAAAAACTAATAAAGTCCTCAGTGTGGGGGCGCTGGCATCAGGACAGCTCTGCTTCTCCAGACACCTAATAAAGAGACATTCCGGGACACTAACTCATAAGGGAAATCTGCAGGGGTCACCAAGAACAGTGGAAAGTGAGCCATGGAAACATAGCAGTCACTCGAACGGCTGTAGAGAAGGTTTGGTTGCTCCCTCCTCCGCTTTGCAGTTTAGAGAAATAGGAGGGTGCTCAGGACCAAAGAAAAGGCCAGGAAGTGAGGGTTGATTCCGGGGTCCTTGATGTAGAAACCTCACTTTCATAGGCTGTGTGAGCATGAGGCTGAAGCTTGACACTTCTGGCATTGGAAGGACGGGAGGTGATGGTCACTACAGAGGATGTTGCGATTGGAAGTTGGTGTGGCTTCTGGAAGTGGCAGAGAAAGGGAGTTTTGAGAATTAAGATTTATCCAGCTGGATTTAATGAAGTACCTTCCTTATAGCAGGTTTTCTTATGTGGCTTTTCTACTGGGGCTGTTTGGTCATTTTGGATCCGAGTTTTGTGCGGTCTGCTATGTTATGGGGTTGTTGGTTGAGACTTTTGGTTTTGCCGGCATTTATATTATTTTGACTTGGTTCTCAAGTTGGGCTGTGCCTATTTGAAGAAAAAATAAATGGTGACTTTGGCTTTCAACCAAACCATCAGTCAGGAAGATACAGTATTCCACCTGTATCCACAGTTTTACTTTCTGTAACTTTGGCTACCAGTGATCAACTGTGGTCCAGAAACATTAAACGGAAAATTACAGAAATAAACATTTCATGCTTTATAGTGCACACTATTCTGAGAAGTAGACTGAAGTCTTGTACCATCCCACTCCATCCTGACTGGAATGTGAATTGTTCCCTTTTCCAGTGTATCCACATTGTATATGCTACCCACCCATTGGTGTTAGTCACTTGGTAGCCATCTCAGTTATCAGATTGACTGCAAGTAACTCTTATTTCAAGTAAACCCAATTTGACTTCATAATATTCCTAAAGTGCAAAGGTAGTGATGCACAAGATCAGAGCATGGAATATGGAAAAATGGACTAACTCTAGTCCTATGAGTCAATGTTACAGGAAGTATAGGAAAAAAACACAGTGTATAGAGTTCAGTACTATCCACAGTTTTAGGCATCCACTAGGTATCTTGGAAGACTGCCCCCAGGGGATAAAGCAGGGGGCTACTGCACTTGATTGAGCTGGTGGTACCTGACACAGGCAATGTGCATGTACAAAAGGTAGAAAGAAGCAGCTCACTAAGACAAGAGGTGAGGCAGGCACAATGGTACATACCTGTAATCCCAGCTACTTGGGAGGCAGAAGGAGATTGGCAAGTTCAATGCCAGCCTAGGCAACTTAGCAAGACTCTGTCTCAAAATAAAAAATAAAAAGGGCTGGAGATGTACCTCAGTGGTAAAGCATCCCTGAGTTTAATCCTCAGTACAAAAATAAATAAATAAACAAACAAAAAGATTAAGAAAATGTTGGCTATCTTTTCTAGTCTGAAGTATTGAATTCAGCTCATGTTTTTAGAAAGATTCTGGTTAGTTCTCACTTTCTTTTCAAAATTCCAGCTGGTTTGTAATCTAGAAAGCATCGGTGGAGCCGCTTCTCAGGATTTATCTGTCCACAACTGTGATTATAAGTGTGCAATGATACATTTGCTTTAGAAGAGAACAGTTTCACATTGTGCAAATTTTGAAATGGCTTTTGCATGCGGACCTTGAGAGAGTCCTTGCACAGATTCCCCCAGGGTCTCCTGGTGTGAGGGAAAAAGAACTATAGACAGCATACCTGGGCTCAGTCCCAGCCAGCTCTGCCACTAAGGGTCACAGGCAGCTTGGACAAACCGCTTGCTCTGTGGGCCTCGGTTTGTTGTGTAGGATGAAAGGATGGGAAATGACTTCTAAGGCCCCTGCTGACTCCTGCATGCTGTGATTCCATGAGGTTAGAAGGTTGGGCTCTGTCTTGGAGTTCCTGGCTCTCCCATGTGGGACGAGTGTTTTCCTTCTGGCTTTTCGTTTAGCTGTGGCTTGGCAGAGGCCGAGCGGCAGCCCTTGGGTGTGATACAGGAGGGGTCTGTGGTTTGGTGAGCAAAATAAAACATGGGCTTTTGAACTCCATGAGGCCAGGAGAATTTTCTTGGTCTTTTCTGTTTCTCTCTTGGTTTCTGTCTTTTATTTAAAAAAAAAAAATTTTTTTTTCTTTCATGAGAACAGCCCTACCTGCCAAGAGATAACCCTGGCTGCCTGGAGGCTGGGGCAGGGATTCTAACTTCTGGAAGGATTTGCAACAATGCATCCTAAAATTCAAAGTGCATAGGGCCACTTGAGGGTCTGATTCTGATTTGGTAGGTTTGGGGTGGTTTGGGGATTTGCATTTCCAGCAAGCTCCCAGGTGCCACTGCTGGCCTAGGAACTACACTTTACCAGAAAAGTTAGATGGTCCCCTAGGCCTATCCAAGAGCAGAACTTTTGGAATGAGGGCACTGTTACTATGCTTTTAAGTTCATCTTCAGCCCAGAATGAACCTACCGTGTCAGCTCTTAACACAAGGAATCCTATCCCTGGAAGGCTGGCCTGTTACAATCCAGCTGGGAATTAGGCTTCATATAGGTTTTAGGTTTTCCCTTCTGTCATCTGATACCTGAGTGGTATTATTTTTTTTCTCTCTCTCTTAACATTAGAAAAGAAAAAAATTGATCAGTGGGGTGAGGAAGAACGATGCCTCAATTAGTTAGAAAGCTACAGTGTGGAATTAAAGGAGCCCCATGCTCTGCTCATTAACCACATCCTATTACTTAGCCAGTCTAGAACTAGCATTTCAGCTAAATAAAGAAATGTGCATCATTTTAATATACCTTTCTTAATTGAGCTGCACTCCAGGGGCAACCTCCTAATGGTGTTATGGCACCAATTACCTCATTAGGAGACAAGAGTGGCTTTTATGACAGGTTTAGAAATTAAAACGGCAGAGAGACATCTTTCAGGAGCACTAATTCTGGACTGTGCTGTGTTAAGCACTGTGTGTGGACTGAAAGGACACCTGGGGGCTGAAGGCAGGTTGGTGGATCCTTGTCTGGTCTGACCCTGACTTGGGTGTGAGACCTAGACCCATTCTGCACGCTGTTTAGTGAAGAATGTTAATCCTGTGGCACCTGTACACCAGATCCTCTGGGGAGGCTTAACAGTTCAGGTTGTAGGGCCCCACCCTGAGATACTGACCCAGGAAGTGTGGACTAGGCTTTAGCCAAATGATACTTGAGATAAGGTCCCTGGGCAACTCCCATGCAGGAAGTTTAGCAATACTTCCAGAAACAGAGAGGTTCCCAACAGCTTCAACCAAGCCTCAGCTATCTACATGCAGCTTCCTCCGTCTCTCAGGGTTTCATATTTCCAAAGAATTATCCAAATGAGAATTCTTAGGCTTGCTTCTTTAGATACAATCCAGCCAGCAGGGTGTGGTGGCACATACCTGTAATCCTAGGGATTCAGGAGGCTGAAGCAGGAGGATCACAAGTTCTAGACCAACTTCTGCAACTTATTGAGATCCTAAGCAAGTTAGCAAGACCCTGTGTCAAAATAAAAAACGAAAAGGACTGGGGATGGAACTTGGTGGTAAAGCACTTCTGGATTCAATCTCAGTGCCAAAATAAATAAATAAATAAACAAATAAATAGCTACTTTTTCCCTCTTCTTTCCTTGGCTGGCCTGTATTGGCTGGAGGATGTGGTCTTGGTGCAGGCAAATTGAGCTTGACTGTTCACTTGGATGCTTGTATGCTGTGTGACATTGGGCAGGGCATTGTACCCTGGGGACTGCACTTTACTCAACTCAAAATGTGCATGGTCATGTAGGAATCACAGAGCATGGGCACTTTCTTGGTCCGACACTTTGTCTTTTGTGCAACTCAGTTTCCTTAGCTGTGAAATGAGAATGTGACTTTTGCAGATGACGGTGGGTGAGTGGAGGTAGGAACTGGGCTTCTCTTTCCGGCAGCTTTTCATGCTTTCCCTTCCTACAGTAAAAAGAACTTCAACCTCCAGATTTTGTGTAAATATTGAATTTATAGCAATGGTTTCATAGAGTGTTCCAGTTTCCTGGGTTGATGATTAATGTGGTTTTGTCAGAGAGCATAATGCCTTTGCAAAAGGCATTCCTGCCAGTCCTGTGAGCTTCATGGAGGCTCAGTGTAGTTTTTGCTTTTCTCTGGGGTCACGTGGAAGAGGGAGCCGATGCATTCTGTGTCACCCATCAGGCAGAAGACGCATCAGCTGACAGATGCTGGAGGACAAGGAAATGAAATTTAGCTTCATCTCAGAAGGATTTCCTAATAATTAGAAGGGCCTCTGTGGTCCTACATCTTTTTTGGTGTTTACATTGCCTAGCGCATCATGGCCAGACGTCTCTATCTGGCTTTCAGTGTCTTCATCATCTGGCTTTTGCAGGCCTTGGTAATCCTCTACCCTTTCCCTAGATAAATTGAATTTCGTGGCATTAACTCACTTTTGTGATGGTCACTCTCCAACCACATTTTCAACAGCCTTCAAAGCATCTCTCTCTGATGGACTCTTTTGTCAGTACCACAAATTCAGAATGTCCACAAGCTTGTCCCTCAACTTTCCCTTGACCTTGCTGCTCTCCCCATCTAGCTCATTTCTGTAGAAGCATCATCCAGGTTTAGGAAAAGAAAGATAGTGTGGAAGATCCCAAAACTTCTCATGCTATCATCTGATCTTTCTCTAGGACTCACTGCTTTGAAATACCTTGAAATTTAATAGTCATAAGAAACCTTCTGTAGTTCTTCCAGCCCATACTATTTTTTCTTCCTCCAAATCAGCAATAAAACCTAGAGAGGTTTTGTAGCTCATGGGTCTGGTTGAATTTCATATAAGTAGGAGAGAACAGTTTGTTAGTAACACACATGCAAATGGGGTTTGTAGGTAGCATGAACCAAGTATGAACCTATGGGGCATGGGTGCCAAAGAGGCTCACATAATTAGGCTTTAATTTTTTTAAACATGTAGCCTCTAGAATGGGTGAAGTTTTGTCCCAATCAACTTTGCACTGATTGAAACACACTTGAAGTGTTTCTTAACTTGCTAAATGATTATATGCATGTTACTTTTCTGAGGAGTTGGTGACGTAAAAAATCTCCACTATCATTTCATTTCTATTAATTTTTCCCTGAATGTGTGGGAATCCTTGTTTATTTTTATTATGCATGATGTAGCACATAAAAAAGATTCATGATAGTTGTTTTCTTTCTGTGGTGCTCACTTTTGTCAATATTTGTCTAAATTTCACTGGAGTTTTCATTTTAAATTCTACTTTAGTGCAAAATATTGTGATCTTGATTTTTTTATGAATTGTATCATGTGGTATAATTGCTAGTTTATCTTTACTTATTCTAATACTTTTCTTTCTTTCTTTGAGGTATGTCTTGAGATTACTTCTATATTTATTGTTCAAGTTACTATGTTAGTTTTTACTTTCATATGTATTATTAAAATCACTTCAGCCAAGATGCTTATGCTGTTTGATTTCTTCAAATATTTTCTTGCTCTTTACTGAAAATTGTTTTTTTTTCTTTGCTATGTCATTTGTATTTTATTTTTCTATTTGTGATATGGAAATTATAGATCCCATTTGAAAAATTCATTTGAACTTCCTTGAAAATTTAACAAATATATTAATGCTTAGTTTTCTATTATTGTTTTTTAATGTTACATACTGACTGCCTTCTTTTGTGGTGCTGGGGACTGAACCCAAGGCCTTGTGCATGTGAGGTAAGCACTCTACCAATGAACTATACCCCCAGCCCATACTGACTGCCTTCTATGTTAAATAAGCATACTCTTATTTTCCTCTTCTTCCTTATTTAACTCAGTTTCCCATTTTATTGAATCTTGGATTATATACTCAAGTTTACTTTTCACCCCAGCATCTCTTTTAATGAAAACTTTTAAATATATAGAAAAGCTGGATTTTGTTGTAAACATTCATATACCCACCACCCACTCCCACCCTTGCCATTTTAGTATGCTTGTGTTATCTACTTTTCTATCCATGTTTTTTTAAAAAATGCATTTAAAAGTAAATTAAAGATAGTAGTATACTTGTCCTTAAATTTTTCAGCACAAACAGCATTAGAGTTTAGCAATTGCTTGCAACTTTTTTCCTTTGAGGTAAAATCTATAAATAATGAAATGCATAAATTATAAGTATATATTCATTTAATTTAAAAAAACCTTTTTAGTTATATATGGACATAATAGCTTCATTTTATTTATTTATTTTTATGTGGTGCTGAGGATTGAACTCAGTGCCTCATACTTGCTAGGCAAGTGCTCTACCACTGAACTACAACCCCAGCCTCCAAATTCATTGAATTTTGACAAAATATACCACCTACTATTTTTTTAACATTGTTTTCTTTCAAGAATTATTGTATTTAAAGACTCTTTCATATACATACTTTAAAAATTATTTTGACTTCTTTTAATTGAAGTCACCATGAGCTCTATTTTTATCAGAACATCCCCATTTTTCATTTTGATTTGTCCCTCAGTTGGCTACAGTATAATTTAAGTACTTTTTAAAGAAGGATATGAGTGGTGTACTTTTAGAATCTCTGAGTAGCTGACAGTTTTCTTATATTTCTTTAAACATGAATGACAACTTGGCTAAGTTTAGAATTCTTGACTAGCAGGCAACCTTTTGCCCTCAAACTGGTTGTTTCTCGATTGTCATCTGCTGTTTAATATTATAGGGCTATGAGCCTAGCCTGGTCTTTCAAGCTTTGTAGGCAAGCTGATTTTTTTCTGCCTAGATGCTATTTTTAATTTTTTACTTGAATTTGATACAGCAAGTATCCTGTTTGGACTGCCTTGAAAATTAAAAAAAAAATGTGAAGGCATATTTTCCTAATTATTGGATTTTTAAAAAATGCTACCTATTGACTTCTCCTATGTTAAGAAGTTAATACACTTTTATTTTCTTCTTCTGTATTTCACTCAGTTTTCCATTTTATGTAATCTTGGATTTTAGGCTTATATTGTTCTTGACTTATCTAGCTGTTGAAGTCTTTATAATTGTCCCAGGAACTCACTGAGATCTTCTGATTTGCAGATACACATTTTTATTCAGTTATGGAAGAAATGGGTAGTGGTTCTCCCACATCCATATTTTTTTTCTTAGTAACATAATTCTCAATTTTTATATAACTGCTTGGAATAACAATTGTATTTCTCAGCTTCCCTTAAAGTTAGTGTTGTGTCTGTCACAGGAAGGTGACCCTGATTGTTACAGATATATCAATTTGGAAAAGTTCTCTTCTTTTATACATATATATATATATATATATATATATATATATATATATATAATATATATATTTAATTTTTAGGCTTTATTTATTCTGTTTCCCCTCCTCAGGTGCATCTCAAAGCCATGTTTTCTGTATCCTGTTCTTCAAACCTCCAACTTTTTCTCTAATTACTTCAATCCATGGCAGTTTTTCAAGTTTTTCTAATGCATTACTGATTTTGGTTGTTTCTAGGGCCCATTCTACTCTTCATTGCTTTGAATGAAGATTTTAATTTGCTATGACTCTTTTCACTTCCTTAACTCTTGC
The DNA here is from genome assembly GCF_052094955.1 of Ictidomys tridecemlineatus. NCBI lineage: Eukaryota > Metazoa > Chordata > Mammalia > Rodentia > Sciuridae > Ictidomys > Ictidomys tridecemlineatus. Next base: position 138,352,147 of record NC_135479.1, on the reverse strand, counting down.
ACATTTTTACCTTCTCTGAGCAGACCCCTTTTTATTGCTGACTTCATCTTTCTTCTCCTATATCATTTAATTTCCCCTTTTCTTGAATTTTCGTGAGAATATGCATCTGAATTTGCTAAGTCTTATAATATAAGATTTTGCTTCCTAAAAAAAATACTATCTTTCTCTGTATTCTGAAACCTTAGGTTTTCTGCCTTTTATCATCTCCATATCAGTTTTATTTACCTAGAAAAAAAAATAAGAAAAGGTCTATCTAGGTCTGGCAGACAAATCTGTCAGGCAGATTTGGGAGGGACTGGTGCTCTCTGAACCATTCTCTACCAACAGTAAAGCTGCTGTACTGATATTCTGAGTTTCATTTTCTCTCTGCCTGCTATCTTTCCTAGGTTGAAGCTGTGTTGGGTTCCACCTCCCTTGGGATATGATATATTTTTCAAATGCTCCTGATCTGCAGTCCTGGCAAATCACCACCTTCTTACCTAACCCACCTGCACCTCTCCCTCTGGCCCTCCACATTTGGCAATGAGAAGGGGATGGTCATGCGTGGTGGTACTAAAATGGCAGTAGTGTTCTGCTACTTCCTTCCCAGACCCATTGCTATTTCTCAGGAAGAAGATCTGCCTACAGAGTTTGCCTTTACATGGTCCCTTCTGAAACGTATTGAATAGGATGTCACCAGATGTCACCACGTGGAAAGCACACTTGCTGAGGTCCCAGTGTTACTTTAATCCTTGTTCTCCTTCTTTAAAAAAATATCCTTTTATCTTATTCTTCCCTGGAGAATTTCATTAACATAGAGAAGAAATCTCTTCTCCCAATGCCTTTTTACCCAGAAGTCTGAACAAGGCATCCTTGAAGACTTTTTGCATTGTGAGAGTAGATCATATGCCATAAATTCATTAAAAGCAACCTGAGCCTTTGTGTCAGAGTAGAGACAGAAGATCACAAGACTTGGAGTCAGAAGACCAAAGCTTCTGCCCTAACTCAGCCACAAACCTTGTGATCTTGGCCACACATCTTCAGTTTTGTAAAATGAGAGAAATTCCTTGCACTGAATGGGACCAAATATAGGAACACATTTTTAAGCTCTTAAAGGCAAAAAAAAAGTGAGATGTCCGCCAGTCATCCGTTTGCTTTTCTGTCTCTTTTCTGCCATGCTTAGGCCGGGCCCGTGGTGCAAAGTGTATTCAGTAAATCTGCATTGGCTACTTATTTGGAATGAATGTTCAGAAAATACTGAAGAAGAACAGGGAGACAAAAGGGGAGTATTGGAATAATTGAGGGCATTATTACTGCCTTCTTCGATTGTATGCTTATATGCTTTCCTTGAGCACGTGGTTCTGTCTGCCTGAGACAGTCCATCCTTGCATTATCTCATTAATCCCTCCTTGGAACCCTCGCTGTCCATTCACAGAACACTCAAAATTTATTGCCCCAAGGTGTTCTTTTAAAGATCTTTTTAAAGAAATGTAATTACCTATGGCTCAGTGTCATTTCTAAAGTTGTCCCTTGCTACTTTCTGGAGGCTGTGAATATATTTAATTTCCAAACATTCTTGGAAGTTATCCAACAAATTCTGGCAGAGAGGGAGTGACAGGGTACAACGTGTGCGTGGGGATGGCACTGTGTGTTGGCTGGTATCATTTATTATGGGCAATCCAGCAGGTGTGTAAATAACTCCTACTGGGAGGTTTACCACTCAGCTTCCCAAAGTGGCTTCATTTCAACATCCAGCAATGATGCTGTGTTCTCAGAATTGGATTAGCTAAGGCCTGGGCCAGGTAGAATCCACCAGAGTGATCCAAAGGAAAAGTTTGCTTCTCCATCAACAACATCAGTGTGAAACAGGCTTTTGTTCATTAAAAATGGTAGAATTCATCAGCTAATTGAAGAATCCAGTTATTTGAAATGCAGCTATACATTTCATGTTATATAGTTCAATCCTATATATGTAGTTTTGAGCACTTAGTCTTAGACCCTACTGTCAGTGCCGTGGGGGTTAAAGAGAGGTGCAAGACCTAGCCTTGGCTTCATGAGTCCACTCATTTATTGGGAAACAAAGACCTATGTATCTTCCCATCATAGGACAGATTGAGAAATGCAAAGTGCTATTGGGTTAGAAAGAAAACTTTGGATGTGCTTCTTGGTAGAGAAGGAATTAAAACAAGGTATTCCCCCCTCCTCTTTTTTTATCACATAGACATTTATCAAATGGTGAATTGGGTCAGCACTGTAGTATGATCACCCAGAGAGGGCCAATTTTAGCTGTGTAATTGTTTACAGAATAAAGTTCAATAGGCAGAAAAGGCAAAGGAGGGCACTCCAGAGAGAAGAAATTGAGTTGAAACCTAAGGCTTCCTGGAATGCCCAGGAAATGGGGAGATGGCGGGTGTGACTGGGGATGAGTATCTGAAAGTGGAGGCTGCAGGATGGGGTGAAGGGAAATAGATCAGAGCAAAGCTGCGGAGGGCTCTGAAAGCCTAGTTAAGGAACAATGGGCCAGGCGGGGCTGTTTTTGTCTGGAATCCCAGCGGCTTAGGAGGCTGAGGCAGGAGGATCACAAATTCAAAGCCAGCCTCAGCTACTTAGTGAGGTCCTAAGCAATTCTGTGAGACCCTGTCTCTAAATAAAATATTTTAAAAAGGCTGGGGATATGGCTTAGTGGTTAAGTGCCCCTGGGTTTAATCCCCAGTTTGAGAGAGAGATAGATAGATAGATAGATAGATAGATAGATAGATAGATAGATAGATAGATAGATAGAGACAAAGGAACCCTTTAGTGGGTGTTTACTAAAGCGTAGGTGGCCTGAGAACTGGCATTTCTAATGAGCTCCCAGGTGCTGCCCATCCTGCTGATACACTAGCCACACCTGCAGGGCCTCTGCTATACCTTGTTTTGCCCTGATGTCTCCCCAACAGCCTGCCCTCTTCTCTGAAGACAGAGTCCTCTGAACCCCTATGGAAGACCAAAGTTCCATTCTTACTATCTCCTGGGTTGGAGCTGGGTATTTACCGTGAAACATAAACTAGTTTGCATCACTAACAACATTTCCCTTTGTATATGAAGTGTTATTATTTATGTCAGTTAAATTACCCTAGTAGTTCACTCATTCATTCATTTCTTCATTTGAGAATTTTTATCGAATGTTCTATATGCTACAATCCTAATGACCCCATTTCTCTCTGTTTATACAGTTAATAATTCATAGTTTATAAAGCATTTTCATAGTATTTGGGCTGGAAGCTGAGTTACAATGAAGACAAAACAGATAAAACATACTTATCTCTGTTCCTACAGGTATTTGTTAATAGTCATGTTTACATGTAGCTATATGTTTTTACTCATTTCTTATTGCTGTTATGTTAACATACTTATATACACACAGACATATATATCATTGCTTACATAGTAACACTATTTTCTCAGTGAGGATCTTGACTTCCCATCTTAGCAAGGGAAGGAATTAACTTGATGTGTTGTCTTCCCTTCTATTAAGAAAGGAAGAATTGATATGTTCCTGTCTATTCTGAGCTTTACCTATATGACCACTGGCAGCTACCTGGCTTTTAATTGCCCCTTATTAATCATTTAAGTAATTACTTCCACCTGTGTTGAATGAGCAGCATTCACCCAAATTTGGCACTTTGGAGAAAGTAGAGACTAATAAGGTCAGAACTCTTAACATCAGGAGCTCATCAGACAGAAAAATAAATAAGACTTGAAGATGGTATAGTTCAGGGGTAGAGAATTTACAGAAACAAGACATGCACAAATATCTGAAGTAGAATCTAAGAATCCAGTGATAAGGATAATAGAAAAAGAGTGGAACAGAGACCCAAGGAGAGTGAGTCTTCTGGAGAATCAAAGAAGGCTTCATGCTTCTCGTGGAGAAATGTATGCCCTCAATTGCCCAGGATCCAGCAGGATATGGGTACTTGGACTGAATTAGAGATTATGAGAGGATAAAAAATAGAGGAAACTCTCTTCGCTCTGCCTGAGAGGCCAATAAACCCACCAGATAAAACCAGGATGATGCTCATCAACCACAACAGACCCTTTTACACCACTGCAGAAGGACTATCCCACTTTAGGATTCCTTTGGACTAGCTCTGGCTGCAAACAGCTCATCTGCAGGGTTCCACAGTCTTTGGGGTAGAAGTTTGAGTGAGAGCGTTCACATTTTTGCTTGGAAGAGGGGGTTGACCTGTGTACAGTCTTGGGAATGGAGAAAAGCTGAATTAACTAGCACTTGGAAAGTATCCATAGATTCTTGGCTGAGGAAGTGTTTGGGGTGCATTTATATAATGCTGTTGCTTTTCCTACAGCACACACACACAAAAATGACAAGAGGATGAGGAGGAAGGGTGATCAGACAGCAAAACAGTGCCCAAGGTTTCAACCCAGTCCCACTGCATTAACCCCACCCCAAGTTATGAGCAGCTGAAATGAATTAAAAAAAAAAAAGTCCATCCCGTTGGTTGGAACTGGCCTGCCAAATTCTCAGCTGGCGTGAGTTTTTACAGCTCCGTTATAAACCCCTGAAAAGTGAGGCATATAATGGAAACATTGACATAACCTGAACTCCCAGGAGCGGCTTGTGCCACTCTAATTATCCTCCCATCTCATTGGCCTGTCTCTCTCCCTCCGCAGGCACAACTGGCAGCAGCAGCTCTGCCCGCCTGTCCTGGACCCTGGAGTCTTGAAGCCGGGTTTGCAGGGGAATAATGAGATAGTGTGTGCTGGTGGGAAGCCCCCTGTTCCATACATACGAGCCCCTCCCTTTCCCCTTCCTTCCCTTGTTCTCCCCCTGCACCATCTCCCCCACGCTCGTCACCCCCACCAAAAGGCAGAACAGTTCAGTTGGTTGTAAAAATTAATGAGTTCAGATACAGACTTGCCTTATTCCGGTCCAGCTGCGTAACCAGGGCGATTCCGACCAGCATTCTAGACGCTGACATCAGCTCCACACCCGGCACAATGCTGCTCTGTTTGATCTCAGAAACAGATCAGGCTCCTGGGCTTTATACATCCTGCTTCCTCCCTACGTAAACTCATTTTATTACCCACCAGGAGAGCGCATCTTGACTGCTCTCTCCCCGGGCAGCCAATACCAGAGGATCAGGCCCCACAGCTGACTCTTCTCTTACCAGCTGGACACTTTGATCCAGTTTTCCTGGTCCTCTTGGAGGCTTTCCCCCCCACCCCCAGGCGTTGACAACGGGTGGAGGATGATGCTGATAATGATTTCACCACTTTCCATTTGCACGGCACTTCACAATTTTCAATGCACTTCTATGTGCTCCTCTGATTTGTGGACCACCACGGGAGCTGGAGGTGGTACACCCATTGTATAGATGAAAAAAGTGGGTAACGCTGGAAAGTAGCAAAACCAGGAACAGATTCGAGATTCATTCCCTGGTGCCCAGGGTGATGACCTCTTGGTGCCAGCCCCAGGCAATGTAGACTGAGTTTCTGTGGGTGATCTGAGCTGGAAGAAAGCTCCGTGGACCCACGTTCTGTTAGGCCAAAGAAAGGACAGGGAGGTGACAAACGTTTCACAGGCTCTTCCAAAGTGCAGCTCTGAGTTCTTAATCTGTCATTGCTCACTGCTACAGCACCCCACCACCACCCCATCAGAGTGTCACTTCCTTGTCAGATGCTCCAAGAATATTCACTTTCCAGGAGCACCAGACAGACCTCTTGCTTACAGTGGTTCTAGAAGCATCACCCCCAAAGATGTGTTATAAGCCAGTCCCTAAAGAGATTGCTGGGGAAGCTGCTAGAACAGTGGTAATGCTCTTTAGAAATAAAATACAGAAGTATAAACCTCAGCACAGATGGAACTTCATTCTGGAGTTGAAGAGGTTTTCAGGATAAATATAATAGTAATTATGTGCTGAGCAGGGCAGGGAGCAGCAGACTCTGCAGCACTCGGCAAAAGCTGCCATGATTCAGGACTGCAGACTGGGGGTTAATCAACAGAAATGCATTCTCTGGTGGTTCTGGGGAACAAAAGTGTGAAATTATAGTGTGGACAGGGCCCTGCTCCCCCAAGACTCTCTGGTAGTGGCCACAGATCCCTGTTGCTGTTTGGCTTGGAGTTTGAAGCTCTCCTCTCAGCCTGTGTCCTCGCCTGGAGTTCTTGCCGCATGCTTCTATCTTTGTGTGGCAATTCCTCTTATAAGGACACCAGTCACCCTGGAGTAGGCTGCACCCTAAGATAAAGTGAAGTCATACTGGATGGGCAGGGTGGGGTGAGGATGCAGTCCACTGACTGATGTCCTGGTAGGAAGAGATCCTTAACTTTATCACATTAACAGGTACATTCTGAAGATCCTGTTTCCAGAAAAGTCACATTCAGAGGCACAGAGTGTGGGTAAGACTGCAGCTTACCCACAGAGACTCTGTAACAGAGTCTTTTATATCTTTTGCTTGTCTAACTGCTTGTCTCTCTACTAAGAAGCAAGGGAATTGAACTGGTCTCCAAATAGACATTGACAGGGATATTAGGAAGAATCTAAGCTAAGGGTATTAGCTAAGAACCCCTTATGCTTGTTCACATTTTTACTCAATGTTTTCCCACATAGCCTCATTCAATCTGCATGACAGCTCTGGAAATGGTAAGGGGGTGTGATTTTCATTTTACAGGTGAAATAATGGAAATGGGGAGAGAGGATGCCACTGGCTCAAGGCATCCAGCACCAAAGGGGTGAGTATCAACTCCCACCTACCAGCCAGGGCTCTTCTCACTTGACTACAGAAAGAGCCTCAAAGCGGTTCATTAAACTGCCAAGGATCCCCTGTGGGACATCTCCCAAAACTGCATCCGTTCCATTCCATGTCATGTTTAGTGGATTTTGATCTGACTCAGCGCTCTTACTGTGGTGCTTTGGGAAGGTCCTGGGAACCAAGATTGTGCAGAGCCGCTTCTCTGGAGCCTTAGGACCTGGACCATAGACTGGAGCTCCCTGCCTTGTGCTCTACCACGGGCTCCTGCCTCAGCATTATCAGACAGCATGGCTGCCTTTAAAGTTGCTTAAACTTGTGTTGATGGTCATTTTCCATCATTTCTGCTTTTTCATGACCCTTTCCTCTGTGGAGTACATATACTCAGCATTTTAGCTTTTGAAATAGATTTGCTGTGCAGTTTCATGGTTCTGTAGAGGCTTAAAATGTATTGTTTTGTGAGTCTGTGCCAGTCACAGCATTCATTGTGGCAAGGAGCAGGATACCAGGGACACTGATGTTTATTTGATTTTAAGGGGCTCTAAAGCATTCCTGGGAACACGTGGAACATACTTACTTTGTCTCCTAAACCTACTAAAATATTCTGGAAATGGCCATGTTTCAGCAGCAAAGCTACATATTTCAGATGACCTCTTGTATCCAGGAAGGCCTATCATCCACAGCCTTCTATAAGCTGCAGCAAAAGTTCTAAGACTAGAACAACCTAGTCCCACAAACACCAAATACCTCCCAGCCTGAGATTGGAAACCCTATGCTGTTTCTTGCCAGGGCTCTGATTTACAAGATGCTACATGAGTTCTGTGTTTAACAAACATGTCCGGCTGCCCTCAACACACAAGATTTACTGTTTTTGTTTTTCACGTGATTAGATGTTAATTATTGCTTAGGTATACAAGCAACCCTTGCTTTGGCCAGTACCACCTTAACAAAAACATGTGCACATTGGAAACACATTCTCACTTGGTACAGTTCCCCAGTAACTTCAAAGTGAGAAC